>NC_068974.1:36791255-37105422 GCF_016808095.1 Vigna angularis
CATCAATTTGAGGGTCTTAAATTAATTAAGTACTTGAGTTATATTTTTAATATTTTAGATCAATTTAATCAACACTTATATTCCTTCGATGTCAAATATACTGTACATTAATCATTAAAACATGTTAGTTGGATTAGTTTCAAAACTTTTCAGAATTAAAATTTGTATGCATCATATTTATACATATTCTTTTATATATTCTATTCGTTATTGTCGGTAAAATTGTTTTTCTTAATATATTTTTTTTCACATTTTGTGAAAATTTACATATGGAATATTCACTATTGTTATTCTGAAAATTTTTATATTCACTATGGTTATTCTGAACTTTTTTATGCATTTCATTGATGAATAATAATACTTTCACACTATTATTAGCACTCAAATTATAAGTTATGAATTTTAATAATGATTTTATTCAATCAATCACATTGTATCATTTTATAAATCAATGAAATAATATCTTGTAAAATGAATTTATAAATTAATGAAATAATATCTTGTAAAATGAATTTATAAATTAGTGAAATAATATCTTATAAAATGAATGTATTTGACATGTTGAACAGTCAAGGTACTAATACTCTTCATTAATTTCAGTGGTTTTAAATTTGTATATCATTTAAACAAATACTATTACCCTTTTCCATATCTTATTATCCTTTTCACATTATCACTTTTTTTGAATCATTATTTGGGTCAACATAATTGCTCCCAACGTTGATGCATTTGAAAATTTGAAGTTGGAAGTTTAAAAAGTTGAGAGTTGAATTATAGATAATAAGCTAATTAATATGGTTTGTGAGAAATGCATTTAATAGATGAAACGTAGCCATAAAAAGAAAAGGAAAGGGAAATGCAATTAAACTAATTTCATGGTTTACATCTCACACTTCTTTGGAAGTTTATTTATTACCTAACCTTCCCAATATGCCTCCAATTGTGTCTCCCCCTTTAAAGACTCAAATAAACCCTATTTCTTCATTAGTTTATATATTAATGCTTTCTCCCTTGGATTGAAAAGCTAATTGTAGAAAATCACTTTTTCATAATCTTTAGAAGGAAAAGGAAAACACACCAATTTCTAAGTTATGCATGCACTGATAATATAAATAGTATTGTTGGGTCATCTAGTAACAAAGTATTATAATATGTGAGGGGGAAATTGACTATATTGCTTAAAATAATAAAACTATTTTAATTTAACTTTTTAAATAAAAAAGATTAAACATAATATTAATTCTGCATCTATTTTTTAACCTATTTTAACAATTATTATATAACTTAATTCAAAAACAAAATAAAAATAAAGATATTGATGGAGAAAACTCCACTAAAGATAGTCCTGTTTCTTATAAAAAGATTAATCATACCATGACTATCTCATAAAAAAAGGAGAAAAATGTGCTCAGTTTTCTACAAACACAAGAAGGGATGAGGATACATTTACATGCTAAACTATATACTGACAGACCCACGGATTGGCTGACATCAAACTTAAGAAAATTTAATGGTAAATAATATGATCTCGTATAAATATACAATCAGAAATAGTGTCTTAAAGGATAAATATAAATATTAAAACAAACAATGATTTTTATCATTTCTAAATGCCAAAAATAGACAGAACTATGGCACATTCTTTAGTTGTTTGATAACTGAAATCTTCCAAAAATGTCACCTAGCTTTTTAATTACTGTGGATATAACCTCTTCCAAAATAATGAGCAACCTGCAAACAATTAACATGATTAACAGCACCATCTAAATTTGAATTGATGTAACTAGACTGAAAGGCCAAATGGCCTCTCACCAAATAACCAGATTTTAGTTTACAGCAGAAAAAAGTTGTTTCCAATCTGTTTCATGTGCCTATTTTTCACCATTTTGTATAGAAAATCTAAAAAAAGAGACACTACTCTTGTTATCTGAAAACATATCTAGAATGAAAACAGAAAACAAAGAAATTGTCTCCAGTTTGCAAAACAAATTTAAGAGAGGTGACAGAAATAATAAAACTATATGGATTGGAATTTTACGTATATTTGTTTCAATTTATGATTTCAAAAGTTTGATCACATACCAAAGTGATTCCACAGAAAAATGATTTACAAGGAAAACTATGTAAGTCATGAGGATTGAGTTATTTGATTTCTCTAATATGTCATATGAACATGTAAGATCAATTTCATGACCTATCTCATATCTCCTTATATGTTGGTCAAAATTAGGATGAGGGCTAGTTCGTACCTATTAAATATCATTCTTCAACTTTTGAACAGTGGATTATGACTTGTTGAAAAATCTGGAACTAATTTATTACCCCAAATAACGCACCAAGCACTTCATGAACTCACTGAACAAGAAAAACAAATAATATCAATACACAGAAGAATCAAACAGGTAGATAAGCAACTCGGAAAGTTAAACTTTGGCAAAAAAATTATCATCTAAAGTAAAGTTTGCAACAGGCAGGCCAACTATCAGGCCTACCTTTTTTTCAAGTATACAACAAAAGATGAACAAAATAGCTCTTGCATTGCAGGTTTTAGTGCAAATGAAACATTAGAATTTAAGCTAATATGCCATAAAGCAATTTGAATTTCAAAACACCAATCTTTTAACTTAATATGAGAGAATAGAATACTTTGAGTAGCAATAACAATGAGGCGGTTCATCTGGAAAAAATAATGCATAATAAATGGCCATTTAAAGATGTACATCCTATTTGAATATCAGGTAAATGTTGCAACTAGCAACTCGTAAGACACTGAACACTGCAATCAAACTGAATAACTTCATTTACTTTTCAGGTTTATATTCATTAGTTTTACTTTAATGCATAATGAAATGTCAAAGCACCTTGGAGATTAGCCTCATGGATCTTCTGGGCAGCTTCATACCAGTATTCTTCATGCTTCGTAAAACTCTTGTCGTACCATTTGAAACTTGAATCTCAGAGTCTCTGTTTTTTCTCTTTTTTCTGAGCTCCATTTTAGAATCTGGATCATCACAATCTAGGCTAGATTTCTTAGGTGGATCACCAAATTGGGAGCATCTGAAACCGCAGTACAAATATACTCAAATCAGTAGAATAAAAGCACTTTAAAAACACTGAAAAACATAGAACAGTAATTACTCTGAACTCTCCCTTCGATCAACAATCCTGCCACCCTCCTGCAAGCAAAAGAATGTTTTAGCACACTTAAAGTAAATGATTAACTAAAAAAAAAACAAGACAAATAATATGTACACGAGACCAACATTCCATAAGATTGCAAAGGATCACAAAATCTTTAGGTTGCCGATACTTAAATGATCAACGTTCTTTTCTTACGTAAAACATAACCTAACATAACCTAACATCTCCAACACATCACAGAAATAAATGATAAAAATTCACAGAAGTGTTAGTGGCTACGATGGATGATTCCAAGATACAAAAGTATGAAGTGTTAGTGGCCACGTAGGAAACAGCTTTTAGTAATAATATCAATATAACTGTGTGATGATAAGAACCATTCATATTTCTTTTTCTACAGTGGAAGATTTCAAATTCTTCCAAAATAATTCTTCTATACCTATTCTAGAGAGGGTAGACCTGACAGACATCAAGATTTCAGTTTTCAATTTTGATTTTGAGTGAAAGGCTCTCCAAATCACATCTGTCTACCACAGTATTATCCCAAAACCTATAATTAAACTGGAACTAGAATAGTTCAGCCACATCAAATCTAATGTTTGTACTAGACAAAAACGTACATATATCTAGAAGGCTAAAGAAAAAAACTATACCCATTCATCAGTTAGTGATGTGAAATTGTTGCTATCAGTTTCAAAAATGATCTCAGTTTTGGAAAGTCTACCCTGTTCCATGTCAGGAAAAGTGCTCTTTGGATCACTTAAATCCAGGGAATCATCATTGCCATAGAGTGAAACTGATCCATATTTACGACAATTTATAACTTCTGAGTTTTGTACTCCCACAGAACTACTTACTGAAGCTCCAGCACACACCAAACTAGGATTCACAAAGCAAGAATCATTTAGCAGAGCACAATCCTCAAAACATTCATTATCAGGTTTTGAATTTTGAAGTTCTAGTATGCCAGGATATGACAGTGATTTGACAACAGAATCACAGATTGACTTGATGAATGGCATATTGGTAGCATCTGAATCGATGATTTTCTTAGACTTGTCTTTAGCACAAGATTCAGCACCACAAATAAAAGTGTTCAGTGCACCATTTCTAGCTTCAGCTGAGAGAGTTGAATGCTTTTCCTGTAAATTATCTTTCACTTTTACAGTCATGCTGCATGGAGTCAATGAATTACATATCAAAGGACTGCCATCTGTATTCTGTTTATCTAAATCTGTAGCTCCATCTTTTGTCAGTTTCAAGCTTGAGGGAGACCTGGCCTGACTATCATGCTCATCAATTTGTCCAGAATTTGTACTCCACAGAAAGGAAGATTTTCCTTGTGTAGAATTCTCGGCTAAGTCACTGAGATCCTGCCAAAGGCTTCGGGATTTGTTTTCATGCAGATTCTCACTTATGCAAACCTCGTTTCTAAACCTATTAGTCCAATCTGTTGGGGACAAATTTAAATCAACATGAAGACTAACTCCCACATCTGACCAGACATAGAATTGAAATGACGATGGAGGAGCTTCAGTAGCTGCTTTTACTGAAGAGGCAAAATCTTTCTCAACTGAAGGTGCAGATGCTTCTACTACTTCGCTGTTATTTTGGTGACAAATCAGCACTGTGCTGTCTCTCATTTTACCTAAATGTATTTCGAAGCCTCTTCCAGGTGACTTTGCCTTCTTCAAACCTATATGCATCGTATAGCCAAAGCACCCTGCATGTGCTGCACACAATTAAATGAGACATGTTCCAACAGACTGTACAACTAAAAGAAAAATGTAAATAAAGGTGGAGTAATTTTTTATCCAGATCAACTGCCCTTGCCTTGCACAATTCTAGGCCAAGTCATAGGAGCTATACCTTCTGTGAAATCAATAACATAACTTTTTAAGACGACCATAGTTTTCAAAATTCAAACAGCTCTGCAAACCAGTAATGGAAGACTGAAACTTACATTGTCTTCCTAACTAAGACAATCATTATTCTAATCCATTAACCGGTGCAAAAGAATCACTTCACCTACCCCTTGGCATAAAGTATATAAACTGCTTCCTGATTTCTTTAAAAGATCGAAGAAGAATAATTTGGTTAGACAGTTGAACTGCGAAGGCAGGTATACAAGGTCTTGCACAATTGAACACAAGCCACATAATTGTGGGTGCAGCCAAATTTGGCATTACAGAATCAAAGATGACAAAATATTAATACAATAAAAAAGAAAATCAGGAGCAATGGAAAAATTATTTGCATCCATTTGCCAGAATACTTTTGGTCAGTCATTTGAGATCTTTAGGCTGCAGTTCCAAGGAGTGGGATTTTGACCCAACAATGATAAGGATCTTGCAATCAAACATTGTATGCATCCATCTTCCCCCACCCCTCACTGCTTGAAAATCAGAAGAATTGCAAAATGAGGAAAAGAACGAGTCCAGTAAAGTAAGACAAAACATTGTGCATACATCCTAGGAGTACCCGAATACACTGAATTGGATTGGGCATCATCCCAGTAATTCATAGATATTTTTCAACCATGGGAAATGTAGAATTACAAGATCTCATCTCAGCGAAAAACAGGTGAGAGGGTGTGGAATGAAAATTATCAGTGAAACAGTGGAATTTTCCCCACCTAGGAACTAGAGGGTTTTCTCATACAAAATTTATTGTTCTTCCTTCAGGTTTGTATTTTTTCAGCAGCACCACACCGCAATATCTAGTTTTCTTAGATCTACTGCAGTGTCCCCCAATCACTAAGCAGACCCTTCTAAGAAGAATAGTCACTTGAGCCAAACACACAAAAAAAAAACACAAAAATCTGTTCAAGAAACTTCGCGCCTACTATCATTGTTTCTTGAAATGAAACACTTGTACATTTAATAAAGAACTAAATGGGGAAATGACAATATTTTGAACCTTCACAGGAAATCAGTTCCAATTCATCATCTTATGCTTGGAACAACGGCATTGACAAGCATATTTATGAGTAAGACTAAGATATTAATTCGTAAGCACCCCATTGCATCTTTAGTAGGTGAAAAGGTAGAAGCACCCAAGATTGACAGAAGGAGCAGTGAAGGTGTATGTGTGAAAGAAGAATGTGAATGTAAGAGAAACATAGAGAGAAAGTGAGACAGAGAACGATGATATACCTGATGGAGATGGAAAATGTTGCAGAGGATGATGCTTTTGTTTGATTTAGGAAGACCAAGCTTTTTAGAGGGAGGATTGCTTTGGTTTAAGAGAGTGGTAATTTCGTCAATAACCATAGAAAAAAGAACATGAATTTTCACACCATATGATTTTTTTTTTTAATATTTAAATTATAATAATATATAAATTAAAATTAAAAAAAAATGTGTGAGAGACCATGGAATGGTTTTTGAATATAATAAAGATAAAGTGTTAAATGATCATTTTCTTAATCAAGATTTGTGATGTGTTTTTACCCTAATGGAGTTGGTGAGAGAGGCTAAACAAAAGCAGATTATAGACAAGCCTTTTGCTGTGACACGTGTAAGGCTGTGGGAAGAGTGGGTTGCAACAGCGCCGTCTATTATTGGGCCTCACTCTATCCACTTCTCTTATTGGATAATTTTTTGTATTCTTCAAATGTTTGAATTTTGAATACTACCTCTATTATCTTGTCAAAAAAGTCTTACTTTCTTTTTAAACATCAGTGTCTAATGACAACTGGCTTCAAAGGTTTTTATTGTAAAATTAAAAAAAAATATTATCAGAGTTTATTTTCAAATTAGATTCATAAATGTAACAATTTGAATGATAAAATAAACTTGATCATATTCTATTGATTATTTTGATTAGTACAACGTTATTGTCTTTTATTACAGACATTGTATTTGATCAATTAAGGAATATCATGTATGGGATAAGTGGTAAATATCTTCAAAAATAATATCAATATTAAAGTTTTCTTATAACAAAGTTTTTTAATGTGTGTCCTACTATAAAGTATTAAGAGTTAAAGAAATTGCACAAATTTAGGAGTAAGACAAGAACAAAACAAAATTTTCTAGATTATGATAATTGTGATGGTCAAATTTTATCAAGTAAAATTTGAGCAGGTAAGTTTTGATGATTTTAATATTAAAAATTGTATTCTTATAAGTTTTGACTAATTTAATTGATTAAACTCATTTAACTGATTGTTAATTTAATTAGTGGTTCGAAGAGACATGCGCTTAATTAAATAATTATGTATTTATATATAATATACACTGTATAATCACATATTTATATTTATTTCTTCTCATCTTATCAAATCAAACAACAGTACAATTTAAATGCAGGTAAAATGAGTTTTCTAAAAATAATTATAATAAATATCCTTTTTATATTTTATTTTTTTCACATTATAGTTCTTAATACCTTATTATTATTAGTTTCAATGTTAATAGAAGGTTGTTTATAGTAGAGCTGTCAAAACGAGTCCTCTGGTTCGATCCGGTCCGGCCCACCACGGATTGGTCACTTAGTGAGCCAACCCAACCCGACTCATTTATTAGCGAGCTAGAAAAATTTGAACCTGACCCGACCCTCCACGGGTTTGTGGATAAACGGGTTGGCTCACTGGCTCCCTTAATTACAATTTTTTTTAAATAAAAGAAAATTACAAACTTTCTATAATTCAAATCTAAATAAATTTTACTCTCAAATTTCACTTTCAACATCGGTGTTTAATTAATTTTGAAAATAAGGAACTTAAATAATTTTTTCAAGCAAAAACAAAATAATAAATATTTTTTTATAAAATTAAAATTAGGTAGGTGGGTTGGTGGGTCAACCTGGCCCACCACGGGTTCAACCCGGCCCACCACGGGTTCAACCCGCATGAGCCGGGTTTAAATGAGTCGGGTTGAAATCTGACCCGCATAAAAAGTACAAATTTTTCAAATCCAACTCGGCTCAAACTCGTGGTGGGTCGGATTAACCCGCGAGTTGTGACCTATTTTGACAGCTCTAATTTATAATGTCATGGCGAATCAAATAATCAAGGTTTAATACCTCTTTTGGTCCCTCGAAAGGGGCCAAATGTTCAATGTGGTCCTACGTTTTTTTAGAAGTTCAATGTGGTCCCAACTTTTGTAAAAAGTGTGCAATTAAATCCTTTTTGGTAACGGCGTTAATTTTTTAACGGGCCAGCTGACAGGGTGGACTAAAGTTTGCTACGTGGCTGTGTGAGGGTAATACGTGGCTGTGAGAGGGTAAATGTGTGCATATTACTGTGGTTAAGAAATCAGAGGTTAGGGTTTGGGTTGCAGAGAAATTGGTAATTTGGGATTTATCATTGTGGAGGAAGTGTGTTGAAATCTGAAGCGCGAATTGGAAACCGCAAATCTGAAGCACAAATTGGAAATCGCAAATCAGGTTAGGGTTTATGTTTGATAATTTTATGAAATGTAGTTGTTGTATATGTTATCATTGTTGTCGCTTTATAGGGGGTTTAAGTAGGGGTGAAAAGTTGTCTTGTTTTGATGGTTGATAGTGGTCCCATAGATATTAGTTTAACTTAAATTAGTGGTCCCCGTTTGCATTTGCAGGGTTCGGGTAGGGATGTGTAATGACATGTTTCAGGTTGTGGTCCATCACGGTGGGACCTTGATCAAAGAAGTCCCCTTTAAGTATATGGGTGGGGAGATAGTTTATTGGGACGTAGATCCCGATAAATGGTGTTATTTTGGAGTATTAGGTTCACTTAAAGATATGGGTTACATGGAAGTAAAAGAATTATATTACAATATCCAACATGTTTTACATAAGCTTGATGATGATAAAGGAGCTATGAACATGATGAAGGTGGCTAATTATTTGGGGAAAGTGAACCTCTATGTTGTGCATGGGGTGGACGAACCAGCTATTGTAGAAAATGATGAGAATGAGATTTTGTACCTACGTGAAGGTCCAGCAGAGAGTGGTGAGGGTAGTGGCGTTGGAGGAGAAGCACATGTTGAGGGTGACAAGGAAGATGCTGAGAATGAAAATGTCTGGGAGGATGACAAGGAGGATGCAGAAGATGTTGAGGTTGCAGTGGAGGTTGACAATGAGGACAGAGTTGAGTTTCAAAGTGAAGAAGTAGTGGAAGTGGATAATGTGGATGAAGTTGAGATTGAAAATGATGAATTAGTGGAAGTGGACATTGAGGATGGAAGGGAGGTTGAAAATGAAGAAGAATTGGAAGTGGACATTGAGGATGGAGGGGAGGTTCATACTGAAGAAGAATTGGAAGTGGACGTGGACAGTGATGATGAACCAGAAATGGATGATCTGAGTGGTGATGAATATGTGGATGCAGACAATGATCAAGAAACCCAACAACAATGCAGGGGTTTGTCAGATGATGATGATTGGGAGTCTGATATGCTTGTAACTCCTGAAAATAGTACAAGTGAGGAGGATGACAACGAGGATAGAGTATCTGTGAGTGGTTTCTCAAAATATGCAAAACAGAAGTCCATGGCAGATTACAAGTGGGAAGTGGGCACCATTTTCAGTGGGAAGGAAGACTTTAAGGATGCTATTAGAAGGTATGTTGTTCATGCTGGGAGGGATCTAAAATTTGTGAAGAATGATAAGCGTAGGGTGAGGGTGCGCTGCATGGGTGGCCAAGGTAAGTGCCCATGGGTAGCTTACTGTGGGTACTTGCCATCACGCAAAATTTGGCAATTAAGGAAGATAATTGATACTCACAGTTGTAGTAGGCAACTTAACATCAAACTAATGAATGCTCAGTGGTTGAGTCAAGAAATAGATAGGTCTTTAGTTGACAATCCTAATTTAAGGGTGAATGATATTCGTACTAAAGCATTAAGAAAATGGAATACAAATGTATCAATATCCAAGGCACGAAGGGCAAAGTTAATTGCCACAAGACAGGTTGAAGGAGATTTCAAAGAACAGCATAAAAGAATATACGACTATGGACATGAGCTGTTAAGGTGTAACCCAGGTTCAACAGTGCAGATTAAAGTTGACTCTCATAATGGTGACCCAATCTTCCAAAGAATGTATGTTTGTCTGAAAGCTTGTAAAGATAGCTTCATCAGTTGTAGGCCCATTATATGTTTAGACGGATGTTTTTTGAAAGGTTATTACAAGGGGGAGCTGCTCACTGCTGTTGGTAGGGACCCAAATGATCAAATGCTACCCCTTGCCTATGCAGTAGTAGAAGTGGAGAACAAAGATAGCTGGACATGGTTTTTGCAATTATTAATTCAAGACCTGGGGGGTAGTCAAGTATGTGAGGGGTGCACGTGGATGTCAGACCAGCAAAAGGTAAATATACTACTTATATTCAATTTTAGTTAATGCTTTGTTAAAGGATCTTGTTTTATGACTAAAATTAATTGTGCAGGGGTTGGTCCCAGCTATCCAAGAGCTTCTGCCTGGGGCAGAACAAAGATTTTGTCTGAGGCACCTGTATGCAAACTTTAGGAAAAGGTTTGGTGGTCAAAATTTAAAAAATCTGATGTGGAGAGCTGCCACAAGCACATATCCACAGGCTTGGGAGAGAGAGATGCTGAAAATTAAAGAAGTCAATATTGAAGCATATAAATACCTCATAGGCATTCCCCCGAGGTAACCCATTAGCCATTACATACAATTTAGTGTCCCTGATGCATTGTAACCCATTTGAGAAATGTTTTGTGCAACAGGTTTTGGTCAAGATCTCGCTTCACAGGTCAAGCAATGACTGATACACTAGATAACAACATCAGTGAAGCTTTCAACAGTGTTCTTATTCATTCAAGAGGAAAACCTATTATCACCATGATGGAGGATATCAGAGTTTATCTCATGAAAAGGTGGGCCACCAATAGAACCAAGGTGGCATCTATGGACTTCACAATATGCCCAAAGATAAAGAAGAGACTTGAGAAGGAATGTAGTCTGTCAAGATTTTGGGTGCCAAGGTAATCTTATCAATTTATTTTATATACATGTTGTTATTTATCTACATTGTTGATGTGCTTCATTTCTTTCAGCTGGTCTGCACGAAAGATTTTTGAGGTTAGACATACTTCATCAGTTGGGAACAAGTTCACACTGGACCTGGACACAAAGGAGTGTAGCTGCAAAAAGTGGATGATTAGTGTCATCCCATGCTGTCATGCAATTGCAGCAATGAACTTCTCCAACGTTGATCCACAGAGTTATGTCCCCACTGTGTTCACAAGATCCACCTATGAAGAGGTGTATGCGTCCATAATTTTTCCACTCAATGGCCACCTACTATGGGAAACCACAAATTTCAATGATGTACTACCACCACTGATGAGGAAGATGCCTGGGAGGCCAAAGAAAAAAAGGAGGTTGGAAGCATGGGAGCTAACTAAGGATGACACTCAAATGCGTGTTGGTGGGCATAGGAAAAAATGTAGTATTTGTCGTCAGAGGGGGCACAACAAGAATAACTGCCCTTTAAAGCCCCAGCCAGCAGAAACAACACAACCATCACAGCCTCCTCCAAGTTCCTCGACCACTCAACCATCACAGCAACCAAGTCCCCAATCATCTCGGCCAACAAAATGCAAAGTCAGAAGAAAAGATACTTAGATGAATTGGGTTATTAGATAGTTAACTTACATGGTGGTGTAATATGTATTGTTTGTTACATGATGGTGTAATATGTACTGTTTGTTACATGGTGCTGAAAATTAGATACTTAATTTACTTAGTGAACTGATGTCTTTATGTCTTTGTTTTATGTGTCGTAATAAATGAAAGTGGTTTGATGATGTTACATGGTGGTGTAATATATACTGTTTGTTACATGTACTATTTTATGTACTTAGTGAACTGATGTTTTGGCCATTATTCATCATCATATGCATTATTGGGTTGACCTATGTGAACAGTTTTAAAGCAAATGGGGGACTGATTTCAACATTTTTAAAACATAAGAGGGACTGATTTGAACATTATACCCTCAAATTAACTCATTAAAATAGTCAATGGAACGTAATACATTGAATTGCATAATTGATCTTACACCTTTCAAAACATAGGATGTTACAATCTAACTAAATCAACCTAAACAGAACCTGAACATGACAACGCACACCACAATACACACACACAAAGCTACAAGTAACATCTTCATCATTTTCTGCAAGTCCTTCACTGCATTTTCCAGCTGACTTATCCTCCTCACCATTGTGCAATCTTTTTCATCAACGTTCTCTTCAACACACCACTTGAAAAAGTTACACGAGTTGCCAATTGAAGATCCACCCTGTTATTCACCAAGTTAGGGAATCTATCAACAAATGCATCAATTCAAAAAAACATTAACTCAAAAGGGTATACTTCAAACCTTGTAACGTGGACAACCCCAAAAATTTCTCCCAGCATTCTTCGTAGTTCTCGCCACTTTGGTTACAGCAACATCACCACAATAACAAGTAGGGATTATCCCACCTCCTCTCACACCACAACCATGGACCACCGAGAAGATCCTTTGCCCCAACTTTTCGAACACGACGAACACCCTTCGGAAGAAGCCATTCGTAGCTCAAAGACCAATTTCTCTACAACTCAAACCCTAACCTCTGATTTGTTAACCACAGTAATATACACACGTTTACCCTCTCACAGCCACGTATTACCCTCACACAGCCACGTATTACCCTCACACAGCCACGTATTACCCTCACACAGCCACGTAGCAAACTTTAGTCCACCCTGTCAGCTGGCCCGTTAAAAAATTAACGCCGTTACCAAAAAGGATTTAATTGCACACTTTTTACAAAAGTTGGGACCACATTGAACTTCTAAAAAAACGTAGGACAACATTGAACATTTGGCCCCTTTCGAGGGACCAAAAGAGGTATTAAACCAATAATCAATTATCAAGTCTATTTATTTATAAATTTATTTTAAAATGTAATAGAATAAATATATAAATAATTGAAACTCAAATGAACTTTATAGTAATATATATATATATATATATATATATATATATATATATATATATATATATATATTATATTTTTCTTCTAAACTTTCTTTATCTTTACTAATTTGTTTTACTTTTTTTTTTCTAAGTTAAGGATAAGCTAGAGTAGCATGTTGGTAAATATTCTGTAGCACCATCATTGATCAACTTTAATCCATCCATCTTCCTTGCATGATTATGATCCATCATGTCAAGAGAAACACACTATAGAAGTACATAATGTAATTATGTAAGCCACACAAAATGAAATAACCATGAGACATGTAACATCCCAAATTCTCACACTTGATATTTCATAAATAAAATGAAAACTGTAACATTTCTACAGTCATTCATTTGGAAATATAAAATATTTCACATTAATTACATATTTTAAACTCAGATTTCAACTTAAAGACAACCCGAGTTTTTCTTTACTATCCTTCCTCCTCCATCTTCACTTGTACTAGATTAGACGACACTCCCTCATCTGCTCCCGTATAACAAATACGTTATACGATCATCGCAAAAATATGATTTTTCCGGTACATGCACAAATAAATAAGGGTGAGCTAACATGCAACACATCATTTATAAAACATGCATAATTGCTTTGATATAAACATCATATAATTTTTATGTCAGACATCCTCATACCATCATACCACAATTCCTATTAGACACTCGTCCCACAATCCCCAAAAACAACACAATACCCAGTAGACACTCATCCGGATGATACGTTAATGAGTGGTCGCGGGAGGTTATGCACTTGTGATGACTTCTACTTTTTCTTACAAATATACTTCCAAAATACTCCATACCATTCACAAGGTTAATCCTCAACACTATGTCCAAAACCGGCACATAGACCAGGATCTCCTGCCCCTCTCACCACATAATCCATCCTTCTCTACTTGAGACTGGATGATTATTAGAGTATCAGGATAACCTCCGACTACAGGACCCTCAACATCAACATACACACTAATACCATATCATTACAAAATCTCTCCATGAGGCTCATATCATGCTCATATTCCTCAACTCATATTATACCATTACAAAATATCCCCATAATACTCATATCATGTTCAGATGCATAATTTCATATCAACATCATAAAATACATTCATCACAGAAATCATACAAGATAAATATATTACAAACAAATTAACAATAATAAAATATTACTATAAATGGTCACCGGAGAAGAATCAAATGTTTGACAATCATTAAAATAATCTTAATATATATAAATTCTTAGGGAAACAAGAAGTTGAATCTGGCAGAGCCGGTTAGACAACTTCTAATCCTTCCAGGAAGATGTAATAAAAATTAAATAGAACAGTAAAAGTTCTGGGGAAACAAGAAGTTGAATATGGCAGAGCCGGTTAAACAACTTCACATCCTTCCAAAAATACAATATAAATAAATAAGGAAAGCAATAAAAAAGTTTGGGGAAACAAGAAGTTGAATCTGACAGAGCCGGTTAGACAACTTCTAATCCATCCAAAAATACAAAAATAAACAACTAATAACATACAAATGGCATAACATAATCAACATCACATTTTACAACTATCACACTTGGATCTAAACACAGAAGCATGTTCTCATTCAAAATTCAAGATCATACAGAAACAAAATACTTCATATTCAAAATTTAAGATAAGACAAAAGCAAAATATTGCATATTCAAGACTCAAGATAATACAAAACGAAATACTCAAGGTTAGCTCCCCTTACCTCTATTCCAGACTTAATCTCCTCCTCTGAAACCGTTCTCCGAAAACTTCCAGAATTTCCCCTCTACAACTAGAATTTCCTCCAACTCTCTTCTCTCACAAATTTTTCTAGAATTTTGGTGCAAGTTTCAGCCTTCCCTCCCTTGCTATTTATAGCCAAAAAAATTTTACTATTCATTTTTACTATTCATTTTTTACTATTCATTTTTACTATTCAAAAATATTATTTTAATCACCATTTGCTAAATTCTTATCTCTGATGATTCAATTCTACGTGGAGTGTTTATCTCTTCCACAATTTTATTTTTTTTACTATTCACTTTTTACTATTCACTATTTACTATTCACTTTTTACTATTCATTTTTTTTTTCAAAATCTTCTAAAATAAATTCTCAAAATTTTAAACTCCTTCCCTAAAATTATTATCTATCATAAATTTTAATTTTTCTTGCCATAATTTTATTAAATTTTATTTTTATCCGTAAAAAATAAAAATTACTACTATTTATTAAATCTAAATATTTTTCATGGGTCTTACAAGGGCATGGAATGCATGTGACAATGCCATAGTCATGGAAACAATTTTCCAGATCATGAAATTGAGATTTTAAAATTGTATTTTGTGTTAGTAGGAGGTGCAAAAATATTAACCACTATTTAATTACATAATGGTATGCAACTTATTTAATATAATATTTTTACTAAATAAACTATTTTAAGTATTTATTTTTGTATACATGATGCTTTATTATTGTATTTGGGAAAAATTATAATAAATGTGTACTTGTTCTTGTTTTAAAAGTTATATGTCACATTGATGAATTAATTTTTTTCTGGTACATTGGTATTCTTTAATAACTAAATTGATTAGAATCAGTTTTATTTTTAGAATTTGATTAGGTTTTAGTTCAATTATGGTATGTGTATATTTTAA
Organism: Vigna angularis; assembly: GCF_016808095.1. NCBI lineage: Eukaryota > Viridiplantae > Streptophyta > Magnoliopsida > Fabales > Fabaceae > Vigna > Vigna angularis. The sequence continues at coordinate 36,807,041 of NC_068974.1, forward strand.
CACTTTTAAGAATTTGAGTTATAAATTGATAACTATATATAATGTTGGTAAAAGTTTTGTGGTAAAGTTAAAATATAAGTTTAAACTAAATCCTAAATATAAAACAAGAATCAGATATAAATCAAACTGAAAAAAAAAAACATATATAGAGTAGTATTATATATTTACCATATTTATGTGAGAAAATATAGACTATTCACTTACATTTGAAAACTAATATTTAATTCATCTTAAACTATCAAATAGAGGCAAAGTCTAGGTCAAACTTAAGGAGGAAATTTTAAAATAAAAACTAATATTTAATTCACTTTTACTTTTTTATAATTATTTTTTTTAAAAAAATTGCATACATGAAAAGTTTTTACTTATATATAAGTTAATTGAACTCAAAAAATAAATATCTAATTAACTAAAGTTGTTATCGATTTTAGTATATAGAAATGTAGTATTTTAAAGTTCCATTTCTAGAACAACTAAGTATTTATTCTTAGTTTACAGCATTAGTTTTAGCAGCATCTTTTAATATTTGATTAAATTTAATATTGTCTAACTCTATTTGTTAATGAAGTTAGGGATATAGATAAATGACAAAAAAAAAAAAACACGCCAATGACAATTATAGAGTCTTATCTACCTAAAACTCTTTTTTAGGACCTAATTGTCTATGTCCATATTTTTCAGAAAAAAATATATTAAATTCACCCATTTTAATTTCTAACCTTACGAGATGTCAATCAAAAATGGAAAAATAACGACTTCTTTCTTTCAAAAACCAATTAAAATTCATGGGTCACTCAAGTATAAAAGCTTTATATATGTATTCGAAAACTACAATTATTTATTGTTTTATTATTATATACCTGCGTGTATACTTGAAACATGTGAAATTATTTTTCGTATAATTATAGAAATAAAAGTTACATAATCATGAAATAGATAGAAAGATAATAGTGTTTAAAAGGTAATATAAAGAAAAAAAATAAAAAATACATGTCATAAAAAATGATGAAAATGTATTACATAAATAATAACAATAATAACTCATGGACACCCTGTAAAGCACCATCTCCCAAGTCACCATGCACAACTAGTTGGTTGGAAGAATGAAACACAGAATAGGTAACTTAGTTAATAACATTATTATATATATTCTCTAAACATGTCTGCAGATTTAGTTACAAAATTATTATTTACACTTCATTATTGTCTTGCAATGGAACAGTAGCTTAGTCAACCTCATATATCTAATTTATTTCAAAACCAGCTGGCTGCAAATGTCTACTATCACTAATTCTTATATATATATATATATATATATATATATATATATATATATATATATATATATATATATATATATATATATATATATATAGAGGTGATTCTTAAATTTGACATTTAAATACACATAGTAACTGAAATCATCGTAGTATATTTTCCATACACCAACGAGGAAACCAAGAATATAAGAAAATGAGACATATTCGAAAAGACAAAGAAGAATATATACCGAGAAAATACAAGAAAAACATTCGGTGTTACTAGATTAACCAATTCTTATAATTAATCGATTGACCAATAATAAAGAAGAGTGCTAACAGATTAGTTATCCAAATATAATCTTAAAATCACAAATTTGCTATATGAAATATAGCTGAAGATGTTACAAGGAGAATTAACTTATGGATAAAGTCCATTCATGTTAGCTTTAAGTAATTCAAGACTAATTAATAGTGTAATGATTATTTATTGAAAGTTAATAGATATATTAACAGATATTAATAATTTATTAATAAATTTAATTTTATATCAAATATAAATATACGATATTAATGATTAATTAGTGGACTTAATTGCTATAAGTTCTATAAACATAAGATTAATGTCCAGATAAATACGTTTTTCTTCTATCTTAATCAAGTTGAGATCTTTTTGAGAAACATATCTGACTTTAGCATCAAAATGTCTTTTACATATTAACAACCAATCGGTATAGATTACGTTTTGAAAAAGAATTGAACGATATCGAAACAGAACGAAACCGAAGAGGACGATTGACTCTTCGACCCTATTCAACCAAAACAACAAAGAATAACTTAATATTGTGTTGTTAATGGAACCATTTCTTGAGGTCAATAGAACATATTCAAGACATATATATTTGTTTTTTTTTTCTACAAATGAAGAATAGGTCTTGCCGTCCTGGGACGACAAAATAATATCATCTTTTTTTTATAATGGAGTGATGTCTGATTCAAATGGTTTTCAACCATTTAGGTACCATTATTCTACAAATTTGTTGGCTCATTCAAATGGTCTCGATGAGTGTGAGAAAAAGCACGGTATTATTTTCAACGCATGAATTCTGCCTTCCACTCTGTCTAGTGTACTGTAAGCGCGGCAAAATAAAAATAAAAAACCTACCTTATCACTTTCATGTTGCATTATATTAAATATAAATATTATTAAATATTAAATATAACATCGCTGGCTTCATTTTCGGCGGGGCCATCCTGTTAGATCCGTTATCAACGGTCTCACGCGGACATATCTAAATTTTTACATTCAAGGTTTCGTTCTATTTATCTGTGTTATTTAAGTTATCCAATTTTTATTTAAGTTAAAAAAAAGAAATTAAAGTAGAAAAACTAATAAAATAACTATTAAAATCACTAGTTTTTCAACAAGAATTAGTCAGTAAAAAAATAAAAAATAAAAATATTCAGGGTGATCTGGTTTGTTTGTAATGATTTGGCTATGAGAAGGAAGAAATTGAAGAAGCGCGATTAAAGCAATGATTTTTACCAACGCGTCTTTGAATAATCCAACACATTTCTCCTACCGTTGAGTAACGGTACCTTAAAATATCAATAATCCAACACCAACATCAACAGCGGAAAAGACACAAACCCTAAAATCATGATTTTTTGTAAAGTCAAAAGCATACATAGTAATTATTTGCATGCCACCTGTCAGTGAACGGTATACCAAGCTGTATTATATATATGTTACTCATGATGACAACAATTCACGCAAAGGCGAAGGTTGTTGTGTTGTGTTGTCTTGTAACAATAACAGCTTCCTTGTTTAGTGGCCAAAAATCTCTCTCGAAATCGTACCAAAAAAAGAAAAAAAAAACACTGCAATGTCGCTGTCGTGGTGGCTTCTTCGCGAAACCTAATAAATTTGTACCAAATCAGAGGCATTTCTCTCCATTGGAACTATCAGCTTCATCCTCCATCACGATCCTCCGTTATTATTATTAGAAATTAGTAATTAATCGATCGGTTAGTTAGTTGATTAACTAATTCATTGATTAATTCCTAAGAGTTGATAATAGTAATAATGGAGGCGATGGACATGAGGCGCGTGTTCGAGATGTTCGATCGGAACGGGGATGGGCGAATATCGGCGAAGGAGCTGAGAGATTCGTTGGTGAATTTGGGGATAGAGATTCCGGAGAAGGAGCTGGCGGAGATGATCGAGAGGATCGACGTCAACGGCGACGGCTGCGTGGATATGGCGGAGTTCGGGGAGCTGTACGAGACGATAATGGAGGGGCGCGACGATGAGGAGGACATGCGGGAGGCCTTCAACGTCTTCGACCAGAACCGCGATGGCTTCATCACCGTCGACGAGCTCCGCGCCGTGCTGGCCTCCTTGGGCCTCCAACAAGGGAGGAGCTTGGAGGAGTGCCGGAAGATGATCGTGAAAGTGGACGTTGACGGAGATGGCATGGTGAATTACAAGGAATTCAGGCAAATGATGAAGGGTGGTGGAGGATTCACTGCTCTTGGTTAATCTTTCTTCGTCTCCCTGTTTTTCCAATGCAGAATCGCATTACCAATATATGCATCCTTCCAAATTTTCAATTCCAATCCGTTCTTAACTTGTAAATAAGTTTCGTCTTCTAGGATACTGATTTCATTCATTAATGATTTATTACGTTGGAGGTTGTCTTTTTCCTGTTAGATTATCAATCAACTTCCTCCAAATTAACTTCCACCTCAAGCAAATTTTCATATTTTGTTATAAGCAGTTTCAAACACTGCTTCTAATCCAATTCCATTTTACCTTAGTTTCTATATTTTTTAATCCATTTGTGTGATAGGAGTGCTTGTTTATTGATATATTTCTTATATTAAAAACTATAAAACTCCTGGGTTTAGATCATAGATCATTCAATACAATACAAGTACATGTTGGAACTAAAAGGAGGGACATTTGCTGCTGCTTGAAAGAGTTAATTTAATTGGTTGAACAAAATTGAGAAATTAAAACTAGATTTATCCTAAATTTTAAAGACTAAAATTATAATTGAGTCTATAAATTATGATATTTATTGATCAAATTTGTTTATGTGAACTGTGTTTCTCAATTGAGTGAAATATGAACTGAGAGGTCATTTTCTATTTATTGTATTGAAACATTTTTATGATATATCGTCATTACTTGTTGTAATGATATCTTTGTTCATTACTAATAATTTGTAAGAGATAATTCATGTTAGTTTTCTAATAGATAAATAAAACAACTTAATTCATTTTTCTTTATTTTATTTTAGTTTTCTAATAAATGAAACCAGTTTTGTAGAGAGTAAAATAACTAAAAGCAACGGATACAGCAAATCCATTGGTGGAATTTGGAAGGAGAAGGAATTATTATCACAGCATTCTCAACAGTTTCTCATATACATACAAAGTAGATTAAAAACTATATTATTTAACATATATACAAAGAAAATATCATCAAAATGGAAGAATGGGATTCTACAAGGAGTGATTACATTAATGGTGCTGCTCCACAAGAATGGACTCAAAGAACCCTATACATATTCACCGAACTAGTTTCTTCTACCCACCAAAACTATCACATCACAAGTTCAACCTATCATTAGAGTTGACTCTGTTGTTCTTTGGTTTCCATCTCCCTCACACTGTCTACTATGTGCTGTATTTTCTTTGAAAGACTCTCGTTATGCTCTTCAATGTGCTCAAATATCAGTTCAAGATGTCTTTTATAGGTTGCAGATCGCTTTTTCTCACATGCCAACTGCTGAGATAGTTCCCGAATTTTGTCATGTTCATTCTGAAAATGGAATGAAACGAAAGAGGTAAGCAGTAGCATAGAAAGGATTTGAAAAAGGGTGCTGAATAGAATCTCTACTAATCATTCAAGTAGTTGTTTACATAACTGATCCATTAAGCATTGTATACAGTTGCAGAGTAGTGAAAGAACAGAAACTGACCGGATATTGTTCATAAACGAAATCCCTTCTTCCTTTACCAGGAGTCAAAGGATGTGTATGTTCCTTTACAAGCTTTGTAACAACCCATTTGCCAGAACTAACTTTCCTCACCATAATCATTGCCCGGCAACCGACCCTGGTCTCAGCCCTTTGCCTCACAATCTTCTCACGCTTGTCAGGCATTCTGAAACCTTCTTTGTTGCAAACAAGAGCACGTCCAATGGCAGTTCCATCACGCCTTGATCGCGACAGTTTACTCACACGCACGATGAATCCAACATCTGTGGCATATGCATTGTAAAATGCCTGTGCTGCTGATTCTGACTCAAATTCCTGACCCACATACGGCTCTTCAACTGCAACAACTGATACTGTGGGAATTGCAAATGGGATTGTGATCCCAGAGGAATCTTGAGCAAGATTATCACCTTCATCTTGTTTGTAATTTGGTTCGATAGATTCACCTTCTCTGTTGTCATCAGCCACGCTACTAATCTCATCTATAGCAGCATTTGCTACTGTCTCGCCAGTACCATCAATCTCAAACTCCACTGCAGCAACAAAAGAATCTGGTATATTATTATTTTCATTGCACTGGGATATTCTTGTTCTCCACAACAGTCTATGAATTTGATGAATAACTCACCCATTGAAGATGAAAATAGAGTAAGAACGAGTCAATAAAGACATACTATTTCTAACCGGGAACTAACAGTTCATGTTTGGGAATGGCTCTCTCAAATAGACAAGATTGAGCACAATGTGGCTTAATACATGAAATTCTCAAATCGAAACAAAGGCAACAGAATGGATAACAGATAACAGCCTTTGAATCTCCGAGTATTTGTCAAATACACTCCTCCACAACAACCAAAATAGATCACCGCATTGAATAAGAAAACACCTATTTTATCCCAAGTTCAGGAAAAGTTGTGTTCTTCTGAAAACTTCTACATTATCAACCTATCGAACATGATATATGTACTTCAAGAAAAAAAAAATCATCCAAAGCCAGTAAATTGAGTAAACAGTAACTCCCATGCCACGTCTGTCACGTACTGCGATCGAATCTGAAAAATGTACTAAAGCCGATTATGTCTTTGGCCGTTAAATCACTAATGAAATTGAAAAAAGTTCATCTCATCCACATGGGAGTGGAGACTTGCACCCAAGTACAGTACTCTCCTTGAAAGTTGAAGGGGTGTTCACATATATTTTCCTTTTTACGTTGGATGAAAACTTGGACAAAGTGTTTGTAGTGCTCTTTTCTGGTTAACCTTCACAGTTTCTCTTTTATCTCTTTCTAGTCATCAGATAGGTTTTGGAGTGTCCACAATTTATTTTACTAATAAAAATAACACACACGTCATGTTTCTGTCAGAGAATAGCATCATAGACATTTAAATTCCAACATCTTTATCTAGGTTTGTCTCGATTAAAATCACAAGGGAATGATGATGTTTTATATTTCTCATTGGCTTTTTCGTTCCAACTAACCACTTATATCAGACCAAAGACAGCGCTTTAACAGGAAGTTCCTCGTCTCTGTTCAGAATTTCTAAGCTCAAATATTCAAATGAAGTCCAAAATCTTCTCAACGTACAAGAGTAAAAAACAGAGTCACGTATCAAGAGAGTGGAAAAAATCAACGGTAACAACAACGTCAAGATTCAATTTTATTTTGTTTAATCCACACCCTTTGTAATTCTTTGCAGGAACACAGAAAAAAAATGTAACTGTCTTCCAATTCTACCAATCAAGCAGTTATTCCCCAAACCACAAACAAACAAACCCTAAGATTCCAGCTGAATTGAGATCCTCAATAGAGCGTACACATCCGAAATAAATAAAAAAGTTGATAAAAGAAAAAGAGGAAAAACTCACTGAAAATTGAATTATGGCAGAAACGGTGTGTGATGCAGCTAATTATTTGAATCCTCTGTTCCGTGCTACAGGGAGAACAGCAGAACACAGAGGAAATGGTTTAGGTAAGGAAAAGCATATATGGACCCGAACGCCCTCCTTACGTGTCAGAATCTCATTGGGTACTCTCTGGTGAAAAAAAGTCAACTTTAATTTGACCCAACGGTTGCTTGCCACGTATCACATGAAATGGATACGGGCCCGTAAGATTAGTACCCGGACTCTAATCCCTACTATCCAATACGGGTAGTGCACCAGAAGAACAAAAACAACTGCAACACTGCACAATAGAGGATTCTTCTTCCTCTTCGACAATGGCAACATCGTTATTCCGCACCATAAGAAGAGCATCCTCTGCTCTCAGATTTTCGTACGCCACCTCGTTTTCGGTCTCTCTCAGGTTCTCTCTCATCCTTCTCTCTGTCACATTTTATTCAGTTATCTGCCAAGTCACTACCCGAAACCAATTACACTGTTATATGGACAATATATTAGAAGCACCTAACACGGTTGGTTTCGATTTTCTTGTTTGTGGTTCTGGGTTGCTGAAGTTGAGGGCTTTGAATTAGCATTTGTTGTGTGAAGGTGCTATTTTATTCTAATTTCATCGTGTTCTAGGTCAGTCGGGAGAAGCAATATGTGTGTGTTTTCTCCTTTGAGGCATCGTGTCTCGCTAGGAGAGCAAGGTTACAGGTGGGGTTTAAGAAATTTGAGCCATGGCAGGGTGAACCTTGTGATAACAGGAGGGAAGACCAAGTTTGAGACTGATGAGGTTGAGCCTCCTAAGAAAGACAAGTGGAAGACCAAGAAGAGATTGAAGATGCAGAGGAAGAGAGAGAAGGAGAAGAGGAAAGCGGCCAACAGGAAAGACCCTCGTCGACTTGGTGTCAAAGGAAAGAAGAAGAAGCAGAGATTTGCCAGTGCAGATGAGAGAATTAAGTACAAGATTGAGAATGTATGCTACGATTGAATTTCCTCCTCTTCCTTTTTTTTATTTTTTTATTTTATTTGTTTCTCATCGATGCCAACTATTGTGCAGCATACTGCTTCATTTGTATGGTTCTAATGGTGTTTGTTTGCTTTGTGCTGGTATATATGGATCTTAAATGATCAAATTTCTCACTTTTAGACCAGTTGGATTGAACTAGAGCCAGAGGTTAATTCGGTCCGGTTATATATTCTTCTTTTTGATGGGGAAGCAAGAACCAACATAGTTTGTTGCAAGATCTTAGTTTTGTTGTACGTCTTGATTCAAGATGATGTATACATATTTTTTTTTAAATAATAAATTTCTCAATTGGGGTAGTTATTTAGTGCATTGTTCTAACAGATATTTGTGTATATGTAGTGTTTTAATGATGAGACTAGGAAACTTGTCATCAACGATAACAAAAACTTGAAATGCTTATTTTCTTGTATATTTCTACTAAACTTCTGCATGATTCTGGTTTTAACCCCAGGCCAGAATTAAGGAAACATTGCTCATTGAAAGGCTCAAAAGATATGAAGTTCCTAAACTTCAGGGTCCTGTGGTGAAGCCTGATAGCTTGACGGGGGAGGAAAGGTTTTATTTGAAGAAAATGGCTCAGAAGAGATCTAATTATCTACAAATTGGCAGAAGAGGATTATTTGGAGGGGTTGTTCTCAATATGCATATGCATTGGAAGAAACATGAGACTGTTAAGGTCATATGCAAGCCTTGTAAGCCTGGTCAAGTACACGAGTATGCACAAGAACTTGCCAGATTGAGCGGCGGTATTCCACTTCAAATAATTGGAGATGACACTATAATATTTTATCGTGGAAGGAACTACGAACAGCCTGATGTTATGTCACCAATTGATACACTGTCCAAGAAAAAGGTGTGTTTCTGTGTACACTCAACATGACTAAAGAGTTTGTTATCTGATTGTTTTATCTTCTTGGTTCCATTCAGTAATATATCCAATTATAGGTCATTCATTCTGCATGCTTTTATTCATCTGCATGTAAATGAATACATGATTGGTAATGCAAAAGTGGGAAATCAAGCAATGGACAATAAATAAGTTGGAGGCAGGAATAGGACAGTGTTCCAAGGATTGTCAAGCTATTAGTGGGAATGCAGTGTGAAAATATTATGGCTGGAGGGGCTAAGCAAATAAGGAGCTGAACTAGGCTAGTGCAATGTCTAAATACGTAGCATTTGACCTATAGGACAGAGTTTCTTATTCCATGCTTTTTTGTGTATCATAGTATAGTGAACTCTAGTCTGCATTTTGAAGTTGAATGTTCATGCACGGTTGAAACTCATGCTTTGATTAATGAATTTTATGCTGGTTGATTGGCCATTCACTTCCTAACATTCTTTGAAGTTACCATCTTTACAAAAAAAATAATCGAATTGGGGCATTTAGCAGCTGTCGTACCAATCCTCAATGACAAATTTGAATTTATAAGCATTGTGGAAATCTGTAGTTGGTTGATTGTTTGCACTACACATTTTTCAGTAGCTTGGAGAAAAATAATTTGCAGTTTGGTGTGTCTTTCTTTACAGTTTCTGTATAGATACACTATTTCTTATTGTAGCTCCCTCTTGGTTGTGTGACATTTCATTATTTCAGAAGAAACTACTTTTCAACTAAGTTTTTGTGTTTACATATAAGTTTGTTATTGGTTTAAATCCTACCTTAATCAAATCACTTTTTTTTTTCTGCAGGCACTTGAAAAATCCAAGTATGAGCAATCACTTGAGTCAGTGAGGCGCTTCATTGCTATTGCTGAGAAAGAACTAGAGCTATATTACAGACACGTTGCACTTTATGGTGATCCAAACAACCGAAATCCCTTATCAGTGCTGGACAGTCCAAGTGAAAACTCCAAGGAAAAAGGGAATCATAGAATTCAAGATAAAAAAATCCCTCACTTGAAAAGTGACTATTTTTCAGCCAGTCTTTCAGAGACTGAAGCAGATTCCTCGGAATTGGAGCTGTCAGAAACAGAAGATAGTTTTCCAGATGAAAACTTGTCAAGGAATGAATCAGATTCTGAAGAGGACAGCATGTTGGATTCCAATGGTAATCACGAAAAGGAGGTATATTTTACTAAATTGCAATATGAAAATGTAAGCTCAACCACAGGTTCTTCATCAATGGCTAAACGTAGCCACTATTACAATAATAGTAATAATAATCAATGTTTATAAAAAGTTCCATTCACTACATATTAGAGATACATTGTTTACAGATACCTTGTCTAAATCAACAAGCACATAGAAATGTACCTTGCAGGAATCTGAAAAATAGGTCTTTTGTTAAGTGTTCATACTTGCATGGTTACACGTGTGCATGCTAGTGTTGATAACAGGGTAAAACATTTTTTGTGGACACAGTCCACACAGTACTCCAAAGTTGACAATCAAAAACTGATCTTTATGCTTGCATAATGCAGTTTCCACTTACCAAGAGGGTAAAACATTTAAACACTTTGAAATCCATAAGTTTTAATCTTAATAGGGCAATGATATGTTAACATAGATTTTCTTACAACATTTTTACACAGAATACGTGTTATTTTCTCATTAGGTTTAGAATACGTTAGTATAATAACAAATAAATAATGAACAAGTGAGAAAATGACACGTGTGCAAATGTTGTAAAAAAGAAAATTGTGTAAAAATTATTTTTCTCCGTCTTAATAATACATCATGAAGACATGGACCTTGTGAGAGGGTATGACAACAGCTATAGGGACTTGAAAGTAGCACCTCTGATTCCAAATTCAAGTGCTGCATCATATTAAAGGCCACTTATGCATGCATTGATTGAAGCTACTGCTAGTGTTTTTTTGGCACATTGATTCAAAATTGCACAGCATCCCTGATATATTTTGGTATTGAATGCTTAATTATATTCAGCAAAAATAATTGTCCATTTAATGATTGATTATTTGTGATGCCATCTGACTCACCTCGCAATGCTGCCTCCTTATCATCATGTATGTCTTTTTATAATAAAATTAATATTAAATTATTGATTGTGTTTAAATTAATTACAACTATACAGTACCAAATTAGAACATTTATTTAAATATCACAAAATATAGGAATTAATTTTCTAACACTGGCAGTATGTTTGGTTTAAGAAATACAAATGTTAAAGAGAAAAGAAAAACTAAATAAAACTAGTGACAGTCTTTGTAAGAGAAATGTTTCAATTATAGTATTATTGTATTATAATGGAAAATTATTATTGATAAGATAAGATCTATACACAAATAAGGGTGCTTTAATAGTTTTGCATACAACTGTATTGTTTTATAATTTCTTAGTAAGTTATTTTTCCCAATTTGTTTGTATAAAACTTTACACTAAAAGTAAATTATAAAATAATCTTTAAATAACATATAATGAAAATGGTAGAAGGTTGGCATTAGGATTTAGCTGAGATGGATGAATGATGAGAGTACAGCTTTTCTTGAAAGGCACGTTTGTTAATTGGTTACACTGTCAAATTCCAGTAGGGTTGGACTTAACTGTAACCTCGTCAGATTCAGATCTCCTAACACTTTATGTTCCAAGATCGAAATAATTTTTATTATGATGTTTCATTAAATAAACCAAATCAATATACAATATACTTTTAAGAATATAATTAAATAAACTACAAGTATCTAGTTTATTTAAAATGTATAGTACATGATATTGAATCAATATAAAAATATTCAGTATTTATGTTAATAAAGTTTAATGTATGTAAAAAAATTATTGAAATGAAAAACTTTACTGAGAGATTTCCTTTCGAAACTTAAAATGTCTGGATGTTTTTAATAATCGTCGAGCAAAGAGGGAGATTTTTTTATTTAAAAACCAATGGTTTGAGATTTTTTTTGAATAAAAAAATGTGGATATATATGATAAGCCAAGTAAAACCATGACATGAGCTATAATCAACTATGAATGTATAAAAGGTCAAACAAAGGCAGAATAATGTACCACGATTTATTATTAACGTGTTAGAGATCATATACAATTAAGACAGGTATTATATGTAAATGTATTTATTTCAAAAAATAAAGTGATATGTTAAATAATCATAAATATGTAATAATATATATATATATATATATATATATATATATATATATATATATATAATTGAATGTTTTAATTTATTTATGTTTTACTTACTATTGTTATTAAATAAATGATGAAATATTATCATTCTTTACTTAGGTTCTAAGCATAATTATACTTTATTTATTAAATGTTCTATATATTTAAAAAGGAAGGAACAATTTTTTTTTATGTTTCATTTTGAGGGAAAGAAACGAATAAAGCTTTTTTTTTTTTAAGTGTGAGAAAGGAATAAAATTAGATTACTAGATTAACGATATATTCTTTACTATGATTATTCACATTAATGGGAATAATGTACTTATTAATTAAAGTGGAATAGGTATGATGGATTAAATATCAATGGAATAAAGTAGCATACCTAATATCCCATCATATTTATTTGGTACACAATTCTTTTAATTTACTCAACATAATGTGCTTTTCATCTAACTAAAAAGAGAATGAAGAAAATACAGCATGCTTAAATTTCTTATTTTTTTTTTAATTTTAGTAGATCACCAAAAAATTCCAAATGTTATTTTTTAAAAAATAGTTTTACCAAACAAATTTATTTAGATTTAATTTCAAAATAAAATTAAGAATTGCATAGTATCTATCAAAACAATGATTGTATCTAAATATAATATTATTCGATTCGATTTCATTTACATCCTATATAATGCACAAAATCGGTATTAAACCCATCTAAAATCTATCTAGACCACTAAAAAAATAAGTCCAACATAAAAAAGTTATGGTTTTATTTTGCTTTTAAAATAATGAAAAACAACATAAAGTATTATTATTATTTTACTTTTTGCGTATAAACTTATTATCTTAATAAATATTACAAATATGCTTTCACTTTTTTATGATAATTAAATTATTATTATTATTATTATAGTTATAAAGGTATAAATAGTTTTTACAGTTTTATTATAAATAGTTTTTATTATTAATTAAAAATTGGTTAAATTTAAAAAATGTCAAATGAAACAAATTAAATGTAAATAAATAGTTTCTTAATAAAATAATATTAATAAAATAATTATTTTAAATCATAAAAGGTAATTAAAAAAATTAAAAAACAAATACGAACAATAAAAGTAAGAATTCTCTTTATATAAAAACACACGATTACGTACACTTGTATTCAATTTTTTTGCATGATAATAAAATTATCATTATATTATTATTATTTTATTATTATGTGTAATCATAAAATTAAAGTTATCTTTTGTAACTTTATTATAAATAGGTTTTATTTATTTTGTAATAAAATAATCAAGTTATAGAAAAAACAATCAAATAAAGAAAACTCTTCATATGTTAGTGTATATATAGATATAGATGTTTTCACGTGAAATTTTTTAATTTAAGTAACTGAATGTTATTTAAACTTTTATATATATATATATATATATATATATATATATATATATATATATATATATATATATTAAATATTCGGAATCGATAAATTTATATTTTATTTTAATTTTCATTATTTTATTAAAACAGATAATTGAATTTGAGTTTAATAGTGAAATATTGACCTGCTACCTTCGTTTGTTTTCATAACTTTTCCCATTTTAAAAACAGAACCAAAATTTGAATATTAACGAAAGGATTAACTGATTTTCTTATCTTAATAATTATCCTTTTCCTTGCTATATAAACTCTACAAAATCAGTATCCAAAGTCACTCTTTCATCTTCAACCTCTGTACTTCATATCCAACATCCATACTCATAAACCATGGCCTCCACCAATGCTCTTCCTCCCACCGGTAACGGTCTCGTCGTCAGCTTCGGCGAGATGCTCATCGACTTCGTCCCCACCGTTTCCGGCGTCTCCCTCGCCGAGGCCCCGGGTTTCCTCAAGGCTCCCGGAGGCGCTCCAGCCAACGTCGCCATCGCCGTCGCAAGACTCGGCGGCAAGGCCGCTTTTATTGGCAAGCTCGGCGACGACGAGTTCGGCCACATGCTCGCTGGAATCCTCAAAGAGAACGATGTTAGATCCGACGGGATCAACTTCGACAAGAGTGCGCGCACTGCGCTCGCGTTCGTGACTCTACGCACAGATGGAGAGCGTGAGTTCATGTTCTACAGAAATCCCAGCGCCGACATGCTCCTCACGCCTGAAGATCTCAACCTCGAACTCATCAGATCTGTACGTAAATTAAATTCCCTTTCTGAAATTCTTCACTCCTTTTTTTTTCATTTGTTGTTGTTCTTCTTCTTCGTAAAACTTTAAAGCGGAGGTATTTGTGGTGCACGCGCGTGTGGGAATGTGGGCTTTAAGGTAATGAATTTTGCGTAGTAAGCTTGTGCGGGCCGCGAGTGGATCTAGTATATATGTATCCCAGAATAAGCAGCAGATTTTTGATAAAATTAAAACTGAAAATAAAACTATTTTTTCGTTTTTTTTTCCTAATCATATCAGATCACAAAAGCTGGTGTGTCACGTGACGTGTCTCACGTGTTTTTTCTATTTTGGAAGAAACTTTATGGGGGTGGATAAGACTGATTGGGACCACTTTCTCATAATGGATTTCCTGTTTCTTTTCTTCGAACAAACTCAACATATTATTTTTTTCCTTCTTCTTTTATTTTATTTTCAATATAATATTGGTTTTGATATTGTGTTCAATTTTTTTTTTCTGACAACTATTCCATGTAAAAAAAAATAAAAATCAATTCATCACTTTTTAGTAAAATTTGTCTTTTTAATTATTCTTTCATTAAAATACTAAATTTTGAAACTTCATTTTCACTCCAACTTTATTAGAAAGAGTTACTTAGATAATCAAAACTGATTTTTTAGATCGATTTTAAAGTTTAAGAAAAAAATCTGTGATCTTTCTTTTCTGTTTAGTTTTGTTTAAAGTTAGGATTTATGTTTATAGGCATACTTGTTGATATTTTGAGCCTTTGTGCTTCGAAAAAATTAATCATAATATATTCAGCAAAAAAAAAAAGCTTTGAAAATAATTTTAAATTTTAACTAAGTCTCGCGTTCTATTTTAAGTTATTAACACAAATTACACTTTCCATTTAGTTTCAATTTAATGCTTTCAAGAAATGGGTAATAAATTAAATTTCGGAGCATCCAATGACTATTAATTCTATAATAATCAAATATTTTATTTTACTTGTTTTTATAGTTATATGTAACTATTTCTACACACGGGCTAGGTTGAGACTGGAATTAGTAAGGAAACACTTTCTGTTGTACTTTGACTAGAGGCAATTAATTGCCTTTGTCTCAACAGTATCACTCATGGGGCATGCATGTAGTCCCTTGTACGTGGTCTCACGCGCCTTTTGATTCTACCAGAACCTTTAAAAGTTAAATAGAATAAAATTTCAAAATTAATGCAAATAGTGAAGATGTCAGAGTTTAAATTTATGTTGTCTTATAAATTGTTCAATGAATGAATTATATATGTCGTGGGAAAGTGGGAAACAAAATACGTGTTTAGAGCTTTTGCTTTCAAACGGAGCTTAGAATGAACCGACAACTAGTTTTGTTGTTTTATTTGTAATTGTTCTTATCATTTATCATACGATTGCATTATTTGTTTGCTGTTCCCGCCTGACCAAAATATCAGGGTTTATTTTTATATATGTAAGAAAAGAATTGAATATGGAGGAGGATGATAGAGACCCTCTAGGGTTTGCAGGCAACTTATCATAATGGGAGACAGTTCACTGTTTGTTTATTTGTTGTGTTGTTCAGAGTTGCAGATGAAGGGCCTAGCTTACATTTTACAGCCTTGCAAACATGTTTATAATTAAAAAATAATAATTTGCCGGCCTTTTGCCATAAAGGTATGGCGATGAATTCAAGAACAAAGTTCTATTTCTGTTTTCAATTAATGTGGTTGAAATCTTGAAGTAAAAGAATAATCAGATTGGAATTTGAGATCAACTTAGACTAACAGTGTAAAAAGTTTTAGAATGAAGTAATTAAAAGTTATGATTAGCAATTGTGTTAGTGAATAAACTTACGATACACATGATGTGATCAGGCAAAGGTATTTCATTATGGATCGATAAGTTTGATCGTGGAGCCATGCAGATCAGCACACCTGAAGGCAATGGAAGTTGCGAGGGAAGCAGGGTGTCTGCTGTCTTACGATCCAAATCTGCGGCTACCGTTGTGGCCATCGCCTGAGGAAGCGCGTCAGCAAATACTCAGCATATGGGAGAAGGCTGATGTGATAAAGGTGAGCGATGTGGAACTGGAATTCCTAACCGGAAGTGACAAAATTGACGATGAATCTGCTCTCTCACTGTGGCATCCCAATTTGAAGTTGCTCCTTGTCACTCTTGGGGAACATGGTTCTAGGTACTATACCAAGGTAAAAATAAACACCCATCTGTTTCAATTTTACTTTCTTATGTCCACTCCTCAAAATGGACGTTTGGTTAGCTGATGATGTTTGGTAAAAATAAATCACTTGCTTGATAAATTCAAAAGGTTATGTTCTGTAAAGTATGTTAATAGCTTATTACTCTTTTTCTATTTGTAATAATCCAGAGTTTCCATGGATCGGTGGGCGCTTTTCATGTCAACACAGTTGATACAACTGGCGCAGGCGATTCCTTTGTTGGTGCTCTATTATGCAAGATTGTCGATGATCAATCCATACTTGAAGTGAGTGCTAAGCTACGGCTAAATAAACCTTCACATTAGCTACTTCATGAAAAGTTTGGAATATTAATTTATCGTTATGCATTTTCAACTGTATTATTACTGGTTTTCTATTGCCTTTAGTATCATTTTAAGTTATTGATTTCTTTCTAACTGCAGGATGAAGCAAAGTTAAGGGAAGTACTGAAGTTTGCAAATGCGTGTGGGGCAATTACAACTACTAAAAAGGGAGCAATTCCCGCTCTTCCCACAGAGGCTGATGCTCTCAACCTGATCAACGAGGCATAGAAATTTAGTGCTATGATCTTTTGGTTTTCTTTATATATATTGTCTTCATCTTTTCACTTTTCTGCTGAAGTTGCTTGCTATCAACTTAAGATGGATTTTGATTCTTGGTTTTCTCTGTTTTATTTCCCCCTTCATTCTGCATTAAGAGTAATATCATATGATTTGGGGTTTTTGCAAATGATTTCTTTCCCACAATTGCATCTTCTTCGGGACTTCAATTCTGTTCTCCTTTTATTGTAAAGAAGATTGCATTATTATGAAATCTTGGTTTTTATAAATCAAACCGAGTATAGAATCAAAGTTTTGGGTCATCAATTGGTTCATTCAGTGAAGTAGTGTAGTTTAAACAATCTGTCTGGTTTACTACAGTGGCTAGATTAACCTGATTAAAGATATTTTTATATTACTTTCCAAATATTTTATACAAAATGTCTTTTTATTAATAAGCATGAATATTAACAAAAATGGATATATTTTTTTATTGACAGAAAAACGTAAAGGAGGGTGTGCTTGAAGCCTTGAAAAGCAGGTGTATTATTCTGTGATAATTTTCAAAGAATTGGTTTGTGGTGTAAAGTAAAGCAATCCACCCAACCCTCTGTAAAATTAAAATAAAAAGTGGAGAGCTTGTGTCATAATGTAACAAATAAGGGCCATATCCTCAAAACTACTGTATACAATTTTTTAAATTATTATAATTTCTAATACATTTATTAATTTTTAACGCATTTATTATGATCGAAAAATTTTAAAAATATGGCAGTTATAAATGTTAATATAACTTAATACTTGCATATTTCTTAATATCATCTTTAAAAAAAATATTTGAAACGTGCTAGCTATAATTCAATTTATAATACATTTTTGAAAGGCTAAAGTTCGTAGAAACATATTTAGTCTGTCGAATATTGGACAGAAACAATGGTAAAATTATACATTTTTTCAAATTTGAAACAAAAAAGCCATATCTTTTGACATTTGTGATTTTGGATGAGTATCGATAATTCAATAATGTATTTAACTATATATACAAATAAAGTCCACTTAATCACTTACGTTTGGAGTTTTCCTTATTTTTAATTATCGATTTATCATTCGATTAAATGGTTAAGGAAAAAAAAAATAGCTTTGTAAGCGGAGGGAAGTGAACTTGGAAAATCATTAGAGAACCTTTCTAGTCTATAAGTGAATTTGGTATATTTTAGAAAAATAGTGTCGGTGAATTTGGTATATTTTAGAAAAATAGTGTCGGTCCAAAATAATAAAGTTAAGATGATTTTGATTGGAAGTAACTATAAATGCTCTTTTTCTTTTCAGTATTTAAAATTTGATGATGCATGATTCTAGTACATATTGATCCAAATATCAAAGCATAATTTTTAGCATCTTTAATATTTATAAAATACAGTTTACACCCACCCACTTATATATATATACTAAATCCACATTATCTCTGAAATTTCTAACACTTATCATCTAACAAAAGACATAAAGTTAGATTTTACCTGTCATATACAAGTAATATCCCTGCCAAAATGTAGTACGAAATTAATCAGCCTAAGATTTAATCTATGCTATTTTCCAAAAATAAAACCATTCCGAGCTCCTAAAATGAGATATTCATCAACTCCATAGAACTAGTTAACATACTTCATTACTCAAGGTCCTAGGAGAAGTATGCATATACAACTCATCAATCTACACAGATACATGAAATTGTCCTCTTAGTCCTGAGCTTCAGCTAGATAATGCATATCCAAGAGTTCATAAACATCTCCATCTAGAATGCATATACAACTCATCAATTGTATGCAATTGTTTACATGACCATGTGTTCTAGCCTAAATCAGGAACAGTGAAATGTTCCTCATCATCTTCATCTAGAACTTCAATCCTAGGCTTTTTGTAAGACATGAAGGACTTAGAAGCTTTCTGTGAGGCAACATTGCTGGTATGTGTCACTGGAAGCTGGGGAACTTCAGCAGCTGCTAAAGGTTCCTGAGGGAACTGTTCACCAAAAAGACCTGCATCTGCTAGCCATTCAAGCTCTCCAAACTCCAGAGACTGCTTCTGACCCTGAAAAAGATGAATCAGTTCCAAACATTATAACAACACAAAAGGGCAACAGCATAATTAAGTGACCACAACTCCTTACCATAATTCTCCACACAGTTTATGGTGCAAATATGATACATCATTTGTTTAAAGAAAGTCATATAAACCAGAATCAAGAGCCAGAATGTGTTACATAGAAGCAAACCTACCTTCAATGCGATGAGTCTTTTTTACATATAGAATTCAGTGCTCAATCATGTGCAAAGGAAACATTCATATACTGCAATGTGAGAATAAAACTCTAACCTCATAAACCTTAATCTCTCAATTCATCCCTCACACCAACAAACAAAAATTTGTGTGCATATGCAAGGTGAGGCAAGATTGTATGCTATTTCAAAACAGAAAAAAATGGTAGCTCTTAATCATACTAGATTCTTCTATCGAAATCACTCTAATTTCTTAGCTGATACATGTAACTACAGTAGTGAAACAAAGCTGCCTTACTTTGTCTGGTGACTCAAAGTCTGTTAATTCCAACAAGTCATCAACTGCCCAAGAGGATGTGAAGCTAGGCACTTGCTGAGAAGGAACTTTCACAGGAACTTCTTGTGCATTTGGATTAGATGGTTCCATCTGACCCTTTTCATTGCCTTTGGTGCAATTAGAACCCAAAGCCACCCGAATACCAGTAGCAAGAAACCGCTGGTGGTTCGCAGAAAGGCTACCAGCTACATGAATTGGCTCATCACAGTCTTTACACAAGAGTGCTCTGTCCTCAACACAGAATATGAAAGCTGCCTTATCCTACAATTATATCACACATCACAGAGTTAATAAAGTTATCCATGTTCAACACCGGTTTCAAATCCTACTCATAACATTACATAAGGATGATTCTTTAACATAAATAGTCAAAGATGAATGAAGTTTTGGTAGAACGATACATCACAGATATCAGACAATTATACTGACCAGTTAGCTCTTTTCGTAAACTTAGTGCTTTAAATCACCACAAACTTTTGGCTTCAACATTCATAAAGAAATACCATAGCATTAAGACAATACAAGTTTAAATATAAAGTTTTTGGAATCAGATTCTACAATCCTTGCTCATAAATGCTTTGAAGTTTTCTGAAACACCCTCTGCCGGAATAAATTCTCATGTGCCATGACAGTAATTGACACAAGTAAAAGCATAACCATGCATGCCAAACAGATTCAATTTACTAGAACTTAGATCTGATCTTCTTTGTTACATGCATATCTGTGTTTGATGTTTAAACTGTTGCTTCTCATATGAAACAAACACACACAAAAATTTTGGGCAAAATGAAACAAATCCATCCCTCCAAGTATAACGATTTGTGAGAGTATTTGATGATATCACAAAAGTAGAAAAAGAGAAGAAATACCTGACATATGTCGCATCTGGGAAGCTTGTTTGATAAGCATTGAAGAAGAAGCCTCTGATGCTTGCTTGCAAGCTTGTTTGCAGCATGAACTTCAACGTCACATTTGGCACACAAAACTGCTTCATCTGCGCAACAAATCACTGTTGCCGGGGCTTTCTCACACACGTCACACTGAATTTTCATGTTCTTCCTAGCAGTGTCTCTTCTCTCACTTTCTTCGGAAAATGGGGTTCAGAAAAACACCATGCCAATATCAATATCCGCACAAAACAGGAGAACCTCTACTGCAGCCACTACCTGACAAGACAAACCTTCCTATTGTAATGTGAACAGCTTTATCGGTTATAAGCCGAGAATATGAGCAATAGAATAGATCAAGCCGAAGATGAACACAAAAATGGGATCGAAAACAAAAGATAGCATTCACAGTGACAGTGCTAAGTAATTAATGCAGAGAGAAAATGTTTGGCCATGGAAAAGGAAGTGACTGGAGGAGGGTACAGTTGGTGAAAGAGTGATGCAAAGATGGAGATTTCATGAGATCTTACGTATGTGAATAATGAAGAGTGGGGTCAGCTTGACATGCGTGTGGCTGTGGAAGTTCCACATCGAATGCGTCAAGTTGGAGTTTTAGATATTCTTATGTGTGGTCCTTGTCCTACAATTGCTGACTGTGACTTACATGTTCTGCAAAATGAACAAAGGGAATGCATCTGATTCTAATCAATACAAAATTGTTTTTTTATACTGAAATTTTGCTAAACTTTTCATAATAATGACAAAAAAATTACGTGGTTACACCTCAATTTGGAGGTGTATAAATCAACCAAGGGTGTATACTTAGTAATAACGACCATCCTCATTGATGTTGTTTTCACTTAAATCTCTGATGAAACCAAAACCACTTTTATTTTAGAAAATGTTTAACACAAAAAGAAAAATGACAGAGACCACACAAAAGAAAAATGGTAGTAATAAAAGTAGGTAAGAGATAAACAAGAATAATATAGATAGTGATGGTTTGAGTTTTTAATCTTGTCCATAGTGTTGTTCTTTCTTCAACAATAATTTTTTTTTTCTTTTACCATAGATATTCACTTCTATTATAAGAATAAATAGTTATAAAAAAAGAAGTAAATTTTTATATTTTTAAAAGAAAAGAAATATTATATCAAATAAATATAAAAATTTGTGTATATCAAATTTTAATTTTCTATTCTAAAAATCTAACATATCATACTGTTTTTTTTTCTTCACTTTAAATTGAACTATCTTTTGCTATGCTTGACGTCCAATCGAAACAAAAGTTTGGAATTAAAGAAATCACTCTTCACAATAGGACAATCACCATTTTTTTGTTGTTGCTAAATTATAAAAACTCATAATGTATTATAATATTTTACATCAAGTGTTTGGCAATTTTTTTCATTAAAAGCATTCTTTTTATATTCTTTTAAAGAAAAAAACATGTATTTAATCACATGTTTTATTATTTTTTTTAACATATCCTCTTACTAAAAACATGCCACTTAACACGTTTGGTGTTTTTAATTCACACACACACACACACATATATATATATATATATATATATTGCCAAACATCAAACGTGTTAAATTATATGCATACATATATATATATATATATATATATATATATATATATATATATTGGTTAAAAAGTTCATTGTATTGAAGAAGAGTGGACACTTATTTTTTCAAATTGAAAACAACAATACTAAGAATGAATTTAATTTTTAGGTAGTTGAAGGGAGTAATTGGAATGTGCATGTGAAGTATTGGACAATTTGATAGGACAAACTTTAGAATCTGTCGTGGAGAAAATAATACTAAGAATATGAGTGTTTAATGTTTAGGTAGTTGAAGGTAGTTATTGGAATGTGCAGAAGTGTTGGACAATTTGATGGTACAAACTTTGAAATCTGGCGTGAAGAAAATTAACATACGAAGGTTAGTTGATTATCGATAAATGTGATTAATATTTATTATTCGTGTTTATTTTTATTTTAAATTTGTATTTATTTGTGTATTTAGTGTTTTTCTTATTAAAAGATGTAATGTTTTTCTATTTAGTTCAAGTTAAATGTTATTTTGTCTTTTTGTAAAGTATTGTGTAAGAAGATGAAAATATAAAAATATTTGCACAACAAGACAGAGTAGTTAAAAATAAATCAGAAGTGGTTATTATGTCGTAAATTAAAGAGATAAGGTAGTTCTAAAGTATGAAAACATAAAGGAACTCATAATTTTGGTCAAAGGCAACTCTAAGGCATTAAGACTTTGTGCGGTGAATGTAATAACTCTTATTTCATTAGGATTGGATGAATAAGAGTACCTAAACTCCTATTTTATTAAGATTGGATGTAATGAACTTAAATTGATGTAAATCTTCTTGTGCAATATAATCTCATTATGTTCACATGTTCTATCTAAATTATAATTATATATCATGAAATATCATGATGTATAAAAATATCTAGTAAGTGGAAATGAATTAGAATTTGGAGATAGATTTAATCATTTTGTTATTCTAAATACCTAATCTTAATACAAATTGTATGTTAACTTGATTAAGGAATTAACAATTTAACATATTGATTTCGACAAGTTGTTAATTAAGACTACTATATTTTAGATATAAATATATGTTGAGATATATTGTATAGAGTTTTTGCATCATTTAATTCATGAAATCTAATTATGACGAAGACTTTTTCGAATCAAATCACAAATTTTATAATTTAATTATTTATTATATGTTTTTATCATCACAAAATCAACTATAAATCTTATTGGTAAACAAGCATAATTAAATAAACAAGTATAAATTCATAGAAAAAAAAATACTTAAAACTTTCTGTTTTCGGTGTAGATGTTTTCCAGTGTGTCTTTGTTGCTCCGGGCTGTCTGGGACGCTTGCTCTTCTCCAATTATTGTTGTTCATACTCGCCAAAGGAGGGGGAGGTACCTGCAAAGATACTCCGACGCTCAAGTCAGATGTGAGTTATGGAGCCTCAGCTCTCAAGGGAGTGATTATGATACTGCTCTAAAATATTATTTAGGGTCTCTAGACATAAAGAGAACGTACCTGAACTTTTGCCCTGTCATTGTATTTATAAGCAAAATAAAAATAACCACCTTACCTAAAAATGTGGTTAGTTACTTATAAATATCTTAACCGTTTAAGATATTTTATGTAATAAATATAATATCTAAGATATTTTATGTAAATAATATCTTACTACATAACACTTTCATTTATTTTTTATAACGAATTGATGCACTTATCAAAATATTAACAATTATTAACCTAATCTTATATTTTGAGGTTAATAAAATATATTCTTTCAAAATATTTATTAGTTATCACTAACTTAGGAACTAAAAGGGTTTAACTAATTTACAAATATTTTATTATCTTTGTTGTTAATTTAACGAATTTAAGTCTCAATCATATTAAAAAATCACATTAAAAAATAAATATCACGTTCAAAAAATAAAAATCATATTAAATAATTTCAATAAATATTAAGATCGAAAAGCGTAAAAAAACTATAAATAAACAAGGTAGTTTATAAACTTTTAATCTTCAACTTATAACATTTTAGTAATCCCATTTATGTTTGACAAAAATCGTCTTAAACGAAGAATATTTGGCCCAACTAGTTTTTGTGTTCTCTTTTTGATCCTCATATCCTTCACAAGAACCACTGCTAGGCCCATTCCTAATATTGAAGACAAACATTATGCATTAATGATAATAATATATAATAATAATAATTATTATTTATTCCAAAAAATACAAAAAATATATCAATTTAAATTTTATATTTATTTTGTTTTATATCATTGGATCTAATTCATGTTTTAAAGAATAATATTTTCTAAACAACGAGAAAAATGTTTTCTATTTTTTGTAAAAATATTTTAAAACTTAAAAAAATTATAGACTCCTCAAATTACAAAATTGAATTCTAAACAGAAGTTTTAATGCACTATTACATAGTTTATTTGGATTGATTGCAAGGTAGACGTTGTAAGAACAGTCATTCCCGTAATTAATAATTCGCTTGTATTAATTGTCACATGTGAAATTAAGAAATGTTACACAAATCTATATTTTATTTTTTAACAATAAATTTATACAAAAATTGCCTTTTTTTTACATGGTAAACAAAGAAACACACAGTTGAAAAATATACATAAAATTTAGTAGTGATGAACATTTAAAATAATTTACATTGTCAGCTGGTTAATTAAAATAGCCTTAATGAGATAATTATTATGCTTCTTTCAATCTCAAATATAAAATATATTCATATTAGTAAATTTCAACTTATTTCGTTTCATTTAATAATGTAATTTTTTAAAAAGTATTTCATTTAATTAAGATTTTATTTTAATATATTTGATATGAAATGGTAAAACGTGATAATTCATAAAGATATTTTTAGTCAGTGTGATTTTTCATGTCGAATATAAAAAAATAAAGTTTATTGCATAAAATTATTTGTTCTTTTGAAGGATGGTATTAAACTATTTTTCATATTAAGAAATAATTTTTCATAAAATATAAAAGACAGCTACCGTCGTATGATGTAACTCAGAAAAAAAAAACATTATATGATTCAGAAAACGCAGGCCATAGAAGGATTCAACCAGAATCGTCTAGTACCTTAATCAAGGTGAGAATTATTCTGAACCCTCTTTCTGCATTTCTCTCATCACCAGACCCCTTTTCCTTCATTCAATCTGAATGCAAGAATCCCACAACTGTTTCGCATAATTCAACTTCTTCAGCGTTGTTTATGAACTCCCTCAACTTAAAGACTCTATCTTTCTGGCCCTGTTCTAGTGAAATCGCTTCAGGAAGGTTTCTGTTCCGTGATGGGGAATAGCTGCGCGATTTTTCATTTGGTGGGTTTCATTAATTTCTGAGATTTCCTGGAAATTGAAAAAAAAAACCCTTGGATTTGGGAGCTTTGGATTGAGTAGGCTGTGTTGTGTTGTTTGATTGTGGCACTAAAAGGGATTCTGAGAAATGGGGAAGCCTTTGTTTTATGAGATCTTGGAAAAACCTGCCACGAGTTGTATCATAGGATTATGCAGCATGATTTGGTTCTATATACAGAAGAAAAATATTGGGTATTCACACGTGGGTCTGAGTTATGAGACGGCAGTGGAAGGGCATTATTGGAGGATAATTACTTCTGCTTTTTCTCATATTAGTGTTATTCATCTTGTTTTTAATATGAGTGCATTATGGAGTCTTGGAGTGGTAGAACAGCTTGGGCACTTAGGCCTTGGTATTGAGTACTACTTGCAGTACACACTTGTGTTGGTTATTGTATCAGGAGTGCTAGTTTTGGCAATGTATCATTTGTTGATTCAGAGATTCAAGCTTGAGTATTTTCGTCGAGTGACAGCTGTTGGGTATTCCTGTGTTGTTTTTGGGTGGATGACAATTCTGTCTGTAAAGCAACCATCTTCCAAGTTGGATCTCTTTGGGTTTCTTTCTCTCCCTATCAGTTTTGCGCCGTTTGAATCTCTTATTTTCACTTCGATCATCGTTCCTCAGGCAAGTTTTCTTGGCCATTTGTCAGGGATTGTTGTTGGATATGCTATAGCATGGGGTTTGATTCATGGGATGAGCAATTACTGGGCACTCTCCTTGTTGGGATGGATTCTGCTTGTCTTTGTTTTTAGTTTGAAGAGATCTGGTGCTCTTGACCTAAGCTTTCTTGAGATTGAGTCTGTTACCGATCCTTCCTTGCCTTCTGTGCGGTTTTTGGCATCAAGCACTGGCAGAACACTTCAGATGAGTGCTTTGCCAAATGGAAATGTTGATATTGTCTAATGTTGAAGTCATATATATCTTGTGATATCAGATGTTGCCTTGATACAATCTACATTGATAGCAATGCAATTCTAATTCTTCCAATATAGAATTTGTTTAAAGATTCACCAATATCCCTTTTCAGAGTTTTCATCTTTAGATTTTGTGATAATGATTGTTCTCTGATGCTGTATATTCGTCTGTTGAAGTGATACTGGTCGTTGCAAATCTGCTGCTACTGTTTGCCCTCTGATTAGTTTGTTTGCTCGTGGACGATACCAGTTGAATATGATTCTATTGTGCTCATGAACGATACAAACATATTAGTATATATTATTACCATTTTACGTGATAAGTAGAAATTAGTGACTAATTTTATGGAATTGAAGTTGAAGTTAGTTCTACACTGCCTGTATGATCAGTGATCACTAGATGATCTGGTTTGGTTTTTCGTGATTTCTGCTGTTTAACCACACAACCTTAACGGTAGAATAATAGTTTATATATGCTAGAGAATTTAATATTCATCTTTATACAGTCGTTTAACCTGTTACTTTATTCATGCATACTTTCAAAGCTTATTGTTGATGTTATATCTAGTGGTGACCATTGAGTAAATTATCACATTGGTAGCCCAGGGTCCTCCAATATGGTTCTCTGTAGTGTAAACAATCCTCAATTTAGGATTCAAACTGGTACCCCTAGGTATATCAATAAATTAAATTGATGTTATTTGTAAATATTGAGAAACTACACTAACCATATTTTAGGATTCTTAAAATTATACAAACGTCCCCTGTTCTTATCTCTGCACTTACTTCCTTTTATTGTTTAAAACATATTACATCAGGCATTCTTTTTTACATAACACTAACCTTAAGTGTTTGAAAAATATTAGAGTAAATCTTACAAAGCAGGTTACTGGAAATGTCAGAAAAGCAGACATTTGTGTAACTTCACAAAATTTCAACTGTGGTCGTGCATTTTATTATTAAATATTTGAAAGACCAATTTGAGTATTTACACTTAACCTTTGTACATCCGTATTGAGCTCCTGTAGTTATTTTATCTAACTTGACTGACAGTATAGCACAAATGGCAGTGTTTATTTTGTAAATGAAAATTTACTGTTTGTAAGAGTGAAACTTCCTAGTAGAAGGGTTACAATAAGCTGTGCTGGTGTTTGATTGAGTTTTGGACAGCTCCAATTTTATGTATATGATAGTTAGCAATCTGCGATTTGCCTTCACGAAAAGTATTAAGCTAGCATGGAGATTAATAATTTGTTTGTTTTAGAATTATATATAGTTGATTTTAACAGGATTAATTGAACTATTGAGCATGATTGTGATGTGATAAAATCAATCTTCAGTCACAGTTACATCGAAAGGTGCATTTTTCACTGGAAAAAAAATGTGAGAATTAATTTTACAATATCAAAACAAACAGGTGCTAAAATAGAAGTAACTGTTTTGGCACCAAAATAACATTTCTCTGGATTAAAGTTATTTTGCTGCACAAATCAATTGCTAATATTGTCTAATTCAATAAAGCTCCTTATAGTATATTAATTTAGGCACAAATACATGAATGTGATTTAAGTGTTTCTTGGAATATAAGATGCTCAAAGTGAGGAATATATGAGCGGAGAATGTAATATGTAATTGACTGATAAGCAGATCCAATGATTAGAAAATAGGATTTGCTCATTGCGCAGTTTTCTGTTACTGCCTTTCCTCTCGGCATATCCCCACCTTTCAACTGGTAAAAAATTGTAGGATTGACAACAATTTATATCAACTGGCCTCTTTAATATGAGATCAAATGGCTTTAGGTTATACATGTACCAGATAGAAGATGCTAGATCCAGGTTGCAGAGTTCCACTTTCTACCTTGTTTTAGGCGTCAAATACAACTGAATTGAAAAGTGTAAAAACCACAAATTAAAGAAAATGTATAGCTAAAATACTTTAGGGAACCTAAATTTCAATAAACAAGGAAGAACTGGACAACATACATTGTCATATCAGTTTGTGTGAAAGTTCTAAAGGCTATTCTAACTTTTAGCAGTCACAAGCACCAACTCTACGTCAAGAAAAAATGTAAAGAGAACAGCCACCTGAAATGGACATTCCTTTCCCTTGAATATCTCTTGGTTTATATCCGTGGACAAAACCATAATACAAAAATATTAAAAATACAGAAAACATAGTCAAGCTATTGCCCGCTTTTCTGAACCAATTAATCACAACTTACTATCCTCAAGTTCTATTGACGTGATTCACTTTAGAGTTGAAGTCAGATTTAAATTAAGAAAAAAAAGACAGCATACTACAATCAAGATTACTAACACTAACACAGAACGCATTACTGTTTTTATAAAACAAGCTGACCAAGAAACATCATAATATTTAATAACATACAAGAAAAATAATTAGTAAAGCAGAAAACTGGGCCATAAAAAGAGAATTCTAGAAAGAAAACTGTTGGGATTGAATGTAATCGACCAACTATTCTGTATTGGATCTGATCTCTCTCTCTCTCTCTCTCTCTATATATATATATATATATATATATATATATATATATATATTTGATTAATCTCTACTCAGAAACAGAATTAGTTTTCATTTCTTTCCTCTCCCTTCTCTTGCCCCTCTTACAAAGGTATGTGTGAACCAAAAGAGAGGAAAGTAACGGGCTAGTGGTTGGAGGCACAAATAACAAACAGTTGAATTTACTACTTAAAATATATTCAGATAAGTAAAACTGTGCTCTCAAGGATACTGATTAGAGTGCTCATTTTCTCTCAAGTTTTCCTTATTAAGGAAACAATAATGAAAAAAAGAGGTTTTGTGGGAAGTTGACAAGCACAAGTCCGTAAGCTAAAGAGAATATTATGAGGGTTAACTCAATGTACAAAGCATCAATAATAATATTAAAAGGTGATCTCTACTCCAAAAACTCACCATTTTTTGAAGTCAGTAGTTTTTTTGATCTACAGTTTTAGTATTTTGTGCGGCCGAGGTAGAGTCATTTTCTTGTGAACCTGGAAGAAGAATCTGCCCTATTGACTTCCACAATCTTTTAGATAAAGATCTTTGTAAACTACCAGTGCTCGAAACAGATGATGGCTCAACTTGTCTAGCTGAAGCAGGATTGAGGTTAGACAACCTGAATGCACCCAAGAGTTTTTCTGGAAGCTCTGATTCAACTTGGCTCTCAATAAGGAAAGCCAGATCAATAGTCAAAGTTGTCACATAACCAAATGCCAAATGAACTATAGCAGTTGCTACCATGGAAGACCCAATATCAATATCTACTTCTATGTAATTCTCTGCCACACAAAATTTACAGGAAAGGGCTCGACCAATCAGGCATATTGCTTGCTCCCCAACCGCTTTTTTCACAATCCAAGGACCATTGACAATGTTGGCAATCATCTTAAGCCTTGAGTTTCTGAAATCATCATCTCCTTTCAAGAACTTTTCGATCAAAGAGTCCCCAGTAATAGGCTCTATGTTGGTAAAATATGCCACCACACTGTAATTATCCTTGGTTGGGAGTTGCATATTGAAGGCCCACACAAAAGGTTTATCACCAGCTGGAAACTCATTATCAATGACCTTCCTAACTCTACTATTTGAATGCTTCAATATCTCGCCCGTTTTCACCGAACTTTTAATCCAATCAAGTCCAATAGGCTTGAGCAGATAATCACCGGCAGGAATCTTAACCTTTGTCTTAAAATACTCAGGACCTCTAACCTTGAATGCAGCTCCAGGAGGTAAAGCCCAACCATTTGAACAGTTATTTGGATCAAGAAGTGGAATGGATCCTTCAGATTTTATTCTATCTATCCATTCAGATTTCTTTGGATCACCAGGCCCGGCCATAATGTTTACTGCTTCCAAGTAATATACAATACAAACTTACACTCTGCAACATAAAATACAAGGTATATGATGTATTTGTACGTCAGCAGTCATAAGAAACTGCAATATACATGCATAGAGTAAAATAGATATTCATTCCATATTGGCTGATGACCAGAAACAAAGAAGTGGATCACCTAGAAAGCTTAACACCGACAGTCATGACGGAACTTCCTGAATATTTTACTTACCTATTTAGATACCGTTGAAAATCATGTCTTTCTTCAAACTTGTACGTGGTATAAGTAGAATAAATTGAACTGTAGGAACCTCTTAAACTTTTGGGGGATGAACCCACGATTGGACGAAAGATAAAGATTAATCTTTTAAATAATTGAGAAGCATTTAAGAGACTAACTTCTTCCGATAAATATTTTCCATATACATAAACTTGAAGATCAAACTCTTGACAAACATGCTTAAGGAGAAAGGCTATTTGTTAACCTTTTAACTTTTTCTGCAGTAAAACGTTGCATCTTCAATGCAAGCTGAGTCTATTTCCTCTTTCCACACACACATATATGTATGTATATATACATATATACACACAAAGAAGGCATTGATTATCACACTGTTTCCATATTTCCATCACCATCATCCACATGATAGCAATGATTGAATTGAGATAATTTTATGATCATGGCACCACATATACATCTTAGAGTTGAGTAGAATTTGTGAATAAAATTATTCTAGAAATCATGAGGACTCCTATGATTGAATGTAGAGTAAACATGTGAAGTTTGATACGAAGTCTTGCTATAAGTGCAATCTCAGAAGAACCCACTTTTTAGAACTTCGTTAGCTTCAGCAACACCCAGATAGATATGATTTATTTAACGAAATATATGGCAATCCAGCTATAGATTATGACATTAGCCTGTAATTAGGTGGTTTATGAAGAAAGTGAAACCAATGCCGATACTTTTTCGAGCATGTAAAGAATGAATACATTTATGAATCATGTACGTATATTCCAAATTCGGATATTTAGAAATGCAAACCTGTATATCAAAACGCAGAAGATTTGTGAACCATGAGGAGCCTCTGCAGAAGCTAATTACATCTCAATTGAGATCTGAAATTAGGGTTTTGTGATGCAAATTTAGCATATATCTGCTTCAGGTATGAGGATCAGGAATACCTCAGAAAGAAAAGTTTTCCTATGGTGAAAGTTACTTATATTCTTTTGCTTTCTTCCATTCTATTTAACTTTTACGTATTATCATTGTCATTATTATCATTACTGTTATTACTATTAAGGGTTAAATTTTATGTTATAATTTTTTTTTTACTTTATTAGATTTTATATCTGAACTCACGACTTTAAATTTTGCTTGCGTTAATTAATTATCTTAAAAATATTCTACAAAAGTATTTTAATATGAAAATAGTTTACGATAATTTAAACTTCACTCCTCCTATTTTAAATTTGAAGAATATTTTTATTATCCAAGACTTTGTTTCGCATTTGATATCCAGATCGGTAATATGATTATTTGGATTCTACATTATACATTATTATAATCAACTATCATAAAATCATTTTATAAATCAATTATTTCAAATTTTAAAAGTTCAATTTTGATTTTTAAAGTTAAATATTTTAAATAATTATAGTAACTACGATAATTACCACTTAATATTTAATTAGTAATTTGTTCTTTAAAAGCTTATGTATTTATAATTACGATATTAGAAATCTGTTAACGTGTTCATTTGTATGTTACTAATAACTTAAGATTAAATACTGTTTATTGCTTGCTTTTTCTCATTTGGTCTTGAAAAATAATGATAATTTTCCATCATAATTTCCATATATATATATATATATATGTATATATATAAGTTTAAGGATGATAATAGGAAATTATCTACTGCAAAATCAAACAGATAGTAAAAAAATGAATAAAAAAACTTCGTTTTAAGCATCTGCATGTTACATGAGAGAATGTTATATCCAATTTAAATAATGTAGTTAATAACTAAATAATGCTGATAATGTTTGTTTTGTTTTTTGTAAAATTTAAATTATTATATTTTTCCTATGTAACATTTGTTTTTTATTTTTGTAACAATAGTATAAGTATGATGGTTTTAGTCACCAATAATGATGTTAAATGAATACACTGAACACAATAAAATATTAAAAGAATTGGTTATTCGTACAATGGTTGATTTTTACATTCAACAAAATTAATTATATGAAATGTTATATAGATTATAGATTATCAAAATAAAACTTCAATTTGGATAAATATCAATAAAAGTAACTATTAAATCGTATATAAATGTTACCCTATTTATCGATCTGACACTAAACAGGACACTTGTGCAGGCATATACGTAGGGTAAAGCAATAGAAAGAAGGTTCAATAAACATAAATCCGCCCCGCAGATCCAACCAAGGGTACCAAAGAATTTTA
Source organism: Vigna angularis (assembly GCF_016808095.1). NCBI lineage: Eukaryota > Viridiplantae > Streptophyta > Magnoliopsida > Fabales > Fabaceae > Vigna > Vigna angularis. The sequence goes on from NC_068974.1 coordinate 36,839,941, forward strand.
CAGTGAACAATTCTGAATCTCTAACTGGGACCATCTCATGAGCAAGAAATATAATATGATTGTGACCTACACAAACTCTAAAAACTCAAGACAGGTTAAATAAAAAGGTGATGAAGAGAAGGCAACTTGTAGTCTCTATAATCCTCGGTTGTGAATCCTTATTCAAGCACCACATTTGTTGATGTTACAGTACCTGTTGGTGTTGTTTGTTGTTGCTGTTGTTGCTGATGTAGTTGATGCTGAAGTTGTTGTTGTTGCTGAAATTGTTGTTGCTGCTGCTGAAGTTGATGCTGCTGCTGCTGCTTCTGGGATTGAATTTGAAGTTGTTGAAACTTTTGTGCAGCCAAAAGAGTGTACATGGCGTGATTATTGGGATAGAATTGTTGCCCACCACCAAATGAAGCAAAGTGTCCTCCATTTGAAATGGCTTGTCCAGTCATTAATTTCAAATGCTGAATTTCTTCTTTTAATGCATCATTTAATGCTGTAGGCCGTAGAAAAAGCCAGGAATTAATTCTTGTAACAGAGAAAATCAGGATAAACTCTCCATGGACAGTAAATTTGAATTTTATTGTTTCAATCCTAAAATAGATATTAACAGAAATTATGAAATCACATTTTCAACCAGAAGAGCAAGTTTCAGATGCACGCAAGAAAACAGCCAGTCAACCAACAAAATTTATCTTACCAGCCAACATTACACAAGGAGGCTTTATCTTAAAACTTACGCATTAATTCTACGGACAGTCTTACTGATGTCACAAAAATAAAAAGCACAAACCTAAATTTAAGGTGAAAAAACAAAATACTTCATCAACTTAAATAATAAATCAAAACTGCTAGTAGCAATACGCAAACGTAGACCATAATCCGTTTTAGAATTTCCTTTAACCGTTTTGAAATAAATTAGAAGTTCAATTTAATTTAACCACTGTTTTCACACTGTTAATTACCTTCAAACTTCTACACATGCTACGGAGCAATCCCACCCAAAAACAGGAAAGTTGATCAATGATTTGGCTCAGCATAAAAAATCAAGGTAAAATTACTATATATCAACAAAGGTCGCAGGTCGTATAGTAGCTTACAATGTTTGCCAATATTTTTTTTAATCTAAAATTAGAAAAACAGGAGAAGAAAAAGATAGAGCAATAATCTAAAAAGCTTATAACAGTACGGCCTTACCATCTTGCAAGTGAACCTGTTGCTCCATCGTTTGCAACCGCAACTTCAACTCACCGTTCTCAGCATTCAGTCCGTTTGTATCTCTCTGCTCGTAAAGAGGCAAAAATACATTGATTATAACTCCTACTATTTGTTTTCAATCAGAAAGACATGGTAGCCGTCTGAAGGTTAAATATTTCTAAATAGCTGTCAGACGTTGCCATAAGTGGAATAGAAACGTACACAACATAAGATGAAGACCAAATAGGGAATACCTGCAAGAGAGTTAATTGTGCAGACAAGGATGTTGCGTCTGTTTGCAATGTCTGCACTTTCCTTTCAAGCTCAGAAATGTAACGCATCTTCCTTTCTTTTGATCTTGCAGCAGACTGTCGGTTTGCCCATATCCTATCACACTCATAAGGAGTATAAGTCATGGTTTTAAGTTTTTTTTTTTTTTTTTTACCTTTAATAAAAAGATTCATGGAAAGTGTTTTAAGTCAAGAAAAAATGACAGTATTCCCACTAATTTTAAAATGTAGGTGAAAATTTGAGAACAAAGGGGGGCAATAGTCCCCAATGGAAAAGGAATACAGAAATGTCACATATTGGAATGCTGATTTAGATTTACTAAAATAGAAAGGTGGACATGGTTCCTGCTCAGAAGAGCAAAAATGTACTCAACTTATTCCATAATATACATCAGCGACCCCACGCAAGGTAGAAAGATTAATGAAATGACAATGAAAAATAACAAAAAGCCATGCCTGATACTTTATTTCACAACGTAACCCTAAGAGAACTTCCAAAACCAATATTAATTCGCAACCCATACAGGTAAGTAAGCACAGTGGCAGATACCACTAAATTCAACAATGTAAATCACAATTTCAATCTAACAAAGTAATTGCTGCGCAACATGAAGCAAAAACATGGCTATTAGTTGATCTTAACTAATAACCTACAGACAAACCACGTAATTTCACCTACAGTGCCAAACAGCCCATAGATTTATAGCAACATAAACAAGTCTAGCAATCACGAGGCGCAAATATCATGCAGAAAACCTAAAGGTCACGACCAGAGAGGATTACTTTTTATATTTCTGTATAAAATCAATTCAGAAACAAACACTCGGTAAGAAAATTACGGCAGTTCCCATGTTGGACTAAAGCTGATGGAAAAAACCAAGGAATTGTCTTGTCCATGAACAATATGAGCCCATGAAGCACGGACAATGGTGTGTCCCTATGTGTCAGATTTAAGCGTACAACTTCAAAACTGTTTTTTTTTATTACTTGGACATGGCTGTGACAAATGTTAATGAGCGAAGAGGTAATTTTTTTAGTAGCTGAGTGGATACTATATTCAAGAATATATATTATTAGGAATGTTTTAATTTAATTTTTGTATCATAGATATCAAATCTCTTCTATTTATTGTATTAACTTCATTTTCTCAATATAAATACATTTACTTTGTCTCAAAAACATATGGTTTGAACTCAATGTCTCTGTTTCTTAGACTTCAAGAGTTTCTCCATTTCATCTTTCAACAAAACTATTTACTTTGCATTTAATTTTTCTTTTTCCTGCAATTCTTTAGTTTTCTCTGCTCTTAATGAAAAAATAACCCTTCTTGGCTCTCAAATTGACGGCATCTCTAACCACCGCCATCTATGCCTTGTTAGTCTCCTTTGCACTTCCCCACCATTGCATGTTTCTCAATTCTTGACAACACGATGAAACCTACCACTAAAGTTTGTGTAGGAAGTACTATTATGAATACAGTGAACTTTGACGCTTCCTTAATCATTTTTACTCAAAACATAATATGAAATTTCTATTTTTGTTGTAGTGAAACACATTTTCTTTTTTGTTGATGTTCTTGGTGCTGTGTATACTTTTATACTATGTATAAATTTATATTTTCTCTCCCTAGCTAATATTATGTAATACTCTTTATGCTATGCGTGGGTGGATCAAATGTTTATGCTACGCTCTTTTCTTTATTTTTCATTAATTTAATGTATTGTGTTTGTTTTTATTTTGTTTGACATTGTGGTAGAGTTGAGTATTCTAAATCCTAGTTCTAGTCAAGCCAAAGAACCAGATGATAATACTGAACGTCTACGGAAATATCCTACGAAGATAAGAAGTGTATGTTGTTCTTGAGGTGGAAAATATGAAATTAAATGCAAACTTTATGAAACTTTTGCTGGACCTAGACCGAAGGCACACTTATTGAAGATTTCGAGAAAAAGGAGTTAGAGTTTGTCAAAAGTAACAAATGTCAAACTTGAAGAATTTAAGAAGATCGACAATGAGACCAATTAGACAACGTTAAAGAAGATAAGTCAAAAACAGACTCTCATTAATTAATGCTGTGTCGAAGCCGAAAAAACAGTTTTTAAATTCGCGCCATTGAATATATGTATCCTTGCTCCATAGATATAAACAACGCCACCTAATTCTAATCCCTTTTGAGAATCAGTTTTTTCTTTTTCTGTCCATTAAAAATTATTTTTTTTGCATGAGACTACAAATGTCCCCTAACAGAAGAAAAACCAGTTAAAGCCTGATAGAACTATTTCAGAGAAGTTGTATATTGTCAATTATTCACTTACATTACCTACACCTAAACTTTCGCTATTTGACTGACATCAAATAAAGATAGAGAGAAAGGAGAAGAAGAGTAAAGGAGTACCTTTTAGCCCGCTTGGGATCAATTAAGGCAAGCTCAGCAAGCTTGTCAGTCGACATAGCCCTTTTGGTATCCACGCCGGACACGTCATCGGCACCGGAGACCAGCATCTCCGGCTGGATGGACAAATCCATGGAATGGCTATGCTGGTGTCTAACCCTCGGCCTTTCGTTACCAACGTTGTTATCGTGATTGTTGCTGCTGTAATCGTTGTTGTTGACGATGATTTTGTTGTCATCTTCAGGCAACGGAGGGGAGTTAAAATGATCCACGAGGGCGAGGAAGTCGTCATCGAGGGGGAGATCAGTGTCGAAGGTGAGGTCATCGGGAAGGGTGATAATCTCGGAATGGGCGCGTCTATGGCCCCTGTTTTTGATTGGATTATCGGGCATTCCGACGATGTCATGGCTGAAAGGTTGGGATGAGGAAGACGAAGGTGGCAGAGGAGGGGATTTGTTGTCTTTGTCTCTTTCCATTACCCTACACAACACTACACTACAATTCCAACTAAATCAAATTCAATAACAACAATGGAAACATTGAACATTTGATTCATGGATTAATTGATTGCTGAATCACGAATAACTAACATTGGTGAAGATGAAATTGAAAGGAAATGATGATTGCATTGTATGTATGGTAGTACCTTTGGATTTGATGGAAGATGAAGCGGAAGAATGTTACGTTAGATCAGAGATGCAACAACAATTGCTGACACCTTTTCCATTTCACATCACATCACATGCGAAAACCATAACACTATTCAATCAGATTGGATCATATCACGCACACATCACAACGCTCGTAACAGAAAAGATAGAGAGAGAGAGAGGAGTGAGAAAACTCAACCGAAATCCTATCAGAGATTGCAGGTTCTGTGTTAGCACAAACTACACACCAGACCTTCTCTCTTTCTTTCTCTCCTTCTCTTTTTATATCCTTTTTTTTTCTTCTATTCAATGTTATTGTCTTTTCAGATATCAATAAAATTATTATTTTTTAAATAACTATATCATTCAAAATAAAGTAATAAACTATTATATAATATTGATATTTGGTCCTCTAAATTTCAAGTCCTGTGGGGGTGGTCAAACCTCAGAAATATTTTAGTATTATTTGATACTCTAAACGCTTAACAGTAATGAGATTAAATTAAATTAAAATAAGGTATAATTTCTACTTCATTTACTGTTTTCTTTTTTTGCTGGAATAATTAAATATTTATTACATGTTTGGAAATAAAAATTAATAAATACTTAATGCTTTTACAAAAGTTATATTCACACAGTTCCTTTCTAATCATACAAGTGTTTGATGGAATAGTTTAAGTGAAGTAGTATTATTATATCAGCAACATATATTCTACACATTAAATATTAAATATACGACAAATTCTACACATTAAATACTGCCACTTTAGTATATTTATACACTGATTAGTTTTAATATTTAAATATAATATATTAAATACTTCATCAATCTAAGAGCATTATTCTTATATACTCTAAAGTAAACGATCACTTTAAACATTTATTTTAATTATCACCATAGTTTGAATATGGACAGAAAAATTGTTATTCAACCGAGACTCACTGTGTACGATAATATTGTGATAGTTTACTTTCTTTACATATTAAATAAACTACCTATTAAATATAATTGATATAATAGTAGAAAAGATAAAATTGAAATACGTGTAATTATATATCAATATTGTCAATGAGTTTAACTTCGAATGAAAAATCAATTATTGTAAGAATATCATCAACATTACATTTTCAAATTAAATAATAATATATAACTTTAGAAAACAAGACCGGGTTCAATTAAAAAACCGAATTCGTGTCCAGTCTACGGTAAAAAAATGCCTGTGAATTCAAAACCGTTGAAAAAGGTTTTTCCTTATAAAAATATTTAGATGTTATTTAGATTTTTTTTCTCTCAAAAATAAAAAAGTAAAATATCTGTAATTTTAAAAAAATACATACTATTTTCAAAGAATATTATTGTACATTGTTAAGCTTTAATGATATAGTTTTTATAATTAAAGGTTGAACAAACAGTTTAAGCAGTGAATCTTAAGCCAAGGGTTTACGAAGCACTTACAGAGAATAAATATAAATATAATAATACATTATACATCAACTTTGTTTTGTTTTTCTTTTAGGTAGAACTAGAATAATAAAACTTTCACTTTTGAAATCAAAAAGCAGATTGATGAATCTGATTCTCTGACATTCCTTTACTTTAACAATCAACATCCTTCACATCACAATAGATTATAATTACATTACTAAATATGTATATCATATATATACAGTGAATGGAGGGTAAAAAGTGAACTGATAAAGTCAATAACGCAAGAAATCCAATATAACTACACTAAGATTTAAATAGAGATAGGTTATATATATAGGGAAATAGTGCAAGTCCAACTTAGAAGAATAAAAACTCAACAACCAAGCCACTCTCACTAGAGTGACAAATTGTGCACAAACGGTAGCTGCAATTGCCATCAGAGATGCTTCATTCCTATTCAGAATCAAAAATCAGAAAATGTAGTCTGGAAGCTGGAGAGGGAATTGTGCCACTGTAGCTAGAAAAGGGTCTCCTTTTGGGTATGCCAAGCTGAAATCAGAGAAAAAAATGACAATGGCTAGCTCACAGACTAAAACAATTGAATGTAATTCCTTTGGAGTGAGTCAAATGCATGGTTTTGTTGCTTTCTGTGAATCAAGGCATAATATGGAAAACTTAACGTTTGGATGATGAATGCGGTTTAAGCTAGCAAAGATGAATGTATGCAAATAGTACTAAGTAGAGAAGTAGATGCCATTGTGGATTGGATGACACATGACAGACCTCAGTTTTGTGGAGCATTTCATGGTACTCTACCTCGCTCATCATGCACAGCATACCAATCACTGGGAATATATTCTCTCAAGTTTTATAATTGTAATGATCTCACCCTTTATTCTTTAAAACCACAACTTTAAGAGAGAAATATATTATACTGATAAATATAACTGCAGAGGATCCATTCCCTCGCTTAGACTTTCTGAACTCCCTAAATCACCTCACTTAGACTTTATACTTGAGATAAGTATAAAGTTTGTGTGTATTTTATGTACATGAAAAAAAAAAAGGTTCAACTAAACTTGTTACTTGAAATTTTCTCAAACAATTCACATATTCCTACATTGTCCAACTAATAATGGATGACCAAATATCTTGTCGCAAACAGTAATTAAAATAACAAATGCATACCTGCCAGGTATAAATGTAAAAGAGCCTTCAATGGAACCTGATGGCGTTGGTAGAGGAGTGCAACTCTGATAAACAAATTCTTGTCCACCAGGATGCAAAAGTGGATACTGCAGGGAGATTCACAATTCAGTAATTTGAAACTTTGACCACTTTATTTACCAATGTTATTTGGACTTAAGAAAATGAAGACAATTTTCTTTGTTTTCCAAGAAAAATATAGTTTAAAGACATTCTTCCAAGTTCCAAAATACGAATTATGAACCTTTATTACTTTTGGAAATGGAAACCACTAAATCAATTCAATTTTATGAGGTTTGCATAGTTGGCCTAAGGAAGACTCTATCTGCTCGAAAAATATAAGGTAAATTACAAGCTTAACTAAGCTAGGCTCGTCACTCAGATGCACTCGATCAATATATGCAACAAAAATCAAAACCACTAGACTTCGGCCACATATATTCGCTCATAGAAAGGCAATGGCAGCGTATCATTATGCAGTTTTTGGAAACTTCCATAATTGATTCACAACTGAAAAGGAATTTCTTGTTGTAAAAATTCAACAAACCAAAACACTTGTGGAACAACTGGATCAGAATCAATTAATTTAGATGAGTGAGACCTTGATCGGCTGTTCAATCCAAATTTTGACTCTGATATGTGTAAATCCAAGTGAAGTCAATGCACCTAAGGCCTAGGCACTGAAGGGCTACTCACTTCTCACAGCTACTATCTCATCCGGAATTTCAAAACTATGAATTCAATTTTAAAAGATCTATCTCCAGCAGCCAAGACATGAAATAGTCTAAAATGAATATTTACTAATATCATTACTTCAATAGAATAAAAATAATTGCACAGAAAAAGAAAAGGAAATTAAGGGGAAATTTCGGGAACTTATACCTGTCCTATAACAGCTTCTCCATTGAAATCCGATACAACATCATCATTAGCACGGATGATCCAGCGCCTCCAATGGAGTTGACAAGAGTTGAAGGACATTCCATTAATCAAACATCCTTGCGGTTCAAGGGACAAGCGGATCGAATAAGCAAATAAGTACTTTTCACTGTCATCTTGAGGATCAACAAACTCAGGGATAATCAATGCAGACGAGCGAACCTTAAGAAAAAAACAACACTTGTAAGTTTCCAATGAGAAAATTATACGCTGGAACTAAGAAATACTTGCCAAAATTTCAGTAGCGATGAAAATACGTGAACTGGAATATTCCATGCAACATCAATGAGCAGAAGTAATCATTCTCTTCCTTGATGCATAAAGACAACAAAAAGAAAAAAGGAGCTCCAGATGCAAACCAAGAAAATCTATCCTGATATATATTGTAATTATAAATATCCAAACCTCAGGAAGGCATAAGACAATCTGATTACGATATATATTCCCTGTAACCACAATATGCCTCTGCCAAATGCATCAACGACTACAATAGCACTAATGTTTTCTGTGCCATAAGATACAATGTTAATAAAGCAAGCATAGAGAGCGTTGTACTGGCTTTTACCTTCACACCATTAGTAACAGCTGTTGAACAAAAAGGGGGTTCTTCTGGGAAAAGATTAATGCTTCGGCCATATTCATTTTCACAAAGTTTGATGAAGCCATGTTCTAAACGGCGACCATGTTCTTCTAACCACAGTAGCATGGCATCTTGTTGCTCTTCACCATTCGATTCCTGATGTAAACTTATCAGATCTTGAGGTACACAAGGGATTATGTCTTTTTCAGAACGAAGTTTATTGGTTTCAACATATAGTTGACCGTTGGAACAATTGAGGAAAAACAATTTTCTACGGAGTGTGGAGGAAGCAGCCACAAGAACAAACTTGGATGTTCTTAAAAAGCTCAAGTGACGCCTAATCTGCTGAGTTTCTTGGATTATCTGATGTATAGGCAATAGGTAAACATTCACCAGATGACTATAGAAGGAGTAACCCCCAATTAGACCCAAAGAACAACCAAATGTACTAGTTTCTAGATTTGCTTTTACGATTTCTTGCCCATTATGGAAGCGATAAAGGATCCTCGTAGGAAGTGGCAAGTCCACCTTTAACAAATTCTCCAACATCTGAATATCAGCTTCAGTTGCCCCTTTACCAAGTGTAGCCTCAGCTTCAGGAAAATTATTGGTCAACCAGGTTTTTATCCTATCCCAGCACCTTTTCACACGCATAACAAGAGACCAAGGATACATTCCAAAAGCTTTTCTCCATTCTTGATAACATTCCTGCGTAACACATAGACAGTCTGATTTCTAGATGTACCAAAAAGATTATTTGAACTTTACCACACACAAGCCATATATCATCAAGAATCTTGAGCAACACAGAATCCATCATCCTCAACATGAAAGAAAGAGAACGATGCCCACTTTACATAAATAAACATAGCAGATCCGAGAACCAGCAAACAGGAAAGTCAGAAGTTAGTTTCATAAGTAGTGTCCACCAAGCTTGCAAGAAGTAAGTACACTAAATTCACAATTTGACTGGTTTAAAAAATATGGAAAGAAATGGAGGGGCCAAACCGAATATCATATCACCATGTATCATTGTTTTCATTTCTTTAAAATGAGGAAAGCACAGAATGGAGCATGAGTCAATCTATTCCACCAAAAGAACAGCTAGTACAAGACTCTATCATTCTACCCCAACATCACATCCTTGTCACTTCCACCCCACACGGCATTAGATATAAACCAAACCACCACAAGATAAACATGTTTTTAACCTCAGAAGCAAGTTCACCCTGTTTGGCAATTGGACCAAGTCAACACAACAAAGTCATTTTTCAACACACAAGAGAGAACAACAACAAGGACATAAAAAAGAAACACCCAATGGTGTGCCTGAAATTGGAAGACACAGAAACAAAACAAACTCTGACAAAGAGACAACTTCATCAGTTGACCCTAAAGCGAAACCAACCAATGACAAATGAAGGTGTGTTTTCAATACATTTATTTCCACAAGATAATTATCACCCAAAAACAGAGGCTAATGAAAAATGAAAGAAAATTAAAAAAAGGTGCGACCTTGAAAGAAGGGAAAGGGTTTCCAAGATGATCGATGGGTCGGGTCAAAGCGAGTTCATTGAAGCAGAGATTGATCCAAAGAGTGTCATCGGATGCAAAAGACCTAAGCCTTTTGCTGGCACAGGCAACACTGGCAATGTCTTCGGCTTCTAACTTCCCTAGTATTGCGTTAATGGCTAAATCTCCCACCGATTCCAACCCCATGGTTCGGCTTTCTCGATCTTAATCTCTCAACAACAGAATAAATTTGTTCCAAACTAGAACGTTTAAAAAAATTTATTTCACGCATAGTATTCACATTATAACTTTATTTTAGTTCATTATCTTCATATCAAAACATTGAAGTGATGAGAAATTTGTTTATTTTATTTTTTTATAAATTTTATACAAACTATTAAAAAATAATTAAATAATTAATATATTTTTATTATTAATAAATTTATAAATATATATATATATATATATATATATATATACACACGTTTCAAACATTATTGTCTCGTTTGTTTTTTAATTTGAATTTGTGATTTTTCGTGTATTTTTTAATAATTTAAATTATTTCAATGTCAGAAAGATATTTACCAATTCATCTAAAGAAATGCATATTTACTATATTAATTTAAATTTTTAATTTTTATTTCAAAATGATTTCTTTTATCATTGAATAACTTAAAGTGTTATTGATTTTAGATCATAACATTTTATTGCAAAACAAAAAAGTCACATTTTTAAAATATAAGATTATTTAAAACATAACAAATTATATAATGACTCTTTTACTACTAATAAAAAATAATTTTAAATTTAACTTAATTTTACAAAATTAACTTGTATGATAAAATTGAACTAATTTATATATTATAAATTAATCTTAATGGATATACGATTTCTAACAAATTATAAATATTTTATATTGATAAGTGGTCTAATAGCGAGTGAAATAATATGTTTAGAACAAACAACAAATTTCACTAAAATAAGCTATAACTTGATTTAGATACCAAATATTAAAAAATGGTATATGTAATTTATTTCCTTTATAGAAAATACACATAGAATATTTTATTTATAATGAAAAAATATAAACTAAACCCAACAACTGAAAAAGACTTGCAATTGATGAAATTTTATCACTCTAAAAATATTGAAGAAACTCATCATGAATTAAAATAATGCGAGTTGTTTCAATACAACATGAGAAGTCATAAATTATTTAAAACAATGAGAGAAAAATTTCATGCCTGTTATCAAATTTTTCAAAGTTTGAATATAAATGTTAAACTGGATTTTGATTCCATTAAAATATATAAAAAAATTAATAATAATTTTTCATTAAAAAAATAAAGTATACCTAGAATAATCATCAATAAAAATAATATAATATTAAAAGTCTAATAAGAGACGAAACATACGGTGAAATATTACAAAGAAAGAAATTATTTCATGACTCACATGCTAAACTGGATAGTTTGGATAAATTCGAAAAAAACTGTTATAATTTAGAGAGATTAAAATGACTTAAGAGGATGAAGAAAAAAAATAACTTTTTTTTTTGTTTAAAACGCTTGTTCATAATTCAATTATATTATATTATTAAGAATTCTTATTGATTTATTTAATTTTAATAACTTCTTCTTTGTTTAATTCAAGAAGGAAAAATAAAATAAAACTTTCACAGGTATACATATAAAATGAATGAAAATTTTAATAGACTACTTACACATGATGAGTTGATTCTTATCTATTTGGTTTGAAAATTAAGTGAAATAATCAATTATGACTTATATGGATAATCAACATATCTTGGTATGATTGTTTTGTAGGATAATTTGGAGAGAGAAAAAATAGATTTGACATAAATTGCTTTCTAACTTTTTGTTTTTCGTAACAAGAAAAAACAAGAAAGAAATACGCCCTAGACTTCCCAGAAGGAGCCTACAAACATTTTGAGACAAACATCACTATCAAATTATATTAAGTTGGATACGATACATAACTTAAATACCTAAATTGAAGAATATGATGTAATGTTGGTATATATAAAATATAAAAGACACTAGTCGAAACTATTTTTTTTCTATTCCATCGTTCATCTTCAATTCTTTCTCTCTCCAAGTTATGAATGAAGATAAAAATTTTATTTTATTACATTATGTTTCACTTTATCCTATATTAATGTAGATATTTTCCTTCTATTATATCACATTGCATAATTCAGACACAGAACCAGTTGTAATAATTTAAAACACTGGCTAAATCGTGCCATTCACGGTATTAGTGATTTCCCCCCCTTTTATTTCAATACATGCCCCAACCAGCTCCTTTTTCAAATCTGTAAAAGTTTTCATTCAATTTAATTATTATTTTATATATCCTTGTTTTTATGTAATATTTAATTAATCTGAAAAAACAGTGACAAAAAATAAAAAAAATCATAATTTATTAAAAACCATTTATTTTCAGGTTTTACAACATAACCTCACGCTATAAATAAAAGAATATGGATAATATAAAATCAGAAACGGTATTACTTCTGACCGTAGTGCAAAATTTTGGCATACTTATTCAGCAGACTTGTTCAAATAAATAGTCCATTTTCAAATAAGCTCCTCTGGACTCGCCAATTTCAAATACAAATTTTGGGCAAGCTGGCATTCACGCGATTCTCTATCCAATGTAACACAGCAACATAAGTGTCATAAAAAACGAAACAATGTAGTTGTAAAAAGAGCACAGTCGAATGCAAATTTTATCACAGGAGGAGTCGGTAGCCTAAAGAAGTGGTGGGTGCATACCAGTTGGAACGATATGTGAGATGAAAATTGTTGTTATGTACATTGAACAGTATCATCAATAAAAACCAACCTTACACCTTGGTAGTTTGTACAATAAAAAAGTTAGAAGGAAAGAGTAAGTTGGCTAAACGAGAGTTCCTTTGGTATATGATTAAATAGAAATTGCTGTTGAACAATCGTCAAGTCTGGGTCACCTTCACAGGCGTCTTTCTAAGCAGGACCATTACCTACGCGTAAATAAAGATAGGGAAAAAACGACACGATTAGGATACAGTGACTTGCCAAAACCCATTAACAATTGGTAATAATCTCATCGTTGCGCAAAAGTAACCTTGATGCAAGGTGCAAAAACAATAACGAATTTTATATTTATATTTGAGACGCATCAAAACATTGAGTCAAGATTTTTTACAATGGAGAAGCTACACGATTATTTGGATGGGGTATACAAGTACGATGAAAAGAAGACAAAATTCATATTGTAAGGTCTAATTTTATATCATAGCTAATCGAATGTAAGTAACCCTTTTTATTAAGGTCTAACCGGAATAGGATCACCTACAGTTTAAAAGGAACTACAAGGTTATGCAATTTTAAATCAGGGTTCAGAATTTCTAACTTGCATTAGATTTTATATATAACTTCATACATTTTATAAGTTAATATGTAAAATTTAATTTTAATGGGTGAGATTCATGCAGAGAACCTAGTCAAGTGATAACCTAACCAAGGAGAAAATCGCAGTGCTACGAAGTACGAACCCTTAATGACGAGAATATCACAATTTGAAGACTAAACCACGAAAGAATCGAATGCTCTTCAGTACCTAAATGGATCGCTTCGAACTATTTATGAATGACAAACCAACAATTCGATAGCATAAGAAAAAAACAGAATCTCTACGCACATGATAATATACAAAGGAATTCTTGGGATTCAGAATTCTCCTCAAACAATTTTATGCGTTAATGGGTGAATACCCTGCAATGTAGGTAGCACTCAACACTCGCCGGCTATTAACTATTAGCATCATCAATCCTTTGAGCAATAAACCAATCATTACTCAGCACTATGACAGAAAAGAACCTTTTTAGCAGAGAAAATACGTTATGATGGTATTCCAGTGTTAAAAAATAATTCTAATGTTTTTGGTATATTCTCTTAGCAAGTACCTTCCTCAAATTTAATATCCAGATAAAATTTATGCTCTCAAAAACACATTCAAAATGACACATTTTCTTATCACAATGCTGGCTGATACTCAGCACGAAGTCATTGAGACTGAATAAAGAAATGTAAGGAGGCTTTTTCATTTTATATATCATCTTTTGCCAGACTCTTATTTCCTAGGTTTAACCAAAGTAAATTAGAAAATATCCAATGTTTTCACAAGAAATGCATAATCAAGGCCCAGCATATGAAGCAGTTGTAATTAACTAAACATGTATTTATCATTCATGTTTTAATGTATTTGATAGTTTACCATTAGTTTTGTTGCATTTCCACCTTTATATATTTTTAATGGACTTCCAACTAACAACCATTACACATGGAACAGAAAGTCCATGTGCTCCGTCTCGGTTCTTTTATTTCCACGTATACTAAAATGAAACCAGCATGATTGATAGAACATTCATAAGAATGCATACAATTAAGTGTTTATTAACCCTCCATCGATAGTAAAATTTCTGACGCCTCTCCATGGTATTCCTTACACCTTTTCCTAAGTTTAGACGCTACTCTTACTTCAAGAAGTTGACCTTCATATTAGGAAGTAAATGGTTGAGTTTAGCACTTTCCACGTACGTTTATTGCAAGAGACTGATCACAATAATAATTGCCCTTAAATTTAAATAGTGCAGGTAGGATTTGAAGTTTTAGGTCCGAATTTTCATATAATCACGTTAATGAACAATTAGGATACAATCAAAGTTCCTATAAATTCAATCCGTGTCGAATTCTTGAGGTCATTATCATATCTCTCGTCCCTAAGCCGAACTTGTAATTTCTTTATCCCATAGACAGGAGGAAATAGGGGAAATTAGTGCAAAACCACAGTTGACAGTGGCACCAAATTTGTTGATTTGATATACTAATCCTTATTTAAGGTTAGCTAGGAAAGTATTAGACAGATTTAACTCTGAATGTACATATTTAATTTGAAGTGTTTTCACATGCGCAGAAACACCTTCAAGATTCTTACACGGTGGGAGTTAATAACTCAGAAGTCTCAATAAGTTATAGGGGTGATTGAATTTTGAATGAAACATAGGGAAAAAATGGAAAACCACAAATGGCGTGTGGTACGAAAATTGTTGATTCTGTTTACAAATCCTGAATTATGGTTAGCTAGGAAAAAAGTAAACAAGTTAACTCCAAATTTACAAATGTAATCAGAAAATATCTTCTCATTATCTTCAGAAGCACATTCAAGATTCTTTATACAGTGGAAATTACACCTCACAAGTCACGATAAAATAAGTTCAAGTGACTGAATTTCTAACCCTAAAAAAATTACCTTTCATAAGGTGAAAAAAGAAGAGAAGAAAGATCAAAGCCTACATCTAAAAATAAGGGATACAAAACTCAGAAGAAAATAAGATTATCACACTAAGTTTTTAAGTCATATTATTGGTATATAACAGTTAACCAAACTGTCGAAATCCAGTACTGAGATAACGAAAACAGAATAAGCCATGTATTAGACAGAAAACAAAAACAGTAATATACAACAGGTATCACTACAGATATCTGAAATGGGTCAGTTGATGACACGGTGATACCAAGTAATGAAAAACCGATGGGGAGAGTCATACTAAAATCCCTCCGATCTCTAATATAAGCCCAAAATAAAATTTTTGGATGTTCTTTCAAATACAAACAAATCTCAACTAAGTTGACCCTATTTAATGAAATTATCATTGAAATGCCCTTCATTTAGTTAGGGTCTAATTTCCAATGACTCTATTATTCTTGATATCTATTTCCAATTAAATTAGCGCAACTAAATGTTACTAACTTTCTTAATTAGTGCTAATAAGTTTTTTTACTGGTATTTGAGACTGGGGGGAGTAATAAATAACTTATTTACGCACAATGACCAAATAACCACAATATTTATTCCATTATATCAGATGGTTTCTAAAGCACAAAGCTAACAGATGATCCTCCCTGTTATCAATGATGACTAAACTGCCATAGCAAACCAGCTATGGGTACCCTAAATATCTTTTAACCACCACTGAAGACAAAGCGAAAATTTATTGCACCAACCAGGGAATTCTTCAAATCCTAATAATAGACCAATTGAGAACATTTAAAGAGAGGGGAAAAGGGAAATGTAGGAGGAGGAAATGTAAATGTTGGGCCTGAGGAACAAGGATATTATTGGGTATATTTGAGCAAAAAATAGATGGGCGACAATGAGGAGGAGGAAGGATTATCAGGCAAGGAAGAAATGACAACTGGCAAAGGGGAGTTGAGGGACTTGCCAGAATCATACGATGTGTGTGTGTGTGTGGAGAGGAAAAAGAGAGAGAGGAAAGAATAAGAAGGAAGTGACGAAATGACTGGGCATGAGTGTGAACAGAAAATTGTTTAGATTTTGCATCAAGGAGTAATTCCCATATCAGCTGGAGGCACTCTCAATAGGGAGAGTATCATTTTATTCTTCATTTCCACAAGGACTCTCTAGCCATTCAATATTTCATTTGCCTGTGCCAACGATTCTTTTTTGAAGTTTTATCAGATAGAGAATCACTTGGTATTACCTGTCAATTCTGTTTACTGCCTTATACTTTACTGATAAAATATCAATCCTATACACAGCCCAAAATTCAAATCACGAGTTTTCCTAACATGCCTGGAAGAAAACTTTTCAGCAGTCAGTCTCATGACTATGAAACAATAAAAGGAAATATCTTCGTCGATGAGGGAAAGGAACAAGAACTTAGGAAGCAACATTGACAGTTTACCTTGTAATAACCGGGCATGCAGCAGAAAACAAGAGAAATCAACAGAGCTTGAAGTAGTTCAATGAAAAAAACTAGCAGCTCAATAAAACCTAATCCCATTATGGTCACGACCAAAGATATGATACTACCGAGTTTACAATGTTGTACCACGATTTTCCAGGAGTGGGTGAGGCACATATAAAACTATAACCAGAAAGGGCTAGAACAGAGAGACAAGTAAAAAGGAATTGAGGTAAGCCAGCCCATGGCAGTGCCATGTACAGGACATTACTAATATCACAATAAGATAAGGTGAAAACATAAGGACAGTTAAAGCTAGTGATACAAAAAGGGAAATCCCAAATCAGGTAGTAGAGCCCGGAGAAGAAAAGGGAGAGAAATGGTGGAACAGGCAGATGGCTTGGAAACCAAAGAATCTGAAAATGAGGTAATGGAGACTTTACTCAAGCACAGAGTAAAGAATACATAGATTTTTTAGAATGTTGTAAACCTTTCAAGAAAAATCATGGAACTCTGATAGTATGACAATTTGTAACAAAGTTCAGAGCAAAGACTTCAGAGATAACGAATGAATAATCCAAATCTCAATTTACAATAGGACTAAACAGGACCAAACAAAGACAAAGGATTTTTCAACAAGCAAATTCGGTTTGACCTATTTGGAAATGACATCATTAAGATCACGTACCCCAAATCCCAAATTATCTAAGAAAAACGACTTACAGCCTTGCACAATTGCACTTGCTCTTCTAATACCCAAAACAGAAAAACTAACCAGTTCCAGGATACTCCCCATAAAAGTTTGGACATACTTTCAACCACATACAATTGTTTCCAAGGGCTTATTATATCTCTGTAAATTAACACGCTCAAGACTTCCATATTTACTCTGTCCATGATTTCAAGGATTTCAGGTGTACCACCTACAGATCATTTGCAATAGCAACCAAGGTATGCAACCAGACAGCCACGTGGAATATACCATCACATCAATGACATAAAAATACTTGGAAAAAAAAACCATATATATGGACAGAAACTGAATGGGTGAATTAAACACTCAACCTAGATCATATATTAACAAAGAAATTACTTACAGGAAGCATCTCATTGTTGAATTCCTGGTCCATGACCTCCTGCCGCTTGTTGTTGCTTCTGTTGTATTTGGAGAAGAAGATTGGCAGCAAACTGCAATGTTGACTGATATCTCTGGTTCTTATCAGCCTCCACCTCTGGTGTGCCTTGACCGACTCCAGAAGCAGAAAGTTGCTGATTTGTGGTGTCCGAGTTTACTTGGTCTACTGTGTATGGCACGGCAGTCAGCTGTTGTGAAGAATTAGCACCACTAACTTGATTAGTTAAGGCAATAGAATTATTAGGTTGCTGGAAAGACAGTGGATTGTTATTAGGTTGCTGGAAAGCCTGAGAATTGTATAACACAGGGGCATCCGTTCCCTGCACAACTCCAAAGCCTTTCTGATTGCTTGGGGAGACTTTAACTTGATAATGCTGACTGCCATGAGGAGATGCAGCTACCTGTCCACTTTGACCGGGCATCATGAAATTAGGCATGTGTCTAGATGAAACAGCACCTTGCTGATGCATGGTGGCTGCAGTGTCTTGGATGTGAGAACTGCTAGAGACCACTTGAGCATGATTGCCAGCTGGAGCAGATGCTGGTGGATATGGCTGATAGTGAGCATTGTGAACGCTATACATACTCCTCATCTGTTGAGGAGGATGAGTGGTTTGATCAGCACTTTGATTGTCTTGTTTCCATAAATAGGATTGACTTCCATCATTTGGTGCCACAGGAGGAAAAGGATGCTTCATGGTTGAGGAACCTACTCCAGGCTTGGCACCATCAATGGCAGATGATGGTGTAGTTGAAGGGAGAAAAGATGCTAAAGTTGCAATCAGCTCAGGAGTTAATGCAACTCCTGCTTGGGACCCAGCAATAGCATTATTAGGAGCATAATCTGAAGGTACAGAATGAACTAAAGGAGGCCCTCCTGTAGGCAGGTAGGCTGGTTTACTAGGAAGCTTAGAATCCTCACGCAATTGTCTGTTATAATCCATTGACACAACCTGTTCCTCTTTAATAGGAATCAAACCATATTCAGTCTGTGAAAGAGGAATTTGCTGCATAAACTGACTTGTCGGTACAGGCAAGTTCGATGCTTGCTGCATAGGTGCACTACTTGGCACTTGAGGAAACTTCAGAAAGACACCATATAGTCGCTCGGGTCCACTGACTTTCAAAACTCTAGTGAGAAAATCAGAAGGAGGCACCAAGAATAATGTGGTGTTATCACCAAATTTGGCAACACCAGCACGATTATTTGCACTGAGATATCGAAGGAATTCAGTATATGATGCAAAATCATCTTCGCTATCAGGCAGAAAGAAAACAATATCAAAACCAATTGCATCAGCATAATGTTTAGTGAGTATATCCAATCCCGTCCTAGCTGAGCAATCAATGACATCAGGACTGCATCAAAAGAAAAAGCAAACTTGAATTACAACATTAAAACAGTAACCTTAAAAGAATATATACAATACATTTCTACCCTTACGACAAATTTGGAATTTTCAAGGAAAATACATCCAAAAACTAAGTCCCACTGGTTTGTGCTTGAGAATATAAAATGACCAAGCCAGTTAGCATCTTTTGCCTCCAATATACTAAAAAACATAAAGTTTAAGATTTTTTTAGTAAGCAAAACATAAAACAAATAAGCACACCATTTGTCCTGATGACAGCACAAACCAGTAAAATTCATAAAACCTACATTTCCTGCAGAAAACAAACAACACAGAGGGAAGAGAGTATCTTATATGTGGACTTTGCTAGCTATGAGAAGAATGTAAATGCAAAATAAGTCAACAGAAAAGAACAGATTTCAAGAACTATTGCAACTTTTTCTTTCCTTTTCCAAATATGCAAACTTTTAATTAAGATTAGAGACGGATGAAACTATTACTCACAGCTCAGTCCCAATCCCTTTCCCAATTGGTACACATCTAGCCTTACAAACACGAGTTCCACCTTTTGCAATGATTCCACGCCAAATATGATCATTATCAGGTTGGACCATACCATGTACTCCAGCTGTAATCCTTGAGCTCATTGGACCAAGGTGATTTTTTCCTTGAATGTTTGCAAACGGACCAGAACCACCTCTATCCATTGATGGATCTATCCCATAAGATTGCTCCAGGGCTAACCCACGATCATCTATATTCCTTAAAGGAAATGGGGCTTCGTCAACAGGTAAGGGTCCATCAATCCTTGAACGTTTAGAATCTCTAGGAATATGGTTTATGTCAAGTACATCCCATGCACCGGTGGTGGATCTTGTAGGATGCCTAGCAACTGGTGCAGGAGAAGAAAGCATCCCTGGTGCAGGAGGAGATGGCCTTTTCCAGTTTGGAGCCATGTTACTCTTGGAGCTGCCATCTTGAATTTTGTGGAGGGCACTAATCTCATTAAACTCAGGGCCAGAAATAACAGAATCAACATTGCTAAGTGGACCAAAAGGTCGCAATGGTACATTTGGACCCATAATACCACTAGGTGGTAATTGACCAGTAAAATTATTTGGAACCACTGGACGATTATGACCAAATGCATCCATTTGTAACTGTCGGAATGGATTCTCATTCAGCAATACATCAGGCCTCGGTCCATTACTTCCAGCAAAAAAGCCAGGATAATCACTTCCATGTACTAGGTCATTGCTGGAATACATAATTGTTATTCGAGGATCATTAAAAAGGCGCCCTTGAAGGCCCTCTTTAGCACGTCGAGCTTCATCAACACTTCTAAACTCTACGATAGAATAATTCCTCAAGGGAAAACTCTTGATTCTCTCAATTTCACCAAATAAAATCATAGCATTGTGCAGCATTTGTTCATCAATCTGAACAGCAGGAGGATAACCAATCCACAAAACATTACTTGGTTGAGCATCGCCTTTCCTCCCCATTGGAGCCTGTGAATGCTGTTGACACGAGAGAGTATTTATAAGAAGAACTGAAAGAGTTGAAGACACAAGGTATGCAGAAAATATTGAGCATGCCTATGTAAATAATGCCCAGTCTTCCCAAAACCAAAACGTTACATCCAACAAAGCAATAACAGACAGATGAGCAAGAATTATACAAAAAAGTGACAGACTTGCAATTAGATTCACATTACAAGGACCCTCACCAGAGGTCTTTTCTGTCCAGAATAAGCATCACTAGGCCCCAAGCTTTTTCCTTGAAACTGCCCATAATCAAGCAACTGATCCTACAGAAATCATCAAAGGAAACATTAACTACATCAAAGTAACATTTAAACAGAACAAGCTACAAAAAAAGGAAATAACCCAGTCCACTAATTCTAGTATAAAAGCATTCATACAAAAACGTGTCACTCAATCAGAGACAACTAACAGTTTCAAGTGAAAAAACCATTACAAAAGGTTTAGTAAATAGGGATTATTTATCAATGCAAGAAAAAAAATCCAAGAAGTGCCACTTTAAAATAAAATAATCACTCCCCACTAACTTAAATGTAATTACTCTAGAAGTACCAACATGAGGCATCAGGATCAGTGTACTGATAGGTAATTGAACAATAAAAGGAAATGGAAGAACACCAAACAAGAACATATAAAAATACACTTACCCTTTTTATCGATTGGGTTCGAAGGAAGTCAACACGAATATGCTCCCCACCTATTCGCTTCCCATTCATTATTTTCATGGCCTGGGAAGCATCTTCCAAATTGAAAAATTCAACACATGCAGAATTTCGGTCTCTGTAGAACTTAAAATCCTCAATTGTACCAATTTTACGAAATTCAGCCTCCAATTCTTCCTTTGTAACAGCGGGGCTAATACCCCCCACCCAAAGCTGTTTGCATGCCTTAGCCTGAGAACATTTTTTGCCATTTAAACAAAACACTATAAAAATACAGATTACACCATCCACATACAGATATTAACAAAAGAAACAAGCATGTTAAGATTTAAATAGTCGATTGATACTATTGAAAGCATACTGTACTTTTGCTTCAAAACATTCAAAGAAGAAGCTCTTAACGATGAGAAAATAAAAATAACAACTTAATGTGTGTCTATACCACTTCGAGACATAACATATCACATCCAATGGTAGGAACAAAAATGTGAACTCAACGACATAATTATTTTGATCATGTAAGGAGATACTACAACTTGGGTAAATATATACGAAAAAATTGTCTTTCATTAATTATATTGCTAAATTGCTAGTTGAATGTTATGTCTAGGTAAATAAATTGAACTAATCATGATGAAAGACTATTAAACATTAGATAGTAAAATAAAGTATGACAAGATACAACCTCGCTTCAACTTCCAAATAATAACATATACTTCTGTGATTAGTAGTATCAAACCAAAGCTACCAAGTATGACTTCCAGAAGTTCCGCTTGGGTTTAAGGACTGAAATGGCTTTCACTACAATCAAATCAGAACATTTATCCACACATCACCTATCCTTTTGCACTTTTTATTTCATACAAGATTCTGATCTTGTCCAGACTTAAATTTTTCAAAATCTTATAATAGGAGAAACTTAGGAACTGGATATCCTCGTCGCATCGTATGTTTCATTTCATCAATCCCTCTATTTAAATAGAGTAGTGGAATTCGGAGTTCTTATCTTAGATTTGTTTTAAAATTTAATTTTAAAAGCTTGGCATCGGCTCCCCGCCCAACTTTAAACTAGAGAGAAATGTCTTCCAAGGGGCAATGTTTAGAAGTTAAACGCCGGACTGTATTCTTTTATTTAAACAAGTCTTAATATAGAGAGCGTCCATCACAACTAAATATCGAGTTGCGGTTTGGACTATCTATTAGTATATTATAAACCAAACACCCTAGACCCGAACCAAATACTAAAACACAATTACTGTTCATACTATTATTGAATCAGTGTTACTTTGATTTTATTTGCCTTAGTTTCTTTTTTATGTAAATTATTGCGTTATTTGAAGGGCTAGCATTGTTTTAGAAGTAGGGCAGAACAATATAAAGTTGTTTAATGATTGTACAGATTTTCGCAGTGACGTAAGTTTCTATTCGAATAATGCTTGGTACGGGATATCTAGGTGCACATCACCACCTTAACTGTTAGATCACGAGTATACTCCAAAATCAAACTAAAACCAGGGAGATTAATTGGAGAAAATCAAAGTAACGCATTTTCACATATCTCAAAAAAAATCATTCTTCTCTATTTCGTCCATTGTGAGTTTGTCTAAATCTAACATCAGATATGTTGTAATTCAGATACATCAAAAGGCACTCTTTCCAATTATCCACTTATCCAGTTACCTCTCTTTGGACCTCAGGAAACACTCCATCCTGTTGTCTACACAGTGGTTATTAATAAAAAAAATTGTATTTCCTAACTGGTAGATTGAAAGACTTATTTAAACTCAACCTCTTGGTAGCCATTCGCGCCGCTACTTTGGAGCTTCGTTTTTCAAGCCATTCAGTAGTTTCAGGACAAGAAGGAAAAAACAAAAAACTAAGTTCATACGCATTATGCTGTGTTTACTATCAGGATGTAGAGTGGCCAATTCTGAATTTTAGCGAGGGTGTGCATTTACTATATTGTAGCTGTTTACAAAAAAATATAGTCGCATTGAAATAAATTTCTGAACACTTCTAAAGGTCAATATAATATACGTTCAAAACTAATCTCATTAGATGACAAAATTAGTTATATATCAGCTCATGTAAAGCACTATTCTACAACACTGTCACTTTGAGTGATGCTTTGTTGTATAACTTGGGTCATGTTTACATAACATTTTTTATCTTCGTTTAAGAATTATGTAGATCTGAGTGACTAGGACAAACGAACCACAGAACAAGCTTTCAGATCCCCTTTGAGATGTGAAGAATTAATCAACAGAGCAAGAGTTATATGTCACCAGATTCCAACCAAATTTTCACCGATCATGATTCGATAATCAAATGTTCAACCCTTAAATTTAAACAACTTTAGTTATATTACTATTAAACATTACAAATTTGTGTCTTGAACTAATCACCACCACGACTAATTATTTCGTCCAATGTAAAATCCAAGCACTGCACAATTTTATACTATTTCTACGTTGTATTTAATCTCACAATTTTTCAAATCGAGTATCACGTTCAATTTCACTTATTTCCATGTAACGTACATGGTTATTACACTAAATTTTAATTCGAATTTGCCATCAGAATCAATTTTACAAAATTAATCCTATCCAAAATCAGTTTTGCAGAGTACGGTGACCTAAACACGCGAAAATTATTGAATTAGGGATTTGGATTCTGTTCATGCATGTCGAGCGATTCCGTGAAAATGGGAACGAGGGGAAAAAATACAAATAACAAAAACCTAGAATGCAAAAATAACAAAATACTAATAAGAAGAAGAATATATTAGTTGAAACAAAATCTATAATAGGAATACAGGAATTGTGAGAGCAAATGAAAGCAAAAAGATGAAGACAAACCGGTCTGGCAAACTCAATCTTCAAGGAACTGCCGCGGAGAGAGGTTCCTTGGAGAGCGTTTTTGGCGGCTTTGGCGTCCTCGACGCGCTTGAAGTAGATGAAGGCGTAACTGCGAGCGGAATAAGTAGTTACGCTGTCGAGCGCACCGTATTTGGCGAAAAGTTCCATGAGATCGGCGTCAGTGACGTCCGGCGCCAGATTCCCCACCCACAGGTTGTTCGACGGGCTCGCCAACTCGTCGGAGTCCCTCATTGGTTTTGCTGGAAGTGGCATTGGAACCAATAGCTTCAATTCAAATGCAAGAAACAAGTAGAAAGAAGATGTGTTTGAGAGAAACCCTAGAAACAAGTAGAAGAGAAAACGAACACTTTTATGCAGAGATAAAGGTTAAAAAATATTCAAATATAATACTTATATATATTTTAGTTGCCTAGGAAGACCCAGAATATTCGCCTTCCATATTTCCAATATATTACTTGCACCGTCTTTTAAAATATTATATATATTTGTT
Source organism: Vigna angularis (assembly GCF_016808095.1). Classification (NCBI taxonomy): domain Eukaryota; kingdom Viridiplantae; phylum Streptophyta; class Magnoliopsida; order Fabales; family Fabaceae; genus Vigna; species Vigna angularis. Next base: position 36,864,958 of record NC_068974.1, read on the forward strand.
ACTATTTACGTAATCAAAGAATTGGATAGGGGAGAGTAATATCCTTCTCACAAGGTTTAATCTTTGGAAGAGACAATTATCGATCAATTTTATTTATGTTTGAAACCAAAATAGTTTAAAACACTTATTAATCACGCATATGGGCAAACAAAAAATAAGTGTTACTTTTTTTTATCTTAATTAAAGAAAAAAAGTATTACAATTAGACAACACAATCGAGAATGCACAAAGAAAATCGTTTCTAATTATTAGGATATTTATAGTAAAAAAAACTCAAAAAATATTTTAGTTTACATTGATCTTATGCAATATAATTTAAAGCAACCCTCACAAATTTTGTTCTAGTTATAAAATCTTAAAAGACCCACTTCTATAAAATTTTATTTGCCTTTAAATTTTCTACAACTTAAAAAAGTAATTTAATGATTGTATTTAAACGTTAATTTAATGTTGGTGTCAAATGGACTGATATTAATAATCATTTTTATTTTTTATTTTATTCAAGACTCCGCCGTTATTAACTTTAAGAACTTAAAGTTATGAGTATGATCTAATAATCTTTTTTACATAAAAAACTTTTACTATAATGTTTTTATATAATATTTTTACTCTAACTATCTTAAATTTAAGATTGTTGGAATCACTACCAATCTCCAAACCAGGAGCAAAGAAACTCAAAAATATAAACATTTATCACCAATGATCACCAGTTCCCAACACATTTTGAATTTTAATGACACATTGTTTTTTTTCTACTATCCACAATTTATGCATTTTGTTGAATCAAAATTCACTGCACAGAATGCACTATGTTTGAAGAATGTAGCACACAGCCCATGCCACATGGTTTTTTAATAGTTCACCACTTACAAAGAATATCAGCATTTACATTTTCTTTTTCATATTGCAATCTTCATCCTGATTCATTGGCAGTGTGTTTAGAAAACAATGAGAATCAATTTCTCCTACAAAATCATTATATGACAAGGAACGAAGATGTAGAAACAACTATTTCTTGCTTGTTCCTGCTTTCCACATGGAGATTATAATTGATTTTGGTCAAACTGAAGCTAATCTAAACATAATACAATTAGATTGCGATTACAGAATACTGCAAGAGTGGGTATTCTGAAACGTGATTATATTTTCCGTATCCTTTTTCATAGGGAGGGGACTCTTTTTCAATTGTTAGCTATGTAAATATATGGCGTAATCGAGCTCAATAGCATATAACAAAGCTGAAACTTTCTTCTTTTGGCTATCTCACGTTTTTAACCATTCTTTTCATACCGCTGAAAGTTGTCATGATAACGCAGAAGCCTCGATTTAAAAACAGGAGAAATTCTCATCAAATATATCATGAACTCTTTCAAACTGGTGAAAAGAACATCAACCATTCCATCAATTTCGGATTCATATTGCTCGTACACAAAAAATCCCATAAATGCGAACACCAAACCTACACAACAACCGCAGATCGAGTAAAAATGAAGGTACACAAACCAACAAAGTTCTAGAACTCATATCAACAATTCCATACCTATGCCTATCAATTTTGTCAACAACTTTGACAAGAAGATCTTCATAAGGTAAAGAAAAACTGCAATCTGCATCAGTTAAACAAATTAAACATGGATAGCAATGATGCCCGGAATCTCTACATGGTAAAACTTTATTCATGGGTGAATTATTCTTTCCTTGAAGCCAACCTGGCAAACAAGTATGTAAGGCACAAGCAAAAGGGTGACCCCGGAGACCAATTAGTAATAGAAACTTAGAACCTATTTTTCTAAAACCAAACAGCAGATCCACACATTCTCAATAAACAGATAACTTAGATTATAAATTTTAAGGAAAAACCTGCATAAATTAATTAGAACAAAAAAAAAGGCATTTTCGCCTTTTTCTTTCTAATTTTGTTTACCTTGAAGAATGCAGACCAGTCTTCCCCATGGGCCAATCTTCTTATTATTTGAAAACCCTTATTCCAGAGATACACTGTGGTTATAACTGAATCTTTCACTACCGCATCAGAGATCTCAAAACAAGACAAGGGTATCCTTTGTATATTAAAACCAAACCTGTTAAAGTGTCACACAGTTCGTACTATGAGAATGATTTATTTTTCCATTGAGATATAAAGTACAAGTTGTTAAGAGGCAAAATCCCCAAAACAACTTTTAAGTGTTCATTAAATGTACACTAAGTAATTCCTGTATTTGGCATCAACTTGTGGTGAGATGAGTAGCTCTTACGGCTGATACACCACATTACTCTGAAAATAGTTCATTTAAATAAAGAAGCTGAGGCTGGAACATATCTAAGCATGCCAAACCAGAAGGATGAAAACAGAGGGGAGGAGAGGTGACCAACTATAGAAGCATAATTTCAAATAAAGCAATTTGTGCTATACATGATTTGATGGCAGAAAGCTATGTAAATTTGTTAAAATTTGTTAAAAGAGAGAAATTTAAAGTCTTTGTGAGCATGGACTTACAACTTTGACGGCAGAAAACCATGTCCGTAAAAAAGTAACGTAGCAAGCAGCAAAAGTTTTGCAGCAGATGATATAAAAGTTCTTCCAGAAAGGAAAAACCAGTAAAACAACAAAACCAGCACAACAAAATATGTAAATGATTTCTTCTCGTCTCTCCACAATAAAATGTCAGCCACTGTAAAAATAAAGAAAAAATTATCTGGCTTGGCAATGTTACAAAATATCTATGATTCAAGAGTTAACAAATTTACTCCCAAATATTTTCTTTAATGATCTATCACTCAAATGTATTCTACCAAAATGATTTTAAAATGATTTAAATTTAGATCCATTTGCACATCAATTTTAGAGGGTTCATGATTATGACCCAAAGACTCTACAAACCCAGTGCTGGTTAGTATGGATAGAATATTAAAATAAGAAAAATAAACTACTGAAGTGATCTGAGGGTACACTTGGCAGGGAAGGCAAAATACGGAGAGCGGTAAAAATAGATTGGGATGGAAAAGATTTTTTTCCCTGTCCTCAGCGTACAGTCAAGAGAAAAACATGGGCGAAAAATCAATTTCAAACCACTTTTGTGTTTAATAGGGAGAGGTTAAAATTTGGTACTGAATGCAAACCCAATTCTGCACTTCTCTGAGAACACTGCCACTTTTAACTTGTACCATACAAGTGCAAAGAAAATTTCATTGGAGCCAAGCACACCCTAAAGTAAACAAAATATCAAAACATCTGGGCAAGCTTATGACCAATGTATATATGCTTGGTGGTGTTGCCCTTAAACTTATGTCAGGATTAACTTGATCAGATAATTTGCAGGTTAAAATTTAACTATTATAACAAGAAGAGCCTCGTATGTGCATGCAAATAAGGTATACATATAAATATGCTCCAAGTCATTTCATTTCCATGAAAAGTTGCTTTGACAAAAACTAAAGATAACAAACCTTCATTGATGCATGTACACTGTAATGCAAGATAAAATATTAAGTTTTAACCTTTTCCTCCACCAAGCAACTTATCCGCTTTTGACTGTTCAGTGGAACTGAAGCTTCTTGATAAACATGAGTCTTTGGATAAATAAGAGAATGATTCTATTGTTAATGTGACTCCTTCCTGTATTGTCCAATATCAATAAATATAAATGCAAATCTCAATAGTAAGAAATTCCAAGAACATTGCCAAGTAGAATATTTCACTCAGCTTAGAAAATAAGGTAACATAGAAAGGAATATAAGTAAGAGTCTAACTTGTGTATTTGTATGTGTGAGGCATTGGAGGTCTGAACATTATTGAAAAGGGAACAGCCTTATTTTATTTCAGAATCTTAATTTTGCTTTTTTGGAGGTTGTTGAAAAGTTACACCTCATATAATTCAGTTATCACTAAGTAACAAGAATATATGAGATTTCACTAGTAAAAATTTAAAAAAGAATCAAGAACAATTAAACCTCGAGGGAGACTATTGGTGAGTATCCAATATGTTTGTGAGCTTTCGTGCAGTTGAAAGTTCGGGTGTATGAAGCTAACTGAAAAAAGTGAACTAATAAAGGATAGCTGAAGTATCTGGATCCCAACTTTTCATGTGACCACTTTAAAACTGATAGAATATATTGAGCCAACTTAGCCGGAAGTTTGACATATGGCCTGCAATTCAAGCAAGGATTTTTCTGACTTAGTCCATAAGAGGTCATAAATCAGCAATAAAGAAAAAACACAAATAGCCTTTAGCTGCCTCCAGCAATAAATGAAATAGAAAACCAAAGGAGCAGAATATACCAAAGAAGGAGCTAATTTGTTATGATATCTCCTAAATTGGCAGGAAAAGGTTATTTTAATATAGCTTTTGAGAAAATAATATTATAAGCTTTTTTCCCCTTCTAAAACTCCCGGATACTATATCATACCATCAAGTAAAACATACACAACTAAACACCAGTGACATCAGAGACAATACTACGCCATTCATATATCAAAACAGGCTGCACAATTTCACCTTCGATATCCAAGACCTTCTAACAAAAGCGAAAGAAATTCCCAGAATTCTATTGGCTCATTATTCGTGATGAAAAATGCCTGCATGAAAAGAAAAATACTTTGTTATGCATGAATATCAAAACAGCACAACTAGTGAGTTCCATATATACAAACCTTTCCTGCAACAGAAACTGTTTGGAAATTTAGGGCTTCTTCGGCACAGATGTGGGCATGGGTAACATTTTCAGAAAAGGTGAAATCTGAAAGATTATCACCAGTCCCTATAATAAACTGAAATGAGAGATTGTTACTCTAAAATAAGACTTTACCCCACTAGATGAGATCAAAAAATATAAATCACATGATATATGAAACCGTCAACAAAAGTTTTATCCCACAAGGTGAGATCACCTACATAAATCACAATTCAACTAGGTTAAAGATCAAACTATTAGGAGTTGGTTAATTGCGGTTACCTCTGGCCCGTCACATTAGCATTCTTTTTGGGGGGCTTCGTTAATTGCAATCTCAAGGGTGGTATTCTAGTCTCACACCAATTAGAGATATAACTTAAACAAGCTTTGAAGTTTGGGTAGTCATCATCTTACAAGCGTTTTTTTGTAGAATTGACTTTGACCATAAGTTCAAATTCTACGAATAGGAAATTTTGAACTTGGCTTCACATGGAGCTCGAGAGAATTTATAGCATATCCAATAATCAAAACTAATGAAGGACCCAAAATTGTGGATTTAAGCATGATAGTCAGTGTGAAATTAGCTTCGTCATCATCCTCATATCCATATGATAGAGAAAGATAAAGAGAGAAAAAAAGTATTGGTGTATTGATTACTGTACAAATAACACAACTCTAAATTAATTACAACCAGATTATGAGAATGGTAAACGTTAACTTTTTGTAAAGCTTGCATTAGCATTTATAAACAACCCAGCCCCCCCTTTTTTTGACAAAAAGAACACTACGAAGTAAAAAAAAAAAAAGAGGGTAAAAAGAAAACTACCTTTGTAAAACCATATCTTGCTGACTTGAGAAAATATGGTACAAATTCTGTGTCACCAGGTCCAAAAACATTACTAGGACGAAGAGAGCACGTCAATAGGCCATCAATGTCATTGACACTCAGGATCAAAGATTCCGCTTGAGCCTTAAGGTCACTCAACATATTGTCAGTCTGCAATTCCCACCCTCCCATTAAAATGCTTAATCATTCGCAAACGAAAAACATCTAATCAAGCTTTTAAAGGGTAAAAACTAAAATACTCTTCCAAACTTGACAAAAGTAGAACCATACTTTCCACGGATAGGCCAACGACTCATCTCCATCACGAATATCATGCAAACCATCAAATACAACATCCGCGGAACTGTTATATATTAGGCGTTTCACTCTACATTCTCGGCAAGCACTAATTACATTCTTGGCTCCTGAATAATCGAACATCAAATCGCATAAGAAAAAGCATCTAATCTACTGCAATTAACAGAGCAAATGGCAGAGTACCTTGAACTATTAGCCTGTAACAAGTATAGAAGTCATTAACATCAACGCCAGCAACATCCATAAAAAACACAACAGAAGAACCTCCTAGAACTGCACAAAGCGCATTTGAAGGCTGGTATCAGTTTCCACAATTGAAAAGAATTGAAAGAAAATGAGGTGGATACGAGTGTGATGCACAAACACGTGACGTAACAGAAAGGATTGTGGACCTTTGACAATGTTGCATTTATCGGTAAGGTCGATGTGGAAGTAAGAAGCGCGTGCGGAAGAGAGAGCTTGCGCGAGGATGGACTCGGAGTGATGGAACTGGAGAGAGTGAGCGGAATCGGCGATTCGGACGATCCAGTTACCGAGTTTCAACAACCTGAGGACCAATGATCTTCCGAGGAATCCTCTGCCACCTACAACTACGCACGTCTTAGGGTTCAAATGTGCGAACCGATCGTCCACCGTCATTGCTGCCAGAGCGACCCGATGAACGCTAATGCTGTATTATACGTATTTATTGAATTGAATTATTCATGTGCAAGGTTGTTAATGTGATGTGAGTGCAAAAGGAGAGAGAGAGAGAGAGAGAGAGAGAGAGAGAGAGAGAGAGAGAGAGAGAGAGGGAGAGAGCGAGAAAGAGAGTTAGTTGCTAAATTAACCTGTTGTTAGTCGTGTTCTGCGTTTCCTTTGGCGCGGAAACTGTTTCTGTGTATTGCAAAGCAAATCGCACTGAGAGTGGGTGGGGACCCTCTTAGAATCTTTTGGACAAGGGAAGGGCGAGGGGTAATAATCTGATCATGACGCTTATTAACTCTGATGTGATGCTAATGCCACAGAACAACCGTACTAACCACCATTACATTTGTTTCTATTATTATTATTATTATTATATTATTATTATTATTATATTATTATTATTATTATTATTATTATTATTATCCTTATTATTGTTGTTAAAATTGTTAGCATCCCGGGGCTAGTGCTTGCATAATTTATGTACTTTTCTGAGACGTGAAACAAAAGACGTGAACGTTACGACATCCATCCAACTGTATCAAATGGGAAGTGGTTAACCAAATAATGATCCTCTGTGGTGATACCCACAGATATGAGATGACATGGGTAGGTGTATTGTTTTTCTGGGCACAGAGGAATAGTGCATAAAGTAATTCTGTCATATTCGAGAAGGATGATGATTATGTTGTCTGTTTCTTTGAAGAGTGGCGATTAATGCACAAGCTATTGCAGATTCGGGTTTTGGGTGAATCCATCCATAAACCTGTAAGTGTGAGAGTAACAACCCACCATACTCCACAAGTCTCTGTCAAAATGTTAAGCACGACTTTCTAAAGTGAGTACTACTGCCAATGACCACTACAAGAGCAATATACACAATCTTCAACGACAGGTCACGCGTATAAACAGAATACTTGAAATCATATCCATGCTTGAAAATATTATTGTGATGCTTGCATCCTCTATCCTTAGGTTTGAAGTCAAACGATATCAATTGCAAATATTGCGCATTAATAGCCGAGAAGTCTGTTTATAAAACAGTAGACCAATGAACTGCTTACGCTAACATTTCGTGCCTTTGTGGTCTGCCTAATAAGATAAATACAAGACAATGCCATTTGTGGTCTGCCTAATTACTGTTAAAGCCTGCTCTTATTTGTACAGATTAGATTTTTAAATATTGAAAATCGTCATGTCAAACATGCAATGAATGGTTCAAAATAGTGAAATACCACTTCCTCAAACATTCTCAACATATGCATATGCTAACACAAGGGCGTGTCTTAGTGATGATCTTCTGCCATGCATCATCATGCTTTCGACTCCCATCATGCCAACAAAACTGAAATCTAATTTACATTTCAAATGAAGCCGAAGAAAATTTAAAAAATTATATTACGATATCACCAAGTAAATATTATTCCATTGATGGATTCATGAACCTAATCTATACAGAATAAGTATCTTTTAGAATTTTAAAATTTAATTAACAAATTCTAAAATTTATCCTTTGCTTGCCGAATAACACCCAGGGCTTCTGCATCATCTGCGGTGGCTGCAATATTTAGCTTGTGCCGGATTTCCATGCTCCATGTGCGAAGGAATGGATTGCAAGCCTTTTCCATCTTAAGCGTAGTTGGAATCTAAGAAAACAATAATAATTAGGTAAAAGAAAAACTCAAGATTCAAATCAAATAGACCAAGAACTAACAACGCTATGTTAGCTTTAACAACTAACAACGATAATCAAAGTTATGACATGTTAGTGAGGAAGATCTGCCAGAGAGGGCACTTGAAAGTTGAAACCATCCATAGAAAAAGCTCAGTTCTGGTAATTACCGTGGGCAAGCCCTTATTTCTAATGTGAGCTACATGGGCAGCATAGGATTGAAGTTCCTTGTTTTCTGGTTCTATGGACAAGGCAAACTTTGAATTACTCTGTCAAATTTAAGAAGCCAAAGTCAATGTCACAGCAATTAGACTTGGAAATGAAGCAGGGAACATAATGAAAGTAGAAACAACTAACCAATGTATATTCATGACCGCAGTAAATACTTGTTTCATCCGGCAACGACATTATTCTTTTAAGAGAAGATAGCATCTGTATCATTGAAAAAATTCTCGATAATTAAAGATAAAACATTACAAGCTAACAAAGCATCGGACTTATACAAATTATACATTTGTAATAACATCTACAAATCAACATCCAACATTCAACTTACACAAAAAATATCATGACTCAATATATGCATAAAAAATGATAAAATAAAAGATTTATCCTTGTGTAACTGACACTATACAGATGCAATTCAAATCAACCTGTTCAGGGGTTCCTTCAAAGATCTCTCCACATGATAAGCTGAACAAGGTGTCTCCAGTAAAAATTGCTGCCGATCCTGGAAAGTAGAAGCATACATGACCTGCTTACAGCACAAACAGATAATAGATTGAAAAGGTGAGGAGTAGTAGGTTGAAGTAAAGAAAATCACATCAAGGAAATTAGCAGCAACTAGAGCATATTAGTTGCATAGCTAAACACTAGAGCACTACCCAAAGCAATTACCCATAAAAAGGTTTACAGAAAATCCCTACACTATTGACAAAATAAATCCTGGAGTCTAACTATGGGAAAGAAAGTCAAAGACTAGAATTCTTTGAGGGCCAGATAATATCATGCTAAACCAAGAAGAACATGCATGCCTTCAAGTAAAAACCATGAGCTTAGTCAATATAACAGCAAACAATCTAATATAGAGTTTAGATTCCCTAGGAATTGAAACTTGTTGAGCAGAATAAAAGAGCGAAAGTAACAAGTAGATCTGAGCCATTTTTTCAAAAATTAGCTTAAAACATATCTAGTAGCAAACAAACTAAGACGATTTATTTTGCAAATGGACAATGAATATGACCTTCAGTGTGACCAGGTGTAGCTAATATATGCACCTCATGACCTGCAAACATCCAGTTATCTCCATCACTCAAATAAATATCAATACCAGGAATTCTTTCCTTGTCTATTTCTGATCCAATTACCTGTAAGATGAGGAATTTTTACAAATAAATCTCCTCACCATTTGCTGATAACACATTTATAATACTAATAAAAAGTATAATAAACTTTGACTCAAGATAAAAGACGTACCTTAGCCCCGTACCTTTCTTTCAACTCTGTATTTCCACTAGTGATATCATGATGGTGGTGGGTGTTCAGTATGTAAGTCAAATTTAGATTTTTCTTACTCAAAGCTTCTATAATAGGCGCAGCTTCGGAAGGATCAACAACACCAACTGTCCCCGTATCCACATCATGTAAAAGATATGCATAACTGTCCCTAAGGCACGGAACCTAAAAATAAAGAAAAATAAGATGATTAACAAAACATACTAAGATTCCAGCACATCGCACCAGAACTTATCAGCACGAGTGAATGAATATTAATCTAATTGCATAATTAAAAATGAGTGAGAAATTTGCTCACCAATTCAATCTGCAGTGTGGAAGATAGATTCACTACACTGCAAAATTGATCTACTCTCAACGACCGACTAGCTCCACGCAATGTTTTTAACGGTATAGAAAATAATCGCATAAATCCATATAAAAGACCTTTCCGCAAGCAAAGTTGTCTCGCATCCGGCCACACGCAAAACCCACTCCTTTCCTACAAGACAGAGAGTAATAAACACATATTACCAAATAATGTTGATGATCATCATCATAATAATAATAAAAATAATCATACGAGCACATCAACACACATAGAGCTACACACAAATGCAAAAGTAAAACCACCACCCAAACACGTATACAAAAACTCACAATGCCTGTGTGAGCAACACTGTTGCCATACTAGATTATAAGAATTTCACCGAGAAAACTCCCAAACACAAACAGAAAACCGAATTACCTCGAAATAAAACTACTGTCAAACATTTTCGAAATCAGAAAGCAAAATCAGTTGCAATCAATTGCTTCCAACCAAAACCGAAATCCTTGTGAGAGATCTACACTCAAAACATCTGGTATACAAGAAAATTCATGAAATCAAATAACGAAGATGGAGACTCGCAAACACAGTCAAACAAAAAACAATAAGAATAACGTTTATTCGATGTACGGTAGTAAGATCTCGGATTGGAAGGGAAAAATCAGTTAAAACAACAATAATAATAAATAATAATAATAATAATAATAATACCTTAGTTTCACTCATCGAATGTGATGCGAAAGAGTGGAGTTAAACGAGGAGAGAGAAGAAAGTGAATTGTTACAAAAGATAGAGAGAAATAGTTTGCATCAGGAATCCATTACTGTGAACGAAGGAGAATTTGCCGATTGAATTGTGTTGTTTAAGAGAGAGAGAGAGAGAGAGAGAGAGAGAGAGAGAGAGAGAGAAACCCTAGAAGAAGCGGAAGAGAGTGAGAACGTGGAATCGATGAAAGAGCATTGATCTGATCGATGATGAGATGAAATGTATCTGAATGAATGAAACGGAGTGGAACGAAAAGAGAAAAAAGGAATGAAAAGAGAAGGCAGTTGCATTTATTTTACGTTGACACAAACACTCTTCTTTCTCTACTGTTTTCTTGAAAACGATTTTGCCTTTTCCCCCTCCTACCACCTTTTACTCCTACCAACCTTCCTATTATTTTTCAACCTTTAATTATAATTTTATATTCTCCATAAACTTCTCAAATTATTAAATTTCAAAATACCATATGGCTAATTCTAGACCTGAAAAATTATAAAATTTGAAATATGTTTTTGTAAAACTTTTTTCTTTTAAATAAAAAAATAAAACTAAAATAAAAATTATAAATTGAATTAATAAAAGTAATTTTTGTTCTTGGGAGTAATTTAAATGGGAAGAAACAACATGACTTTGTTTTCCGTTGATATCTTGGATCAAAGGGACCCATGTTTCTTTCTCCCATGGTTGTTTAATTTCCAACGGACAGGTTAAAGATTCAAAGTTTTCGAAAATGGTAGATCATGTGAAACCACTAAACATTGGATTAACCATCATAATAATAATTATTTTTACTAATCACCACTACAATCAAGGATATTGTTACTATTGGGACCAAACAACTACACCAAGATTCTTGTTTTGACTTGTTCAAACGTGGTAACCTTTCCTCCATAATCTTCAATTGTTTATAAATATGTTCTTCCTCTTTTATATAATTAAGAAATGGAGACAGAAAATGGTGTGAAACATTATTCCTTTCACACCAAAATCTGTTCTCCCTATAAAGAAAATAAGTAAAAAAAAATGTATAATTCAACAATTAATACTACTCGATATAACGTACTCCAATCTCTCACAAAAAAAAATTAAGTTAGATATTGTTATTATCCAAACAATTCAGTCATGTCAATATAAGATATTATTAAATATATTTCACAAAATTTTCAAATAACAATATTTATTTATTTATACATTCCATCGATCCAAAAATATAGTATATTACTGCAGTATTTATTTTATGAACATTTATGGTATTAATTCATCTTAACTCCTTTAAGAAAACAAATAACCATCAACCCTATTAAGTATTGGTCATTATTTTATTAAAGTTCTTGAAGACTTTAGTGTTTTAGGGTTGAGGTATCTTTATGAATATTTAATTTATCTTTCCTGCGAGCTTATTTATATTATTGAGAATAATTTTGTAAATTTATATTACTGAGAATAATTTTGTAAATTTATGTTTGTTAAAAGTTTTACATTAATTAAAGATAAAACAATTTTATAATACATAAGTGAATATAAATTTTGATTTTATAAGATTAAATTAGACTTAAAATTATTTTTTAATATATTTAAAAATTTAATTACATTATATATATATATATATATAGTTAACTTTTTTTTATACCATTTCATGTCATGATTAACCACTTTTGGTAGAATAATGAATAACTTACTAATATTGAATGAGTAATGTATGAGTGCTTAGAGTGTTAATGGGCTTGCTAATTAAAATTTAGTAAAAGAAAAACAAAATCAATTTAATAAATAAAGTTGATCAATATATTAGTCTATTTATTACTTGGATTCCACAAAAGTTGATTTTCAAACGTTGAATATATTAGTTTAAAAGTTTAAGAATTATCTCTATTAACTTCAAAATAAATACAAGTTTTGCCCTTATGTTTTACATCTTGTTTCTTAATCTTACCAACTCAAATAATTTAATTCACATATTGGAATTATTTAAAAATATTTCAAACTAAATTAAATAGATATTAAAATAAATTTATTTAAAAAACTGAATTATTAAAAAATTGAATTTAATTATTATATTAATTTATTATTAAAATCTGAATTTTTAATAATTTAATTAATTAACTCAAAACACGATATAATGACACATTTAAAGTTTTTTTTTTTTCAGTTGTAAAATTATTGAGTTCAATTAAAGCATTATCTGTACAGATGTTATCAAATAAACTTCCACCCAGAAACTGAATTTTCTAAAGAAGTGCGAATGGACTAAAGATTAAGTGAAGGGTAAAATTATGAATGACAAAAAATAATTAACATTTTCTAACATTTAAAAAACTACAGTTAAAAAAAAACAGAAAATATTTCTAAATTCCATATTTTAAGAAAACCAAAAAAGTAGATATTTACTGTCAATAATTCCTAGTAGTAAGACTTGATTGACTAATGCACATTTTCTTACGAATAAAAACAATGTTAGGCATCGAAATCAAAAATCAAACTCATTGGTCATAACATTAAATGTTGAAATGATTGATAGTTAGTAAATTAAAATATATTTCTTTCATTTAAGAATTTTGAATGTTTTTATCATAATTTTGCAGTTAAACAACTAACAATCATAATTTGAGAGATGGAATAAAAGTTTCATCAAATGGGAATAAACAGTTCATGTTTCTTTTGTTTTTCTCCTTTTTTTTTTTTTTCAGAACCCTTAATTTTTGTATGAGTGGAAGTCAGGTATCAGTGAAAGGGTATCAGAGCTTCAGATAGTGGAAGACAGGTGTGCAGTGCTAAGTGGTCGATCGATTTTAGTGACGATAGTATTTAAGGCTAAATTTCAAACTTCGTATCACTTTTCTGCATGCACCCTTCATCTTCAATCTTCTGAACCTTCCATTTTTTCCTCCTTCTCTCTACAATCTCCATCTTCTCTCTACGATTTCTCATCCTTTTCTTCTTCCGATCATCATTCAGGCAACGCCTAAGTATTTATGGTGTCAAGAGCTTTCTATTGCGCCGATCAAGTTGTGGTTTAAGTTGGTGAGTACTTCTCTTCTTAGACCGTTCATTTTTCTGTCACATGCAAACCCAAATTGTGGTTGCATGAGTGTATTATCTCATTCTGATAGTAACTCTGGTCTTGTATTTGGTTTAGTTTTTAAATCAGTGAGCTCTAAGTGTATAAGACTGGTAGTGGTGAACCATATCCTGCATCTGTGAGCGTTTGGCTACGTTTAGAGGTAAGGGAGGCTTATATAATTTGATTATGATTTCTTGTTCTGAATGGTTGTATGTTTGTTTGATCCATGGATGAATATGAGGTGTTGTTTTTAGTGCATGTTTTGTATATATGAGTATATGAGTTACAAATGATGTGAACTGGCTGATATAGGGTTTGCTCTTAAGTATGTAGAATTCTGTATAATCTTGTGGTTGTCACTGAAAGTCATTATTGACCGTTCGATTTTTCTTTGAGTATTCGGTCTGTACTGGATTCTTCTTCTGTGGAGAATTTCAGTAAATGACCGATCGGTTTTCTCTTAGTATAATTGTAAGTAAGCGTTCAGTCTAAGTATAGCTTCCTCTTTATGCTTTCTAAACAGTTTAGTTAATGTATTCTATAGTACTTACAGTCGTAGATGTTACCTTTATCCATCATTGAAAATAAGTGTTGTGTAATTGAATATATATATTCATTCATTTTGATTTAAGTTCAGTAGTGCTCGGTCTTGAACCAAGCGCTAGGTTTCAGTAGTGCTTGGTCTTCAACCAAGCGCTCGGTCTCAGTAGTGCTCGGTTTTGAACTAAGTGCTCGGTCTTTATATTGGTTGGTCTTTAACCAAGCGCTCGGTATTTTTATTATACCCCATTGTGTACTCTATTTGAACTAAGAGTGTTCGGTCCAAGTCAATAATATTCGGTTAAATATTGTAGGGTTCGGTTTAAGTTCTTAGGTTTCAGCAATGGTTATTATGATTTTCGGTTAAGTCTAAATTATAGGTAATATTTAGTATTCGGTACATTCTTAGGAGTTCGGTCTAGTAAAATACTGTTATGTAGTAACTGTTGAGTAGAAAGTAAACATCCAAATACTATCACTAGTGTTCGGCTTATGATGAGTCTTATCTAGAATGGACCGTTCGGTCCTGTACAATGTATAAGTGGAAGATCGCTTGGTCTTGCACTAAGTGTTCAGCTGCGTTAGTCTAGAAAGTATTCAAAACGTTCGGTCTTGTCTCTGGGGGAATGTTATTGATCAGTTTTGATTTCATATGGGATCTATTTGTATTGGTTCGGTTTGATTGTATTATGGAATATAAATAGAATGGTATGGAAATGAAAGAGTATTCTAGGGAGGAATATCTCATGAGTGGTTATTGAATGGTAGAGTATAAATGTGGTTATGCTTAGCTGGCGGTTATCCTGATATTCTGTGATTACTCATTCTCAAGTAGAGAGGAGTAAGTCATGTGTGAGAATGGGAGAAGGTCCTAGTCCATAAGGTGAACTTGGACGGAACGAACTAACCTCGGGTGACAGTTGTTGAGGGCATCCTAGCTATTACATCACCCGGGTGCAAAAACGTCGTAGCTACACATAATTCATACAGTCCGGACAGTCAGAGTAAAGTGGTCGGTCATGGCATGCTTTGACGTGAAATTTTGATTGGAAGTACATGATTGGATGTTACATGTATATTGAATTATGTTAGATTTATGTGAAGTATAGGTTTTACTGAATTAATTAAATTACATAAGCTTACCCTATTTTCTGTCTTGTCTGTTTTGTCCGTTCGATCATTATTTCTATTGCAATGATTATCCTATGGATGTGAGCAGAAGGAGAAGAGTTGCTGGAAGAGACCCTGGAAGAAGTGGAAGTGAAAGCTGAAACATAGGACCGTTTGGTCATTAGGATTGGTCTTATTTTGTATAACCGATCAGTATTAGCGTAGTTTTGATAATCATTCGGTCTAGACTGTGCTTTTATAATTCTTAAAATTTTTAATATTTTCGTAAGATCGTTCGACTATAACTGTACTTCTTATTCTTAAAAATGAACTGTAATATTATTATCCGTAAATATTAATGTTACACTTTTATATCTCTAGTTTCTACTATTTGAATTTCCATCCTATGAAGGTTTTAAAAAAAATGTAATTAATAATCAATAAGAAAAGAATCAGAAAGTCCAATAAAAAACATGTTTAAATAAAATAATCTAATAAATTTATTTTTTATTTATCCTTATTTTTTTGAACAAAAAAAAAGCTATTTAAAATTTTCCACAATATTTCACTTGAACCGCTTCCACTAAACAAAGTAGCTGAGCGTTCCTATTATTATGTTTTTCTGAATATACTTTTTCTTCAATAAAATCAACAAATAAATAGTAGAAATATGTTCACTAGTGTTTGTAAATTTTTTTAAAATTAAAATTAAATTTTAGTTATATCAATGTTTATATTTAAAAGCAAATTAGCATATACAAAATTACTTTTGTATATATCCTTATTTTGTTCAACAAAAAAAAGCCTGTTTGAAAATTCTCCACAAAATATTTCACTTGAAGCATTTCAACTAAATAATGTAGTAGATCATTCCTTTTATTCTATTTCTTTTTAATATACCCTTTCTTGAATAAAATCAGCAAATAAATAGAAAAAGTGTTTTACTAGTGTTTGTAAGATTATTTTTTAAATCAAAATTAATTTATAGTTACCTTAATATTTAGATTTAAAAGCAAAAGTAGTAATAAAATTTGTTGTTAAATCTTTTATCTATGCAAAAGAAAATGTAAAGTTGGTTTCGTAAAATTACATTTGAATTTAAAATAACTTGTCGATGTAAATTTACATAAATAAACATTTATACAAAATCAAATTAATTAATATATCTAATTTCCAAATGGATCAGTTGAGTAAGAGAAAATAGATATGCATCTTGAAATGGTCAAGTCTCAATGGTTTCCTAAAAGAAGTCTCCAATGCTTAATTAATCCATAAATAACTTTTATTCTTAGCAATGTATAATTGTTTGTATTATCTACAATTATATTCTCTCTCTTACAGATTAATAACAAATCTTATTCTATTACTAAGAATAAGTACATCCATACATATACATACATATATATATATATATATATATATATATATATATATATATATATATATATATATATATATATATATATAAATTAATTATTAATATTTTATTAGTAAAAAGGCTCATTTTTCTTTCCAAACTCATCATTCTAACTTTATAACTCTTAAAGTATATTTCCAGAGAAAGTTAAACTCAAAAACTCTTCAGAAAGTTACTTTCATCTAAGTCACCCTTATAACTTCTGCCCTAATATATTATATAAAGATTGCAGGAAGATTACCAAAAAACAATTTTTTAGTTCTTTCTTCTTTCTGGGTTACAGGTTGAAAAAGTTCAAATTCCATGTTCAGAACAGTACCAGCTGACCAGCTGTTTCCTAATAATAATCCAAAAGAAATGAGGTTAACATAATGACTGCCACCCATTTTTTCAGATGTTACAATTCAGTACAGCTCGGTATGGTCGGTGCAGTTGCAGCTTTGGTCCTACAATTCACAGCACTCTCTAAAAACTTCAAAGATGCATTTTATTGCTGCAATCACACAACTGCCACCTACCCAGACTACACCTTTCAAAGTTCATCCTGAAAGAGTCAAAGTCCAAGGAAATGCTTATTTACTAAGGGTACTGAAAATGAAGACTGTCCCTTACCAAAATAATTGAAAGAAAACGAAATTTCACACAATGGAAAGATCTTACAATGCATCGAACCCAACAGCAGCTCAAGCATTTCAGAAGTTGTATTTTGTATTACAAATTCATAATATATTATTTATCCTCACTACTTCCACACCAATGTAAGAAAAAGTATCAGATGTTTATGAATCATTGAATTCATATTTATTTACAGAGTCCTGTCAACTCATGACAACTCATGACTCAGTGTGCTTTTTATTGGAAATTACCTGAGAAAATTTGTTTTTTTTTTAAATAACAAGCAATAATTGAAGTGGAACATCAATATGAACGAAAGATAGAAAAAAGAGTGACGGTGAGTGTGATATTGCCAATGGAGACACTTTTATGCTTACTTCCAGAAAAATTCAGGAATTTATTTCTAAATTTGCATATTTAAGTACAACAATGTTTTCTTAAATTGATGTTTGAATATCTTCTTTGTTTTGAATGAATTAGGACTGAAAACATATAAGGAAAATTCAATCCATTCATTATGTTAATCCACTTATTAGGTGAGAAAAGTTCAAGACTTATTATGACGATAAATAGTTTGTCCTATTTAATGTGAAACTCTTTCCAGAATCAATGCACACTTTGCCACTTTTTGAGGTGCTGATCAGATACAGACTTCACCAAATCACACCTAGTGATCACAGTCAGAAGGTATACATTTCAAGTTCGAATAATTTTTGTCTTTGTTTTTGCGTGTGTGTGTCAGGTAATTGAAAAATATCTTTATTGTATTTGATTTGGATATGCAAAAGGGCTGATATCTATCTCAATGGTAACGTGTTATGGGCAGTGGTCATATCATACCCAACTCGAGTAAACCAAGAATCACAATATCAGCAGCCAAAGTTCACACAACACTTCATTGCACGAACAATGGAAGCAATAAAGTATTACGAGGCATATTCACATAAGGATAAAATAACAAGAGAATGTTAGGCTTACATGGTAATCATACGTATCGTGGGGATCCGGCTGCAAAACAAAGTTTTGACATCAGACTTTGTACTTCATAAGCGATATAAGTGATCAGAAATCCATTTGAATTAGAGACCAAACAATGTTACATGTATTGGCCGGAAAATTTAAGAGAAGAAACCACGAAAAACTGTTAATTTCTCTCCTAAAAAATTTGGAGGAAATTTGTCCAAACAGGTCATTTGCTCCCCCCTACTATTAACTCCTACCGCACAAAATAGAAGATAAACCAAAACCTTTACTGCAAAGTTAAAAAAATACACTCTAGAACAGTTTTTGATGGCAAACGAGAACAAAAACATTACCCTTCGACGCCGCCTCCTGTTTCCATATTTATGATCCCTCTCCTTTCTCCTTTTTTCACCCTCTTCTCGTGCTCTCTGTGCCTCCTACACAATCATAACATCAAATGGCATTGATATTGTACAAAGCAACATGACAAATATGATAATCACACATTAAAATTACTGCTGAAGCATTTAGGCTTTGAATGGTCACCTCTTCTTCCCTAGCCCTTCTTTCTTTTTCTGCTTCTTCAAAAGCTTCTTTTTCGGACTGAGATTTCACACAAAAATGAGAATGCAGATACTAAGTTTCCTATCTGCTACAGACTAAATAACAGATACGAAGTCTACAAGTAAAAGCTCACCTCTCTATTGTTAGCCATAAATTCATCCACAACCTGCTTTGCATACTGCGGATCATCACAAATTAAGATGTTGTCGTAAACTGAACCTGCCTTCACCTAAAATTTCAAAAGTTAATATTGCCACACTTCAAATATTCAATAATAGATAATTTCAAGTATAGGTAAACTTCTGGAAATTACAACTCAGGGTGTTTGGGTAAACAATTTAACCAAGCACTTGTCCAATAATTTCTTATTGGATGGCAGCTTGTTCAAAAGTTTATGAAGCTTACTGTAATAAGCTTAAAAGAGGTAAATAAAGGGAATGAGCCACTTTCATAAATTAAAATAAGCATTTCTAAATGCTCCTTCAATCTATAGAGGAAGAACTAAAGGTATGTATGTATAGACACACACACACCTGCCACACTTCAATGCCCACATACTTAATTGGCCTGAGAACATAAAGATCGGGATCATCCTCAAATTCTGCAGGAAACAACAAAGGTAAAGCAAAACCAGAAGTAAAGATCAAGTAACTACACCAATTGCTATACATAAGTTTATATAGAAGATTTCACAATAAATTTGCTAAACATTCATGCAGAGGCTTAAAAGCTTAAAGGAATGCAAGGCTGTAGATATTACTAAAACCATTGATACGTCAGTTGCCACCTAGTGAAAACTATTAGAATACCATTTTAAAATTTTCTTGTCTTATCAAATTTTTCCCAAGCCAACAACAAATGCGCAAAATCCAACAGTCTAAATCCATATAAAATTATAATGTCAGTACACATCGTATTTGTAACAGTTACAATTAAACATAAATGACAAAGCCTAAAAGTGTAAGCTAGTTATTTTGTTTGTCTTTACCAGAAAATTAATGCATTGACTCTTCCTTCTTGATTCTAAAAATAGAAATCACCATAATATAAATAAATCTACCTACCTGGGTTATCAATCCATGGAATCTTCCACTTTCCTTTGTAGTTGGGATTCTTGATTTTCTGCAGTTCAACAATTTTCAATGATTAGAAAACCTAAAAGAGCAATGACTTCAAATTTAAATGTGTGGCATTAAAAACCTTGCGTTTCCATGGTCCTTTGTATGCTGGATTAGGAACTTTTGAGGGCTTCCATAGTCCATCATCATCATCATCCCAGTCAGCAGGCTACTCAAACAAAGAATAACAAAAGAGAAGGAAAAGAACATTCATAAATCCATGCTAAACTAAGTCTTCTGTCAATAATTAAAAAATATGAAGTAAACAAATCAACCTTCTTGGCTTTTGGATCAGGAATTTCAGCTGGAATTGAATCATATCCCTGCAACATATATATATAAAAAAACAAAGCAGAATGAAGCATGTAAAATTGTAACTAAAAATCCATCCGCCAGTATGTGTGGCCGAAAACCTTAAGCAGAGGTTGGCTATAAAATTTTCATTGGAAAATAATTATCAAGCTGATGTTTCATCATTATTAGAATCTACCACTTCAAATAAATAATCTAATACTTGTATCAAGGGACTGAGGGAAAAATAAGAAGTATCTGCAAAAGTTTGATACCATTTATGATGCTTGATGAGACTTAAAAGAGTAATTAATAAATAAAGCAATTGTTCTCTTTTGTTGCTGACAATGGAAACCTCTTCAATACAAAATAAACAGAATTTTGCTAATAGCCCAACCAGTTGTAGCAGACAGTGTTTGCACAGTGGTTGCGGTAGCACAGACCATGAACCTTCTTGCAAAGTAATTGATCAATCGCAACCCAAAAAACTGATAGCAGATACCATATATTGTTCATGTGGACATTCAACTCGGTGAAATGGAAAATCCGTACTACTATAGATAGAAATTCCTAAAGGTGATCATGAAGGTTTTTCATGTAAATGCAAACGCTACATGCAAAGGTGAAGGTGTTTGGCAATCTTGATTAAGAGTTTCAAATCACCAGAAGAGGATTATGGTGAAGAGGGGAGCAAATAGTACCTCTGGTTTGACATCATTAGGATCTTCAATGTACTCTCTATCATCCCAGTCTGCTGGCTGCAATAGTTAAAATAAAAAGTTTCAGACGAAAGCAAATTGATAGATAAAGATGTAAAATATACCAAAAGAACCAAAGTTTTTTCTAATGTAAATTAAAGAACCCCATAGAATGATTGTTTAAGTTGTTTTTTAATGTATGACCATTGAAACCCCCAGAAAGTATTGACAATAACAATGCAGATCATATACTTCGTAGGTAATTACAAATATTCTTAATTAAAACAAGTCAAGTCTCATAGTTGTACCTTTTTTGCTTTGACATCCTTGATTTTCCTCGGAGGAAGGATGTCCCAATCTGCATACATGCTTCCCGAATCTCTTTCCCGGTTATCAACAAGGATACTATAAGAGGCATCAGGCCTTAGAATAAATGTATAGAAATGAGTCAATTTATCCGTTTCACATTGCAGTTCCTTCCTAATAGGGTAATTCTGCCCTTGGTATGATAGTATAAGATGGAGCTTCTTAGTCTGTGTGCCACATATATCTGGTCCAAACATCAAACTGCATCAAGCAAGACAAATCAGTTCACTCTACTCACCAGCACAGAGACAGACTAAATAGAACACTGAAGCGTATGTTTCTACAACATCAAACAACAAGACGCCTCACTTCAATTAAAATAGGGGGATAAAAAGAGAAACATTTAAATGTATAAAACAAATAGCAAACAAATGCGGGAGTAAGCGGTTTGGATTAATTCCTCAACAAGCTCTCACTAGAGAAAAAATTAAGAAAGTAAAATGAAATAAGTTTCTCTGAAAAGTTATAATTAACTTATGCACTTAATAAATTACAGAAATTGTCTCGTTTAGTTATTCGACAAGTTATTTTTAGGTTATAACAAAAACTTGTAATTTTATTTCTTATTATTTTTCTTCGACCAAAATTGCTTACAACAAATTTATTCAAAACCTAATCTATATAAGTAAACTTAAAAAATACATTCACAAATACTCTTTCTAGCACTTTTTTTTTGTTAGCTAAATTTTATTAAAATTTACTGAACAATTTGGGTCCCACCCTCTATCTAACAAATGAAGTCTCACCCATAATTTCACGTGTCTAAATAAATATTAGCCAAGCTTTGAAAGCATGCTGTTAACATTTCTTGATATAGGATACTCCATGTACATAGAAGTTCATCTTCTATTTGTAACCAAGTTAGCAAAGAACATATATTTTAAAACATAACATGAGAATTTGACAGACAGACCTATAAGGGGTATCACCACCAAACTTCTTCTGATTGACATAACCAGAGAGAAGTTTGATGTAACCGCCACCGCATTCAATGTCCTGCTCCAACCTAATGGAATACTGCACCACAAGCGTTCTGTCCTTGTTGCTAAACTCGGGTATCTTTGCAGATATGGCAAAATGTTTCGCATCGTTATGTGTTTGAAGACCTGCAAAAGAAAAGTTTCACCATCACCATCATCAGCAGCATAGTAATAATAACAATAACAATAATAAATGTGATCAACAACACAATTCAATTAACTTTTTTGTTTTTATCTTGTGAATAAGTTAATTATGGATAAATAAATTTCAATTTTTTTTCTTCATGTTTTCCATGTTAGAAATCAAGATCGTCTTGATAAGTCAGTAGTATGTGAAATAGTTTATTATTCTAACCAATGTTGGACATGTGAGATTAATGAATTGAAGAATGAATACCTTTGTCATCAGGATCTCCAGACCATTTCCCTGCTGTGTGCTTGAAGGTACCTGCTTTTCCCTCGCTCCTTTTCCAGTCCGACAAAACCCAACGGCTCTTCCATCCATCTGAAGCAATCAATCAACAAAATTAAAAATCTCCGAAAACAGTGGAGTCTGAGGTGAAGTGAAGGGTGAAGATTATTATGATTACCTTCGAATCTCTCTTCGAAGAAGATCTCAGCGAGTGCAGAGTGAAGAATCAGAAGGAAAAGCAGAAGCTTGAACAACTGGGTAGTGCTGCCATTGGCCATCTCATTCCTCACTGCAATGGCAACAAAAGTTGCTTCAGATTTCAGCTCAGAGTGTTGTTGAGTTGAAAGAGTTGCCACAAACGAATTTAAAATTACTACGGTGGAGGAGTGGTACTTTCTAGAACACTTTCCTTCAAATTTATTTATTGCAAAACAAAACTATTTATCTATTTATCAATCATTTTCACCAAAGTATTGTGTACATGTCATTTTCTCTAAGAATCAAACAAAAAAACAAATTATATTAAGATTTTGAAAAATTCAAAAATAGTAATGCTTAAATTATAAATTAGGAGTCAGAAGTAATTTTATTTGACTTGAATATATTACTTCAAATTAACATTATTTATTGAACTAAAACAACTTGTGTTAATTGGTTGTGACACTTATCTTTTATGGTGCTATTAATGTCTGCTAAAACATCTCTACCTGCGGATATTTGTTTAAATATATATTTTTTATTGTTTTAATTCCTTTTTTGTTTAAATATTTTGAGATACAATTGAAAATGTTATTAGTTAAAAAATAGGAAACTTTCCAATAAAGTTGAATTATTGAACTTGACTAAAGACATTTTATTTTTCTTGAGGAATCTCTCACATTAAGTTCTACAAAGGTATTGCTTTTCTTTCAGAAAAGAAAAGTTGTAACCACATTTACTAAGTTTGGTTCAGTGGGAAGAGGGCTGCAGAGAAATATTGGTAAAAAGAAGGTGAGTTACATTGCTTTTATTAATTCAAATATATCTCCATAATTAATTACGTTACTTCAATGATTATTTTTAACATTTTGAATTATAAGTGATTAGTGCGGATTGGATTTGATAAAAAAAACAATTAAATATGTTTATAGTTATTAAACTTTGTCGAAATTAAAATTTATTTCTATTTTAAATTTTAATATATTTTTGTCATAATTTTTTAAAATAAATAAATACATTCTTTTCAATTTAATATTTAAATTGAAAGTGTTAAATATGTAGACAGTTAAAATATCAATTTAAAACATATTAAAAATATTTAAGACGGTTGAGTTATAAAAATTATATATATTTATTTTTTAAAAAAATTAAATAAAAATACATTAAAGTTTGAGACAATAATAAAATCTAAATTTTATATCAAAATTTTGAAACTAAAATTATATTTATTCTTGAAAGAAAAATATAGATAAATTTGCAATTTGATATAAATTAATATATCTTAATGGATCAACCTTATCTGACAATGTGGTCAATAAATAAACTATCACTATCCATGTTCATCTGATAATAGATATATCATCCCAATATTCTAACTTGTTTATTTAATATTTTAAATATTAATTATAAAAAAATTGTAACGAATAAAATACGATGCTATGAGGTATTTAATGTTAAAAAGGTACAATTACTTTAATATCAAGATAGAAAGAAGTATCATTACATAAATATAAAATAGTAATTAGATAAATATCAAATAATTAGATAAAAGAGTAAAAATTATATTAAATATGTTTTAGATAAAAAGAAAGTTAATATAAGTAGTTTAAATCATAGTAAAATAAATTTGTTTTAATAATTTAGGATAGAAAGGAGAACAAAGACATATATGAATACGAGAATTATATATATATATATATATATATATATATATATATATATATATATTTATTTTCATTTTTAATTTAAAAATTATATTTATATTCATTTTCATATCTCGTTAATGATTTTTTTATTGTTTAAATAAAAGTAAGTTTGGATAATACTTATCATAATATAGTTTATTTGTTATCTTGATGTTTTGTTTATTAAAATTTATGAGAATTAGTGTAAAATTTGATCGATGTGACAGATAAATAAAATTTGTTTAATTGATAGAAATTGGAATTACCAAAATACCCCTAGTTATTAATGTAATATAAAATTATAATTGTTAATGCTATATTTAATTATAAAAAAGTTTATAAAGATGAAAAAAAATAAAAACTATCTTTTAAAATAAAATAAATATTATTTAAGTAGAGTGAAATAATTATGTTTAAAAAACTGGTTATAAGTAAATAACAAGTTTTATATAATAAAATATAATTAAAATTGATATAATATAATTAAATTTATGTAATATAATCATCTAATTATAATAAAATGAAAGTTCCATCTTCGTGAATTTACATGACAACATTTGTGAGGTGTTAGCATCTTATCAAGCCATGGGTTGGTGTGAAATTACATGCATATATTCATTACATAGCTGGAGTTATATAATTATACAAGCTGCAACACTATCTTGAAGAATAAGAAAATGAGGAATTGAAGGAAATTGAAATAGTTGAAGCATCACTACGAGACTAGTATGACAATCCTATAAGGGAAAACAAGAGATTTTATTTTCACTCCCTTCAAATCGTTCCAAATAGCAGGGATAATGATACTTTGACAAAAAAAATTTACAAGATTTTAATATCATCTAAGTATCATTCTGTGATTGATCCATGTTAGTGTTTATGATTATTATTATTATTATTATTATTATTATTATTGATTATGGAATAATTTTGAACCAATCACAGAATGATATACGTAAATAATGTTAAAATGTTGTCAAAGTATCATTATCCAAATCGCGACATATTAGAGTGGATGCGAAAAACCAGCGTCCCCCAATTACTCGCTTTCAAAATTAATGAAAATAAACACGAATAAATTTACAAACCGAGCAAATTCCCGTGCACAGTAAATTCCTTATAACACATTGTAAATGAAAATATGCTTTAGTTAAATTTAGAATATTGGTAATTTTATGTTTCTTACTTTTCATTTTGGTAGATAGATTATATAATTCTTTGTTGATATAAATAAAGTGAATTGGAGTAAATCCATCACTCAATCCTTTAAAAAAAAATATGTTAATATTTTTCGAATTTTGTACTCTTTTTAAAACTCATCAATGTTCACGCAATAATCAATTGGATTTTGTTGATTAAGCTACAATTTTTTTTAATCTTTGTTAAAAATTATAATTTTTGAATATCTTTTTGTTATATTTTTTAAGAAAGTTTAATTAAATTTTAACTTCATGATCAATCTAAATGTTTTGAATTAAGTTTCTATTAAATAAATTTGTTACATAAAATAATTTAAGATTTTTATATTTTTTATCGGTGTAAGTTAACTTTATTTTGGATGACATGACTCTCACTTTATATTATCACTTTTTACATGTCTTTGAAAAAAAAAACTCAATTAACTTTTACATTTCTCACAAATTGAATATTTTTAATCAAATTTATATTTAAATTTTTTATTTTAATGAGTATCTAAAATCTTTGATTTTTTTTCAATTTAATCTTTATCACAAAAAATCACGAAACGTTGACCATAAGAAAAATGAAGTAATTGAACCCTAATTAATTTTATAAAAAATGACATTGTTTCCTTTTATACATTTAATATTAAAACGAAAACCAAATCAACCATGTGCAAAGATAACATGATGACGTTTTGTAAAAGAAGTTCCATAACTTTATTTTTTTATTGTTTAAGTTTTTAGTGTTCTATTTGAGACCACAGAATAAAATGTCATTCAATTTAACAATACGAACTAAATTGAAAAGTATAAAGATTTTAAACATTCAATGGACAAAATTTGTTAATAGAAACTCATTTAAAATGTCAAAACTCAATTAAAATACTCAATATAACAGACTTTTTTAATAAAAATTTAATTAAAAATATCCAAATTTATCATAAATTTAAAAATTAATTAAACCTTTCTACAATAACGTTTAAAAGAAGACTATATTATTTAATATTTAAATAACTGAATAGTGTAATATTTCAAGAATAAATATTTAGTTAATCAAATGATGAAATAAATTTAGTAACAGGAATATTACTATTGTTATTAATATCATTATTATTCAAATAATTTTAATGTAATTGAAAAAAAAATTGACTGCAATTATTGGGGTTGTATTGGATGGTGTTGAGACTCCAGCTTATACAACCTTATGAATATAGTGATGTCCGTCGTGGATTATATATATATATATATATATATATATATATATATATATATATATATATATATATATATATATATATATATATATATATATATATATTCGCAGATACTAGTATTTTTACCATTTCTAGTCATGATTTGATATCCATATAACAGTTATTTGAAGGGAATCACCATAATCATGCAAATATAACTTCTGCTTATATCTGTCCACTGTTTCAATTTATGTACTTTGATATGAGCAATAACTTAGTAAAAGAAAAAGAAAATCATCACAAATCACAATGCTACTTCCCCACATAAACATATTCTACATCCCAAATCACATGCAGGATCTATGTACAAAAAAATGAGTGAAAGGAGAGAAATTTTGTTGAATAAGTTCTGGTGACTAAATATCATAAACAATGCATCCTTAAGCTAAGCTATGTACCTATTCATCACTTTTTGGCTTTGATCTCTGAGGTTTGGATTCCAGGGGATGATTGTGATCCACCAGTGAGTGCTGCTGCTGCAGATTCCACATGTGTAAGAAGATATTCATATATCTTCTTCCTCAACCTGTCAATTGTCTCTGCTGGTATCTGCCATGATTCTCCTTCATTCTTGCTTGATCCTATCTCATCAAGCCAATCATTCACACTTTTTAGCTGAGTGAGCATACCTGCTATTTGCCCATTATTTGACAAGCTAGCAGTGTCCCCATCAGAGTCCAAGAATCTCTCAACAAACACAAGAAACCAATCTCTTGACTTCACTTGCAGCATGTCAATTAAATCAACCACTTCATCAAACCCATTTCCTCTGACCCAATCCCGTGGTGATTGGACTAGTTGTTTGTGTCCATTTGATAAGGCATCACCTGCTTTGCGAGGAGTTCCTTGCAAGGCGTGTTTGGAATTAGCCGCACGGATTTTTCCATGAGATTTTGATGAAGTATCTTCACTTGAATTTTCTATGACCAGCATTGGTTTGCTTCCCATGATATTCTTTTGGTTTTGAGAATTGGTTGATGCTGGAAGCCTGGATGATAGAGGTTCTCGGTTGTAAACAGAAAATGGTGATAGATTGGTGGATAAAGCAGCCTGGACCCAATAATTTGCTAGCTTTTGTCTGTCTGATTTGAGTTTTAGTTCTTCTTCTGATATGATTCTTTCATTGTCTAGAGAAGAATCATCTGGAATGGATTTGGATAACGAGTCAGCAATCATTCTTGCACTGTTTAGGCTACCATGAAGAGTTAGGAACTGCTCTATTGTACGCTGCTGGTTTTGTTCCTTTGCAGAATTACTTAGCTCTGCATATACACTGCCAGAAACATTGCAAAAGAAATGTCAGAAAAAATCTGGTATGCTGCATTGCAGAAGGGTAAGATAGAAGAATGGCTGTGTAAGAAGATGTATGGTAAACATCTATGGTTAAACCCCACTTTGAGTGTAAAACTCATTAATTAGATTTTACCTGAATGGATTGTATTACAATAACTTTAGTTGGCATGTGAAATGTTTACATCAAATGAACGTGAAAGAAAATCGAAGTCATCCTTTTAAGTTGGCAAAATATAATGAACAGTTGAACATTCACTGCATTTATACGCATTGTTCTTCACTTTCATTCAGATATATCCAACAAATATAGAAAAACTATACACCATGATTGCAAATGCCAAGGGTCTTACGTATCAGAACACACAATAGGCCTCACATGATTCAACATTAACCCTAGCGTAGCCCGCAGTTTTTTTTGGATTATTAGTCTACTATACGGATTTACAAATAAACATTTAAATCTGTATTGTATTAAGAAGCACGCAAGAAATGATTAGCATAAAAAGACAAGTACTATATTTATATGACTCAATATAATGTAACTCCATATAACAAAATAAAAAGCAAATCCGTATGTAGCATCGTTATTACTAATGTTTAAGATGCAATTTGCCATACCAAATTCTTCAAATTCCATAGTCATTTTGATAAACCACTTCGTTTTTTGAATATTCTCTAGAGGTGCTATGATTTAATGAGCAGCAATTTTACATAAACCATATACCAGTAATATATCTTGGTTCAAAGTCTAAATTTCAATTTCCATACATGAGAAGTCCAAAATGTCAACTGTATTAAGAATCACTAAAGTTCGGAAGTACTGATATGTCATTAAATATATTCATACCTTAGACATTGCAGCAAACTCTCAGCAGCAGCAGCCTCTTGAATAGCCTCAGTTGCTGCCATCTGTGCTGCATCTCTGTGCTTCATCACTTCCTGTGCAGGCATGACATTACAAAATGACGATGAAACCATACTTCTTATTCAAACAGAATGACCAAGAAGAAAAATAATCTAATAAATAATGCGTCCAGTGGGCAAGGAGATCATGCGCAGAAAACATTTTGCTATGGAAGACTCATAAAACAAAAGAATAAACCAATCGTATGATCTGACAGTTGACATAATACTTTTTGCATACTTATTATATACGCATTTATGATGTCATAACGATAGCTTTATAAAACTCATGATATTCATGTTTATTTAACGTTGCAAAGAAGTACCAGGTTGACTTTGTCCCATTGGCAATACCCTCCTGAAATGATCTTAATTGAAAGTTGGAGAATAAATACAACACTTGCAAGGCATGCCTGACAACATCTTTGATCAGTTCTTACTGTTTAACCAAGTTTAGAAACAACCTAGTGTATGAGGCTCACTGATTGGGGAGGGTATCCTCATAAATGATGTTTCTAGATTTAAACCAATTACTTGAGGTCATTAGGAGTATACCCAATTGCCGTGCTAAGGCTAAATTTTAAAAAATGTCAGTGAAAATCACTGTTGAAGATTGCATAAAATATATTCATCATTCAGCAGCATGCATATACAGCAAAGAGTAAAAAGCTACAACTGGTGAAAAAATGTGTTTTAAGAGGATATACCCTGCCAAGCTTTGCAATAGATGATGGCAGTGAAGCCCATTGAACACTTGCATCTGTCACTTTTCTACTGCTTGGAGAAACTTTCACCAAGTTTCCAGGGAATCCAGTGTTTGAAAATTCTGACGATTTCTTTCCAACAGATACTCTTGGCTTGCCTGTCTTTTCTTGTTCTTCCGTAGTTCCATTGGCAACAACTTTCTTTATAGTTGTTTGAGTCCTGTGCTCTTCCTTGGAGGACTTTGTCAGCTTGCTCTCTTCTTTAGAGGAAAACTTTTCACTTGAAGTACTTCTCCTAGGAGTCTGGAACACCACAAAGTGACAGTAAGAACATAACTGTTGGGTTGCCTCAAAAGATAAAGGAAATTGAAAATGAAATGCAGATATCTTACAACAACACTATCCCACTGGTATGAAACATTTTTTTTTTCTGGAATGAAGGAAATTAGATATAAACAACACTTGTGGTTTGAACTTTGAAGTTAGAAGCTGTTCTAGAAGAGAAATTACGAATCACTTACTGAGCCACGAACCTCAGGCTTAGGATCAGACTTGGCAGTCCTTGATTTTGATGTCTCTTTATTCTTGACTTCCATATTCCCTTCCCAGCTCTTACGCAGCACCTTAGCTCCAAGCTCAATTCCTTGAACCAAATTTCTAATCGGGTTTCCCATGGAAATTCTCTTCCCGGTTGGACTAGCTCCACGGACACCCTTTCCTATTTCCAGCACTCCCACCTTCGCAGTTAGCTTGTCCACTCCCTTGATGTTTGCCTGATGCTTGACCCCGTTGGCAAATTTCTCAAAGGAAGTAGGCAAAGAATAACAACTAGTGGGGGAAGAAGGAATGGCCCTTGAATTAAATGACTTCAATCTTGCCAATGGTTCCTTCTTCACATCAACAGTATTGGCTGTCACTGCTTTTGTTGTCTGAGATTTACTCTTAGCCAAAAGAGCTGGTTTCTTGTCTAACTGCTCTTCATTATGCAATCTTACTTTCTCCTTCTTCTCCTTCTCCCCAACGTGGTGATTCCCCAACACTTTCCTAGGAGACTTGGATCTCTCTAAGTCCAAGGGACCAGAACAAGCACTGTTCTTCTTAGCCTTAGCGTTACCAAGGAACCCAAGAGAGTGAGTTGTTGCAACAATGTCCTCAGGGGTTCCAACACAAGCGTGCCTCCCAGGAATAGGCCTAACCCCGTGAAGAATAGGAACTGGTGAAGCAGCCTCCAAACGATCCACAAAAACAAACTGCCCCAGTTGAATCTTGTCACTGAGGATGAGATCATCATGTTCATCAGGGAGAGAGACATAGGTGGCATGCAAGGAATCAGAAACCTTGAGATAAAAGCCTTGATTTGGGAACAACTCACCCCCGGCAAGAGCTGGAACAATGCTCACAACTTGCAACAGAGAGGACCTGTGCTCACCAGCAACTTTCACATCCGTGTTCATATGCTGCATAAGTTTGAGAAGCACCCCAGGAACAAGACTCGCCATCTTTTGTTGTTATGGCAGCTTCAATATGCATCACTCTCTTACTACCCAAATGGGGCTTTAAACACAGGAGAAAAAAACAAGGAAGCGTTTTGCTTTGTAAATGTGGAATTGTAGACGTTTTCTGAGCAAACTTGCAACTGATGGAATGCCGAATCTGAACTGAAACAATAAATGCTGCGATGCCTTCGGGGGATTCTACAATTGCAGAGAGGGAAATCTTGCAATAAAGTCGTAATCATAGACTATCCGAGTAAAGAGTAAATTGAATATAATACATTGAGAAATATTTCAGATTTTGAAGAGGGAAGAGAGAAAAAACCACAGGCTTTGGCAGCAATTTTTAATGCTAGAAAAGAACACTACCCAACAAATAAGACACCAATAAGCTATCAAAAAGAATTCCCCAACCAGAGGATGAAGAGATTTTATATTCTGGTAAGTATCATTGGGTGGTACAGCTTGGACATGAGAAGGAGAACCCACCCACCTTCCTAGAAACACAAGCTAGAATGTGACAATCATAGAGCCACTGACAATTATGTGAAGCTCAGAAATGGGAGAATTATTTCCCCCTTGGAAATGCTTTGGAATTAGTGGCTTGTACATTTCACAGTAATAATAACAGTTTTGGTTGTCCATACCACACTACACCAAGAAGTAAAATTTAGAAGCCATAAAAACAATTCTTTTGTGGAAGCTACCTTTATTGGCACCGTGTCATGTTGGAGAATGAGATGAGATTTAGATAAAAGCCTTAAAAGGTTTTAAGGAAAATAGGTAAGGGGGTATAATTGGCACCATGCTTATTGCATGATTGATATCAAAAGAGCTGTCAGTGTCTGACAAATACATCTAAACACACATGCACATCAATTCATACAAGAATAAGAAACCTGAACTTGACCCACTTTCCTTTTGCCTGAGTTACTCGTTCACACACAGAAGAAGAAAGAAGGGTACTTTTCTAAAACCAATCCAAAAGGGCATTAACAAATTCTGAAAGGGGCAATGGGAGAATCTCTGCAGAGCTACAATTACTCTACTTTTTTATGTGTTGGTATTGTTTTTCTCTTGAATTATGAGCAAGGTGATAACTTTACAATGAAAGATTCCAAATTTTATAATGGGTGAATGCAAGAAGGTGCATGTGCGGGGTAACGCGGGTGTTAAGAACAAGGTAATGGTGTGTCGGCTACCTAAAAAAACAACACTCACGTTCTTCATTATTTTTCCAATGATTTTGTAAGAAAAACATCGATGAGTGTTTTAATGTTTAAAATGTTACTGCCACTTTTCTAATGTAATTGTTACTATTTTTAGCTGTTTGAAATAAGCAATAAACAAAATTTAATTCAACACTTTCTCTCTTGTATTTTCTTCTAAAAAATAAATTAAACTACATTACTTATAAATACAAAAAGTTAAATTTTACAATGAGAAAAGTATCCCAGAAATGATTGTTAAGTGATACATCTAATATGAAAAAAAAAACATTTTTCTAATTAATTTTCCCAAACACGTGTGTTGAAAGTGGTATAAGTTTGTATTATAGTAAATAAATAATGTGACAGTTTCTAAATACTTTTATCTTTTTTTGTCAGAGGATAAATGGAGAGGGACGAAAAAAAAAAGTATGACAGTGTAAGTTATTTAGGAAAGTTGAAATATAAAGGAATATTTTTATAAACTAAACAACATAAGATTGAACAAAATTTTAAAATGACATAATTATTACGATAATGTAGCTTTCCACCATTTTATACTCATTGATATTAGTTGATGTTGATACTAATTTGTGTTTCTTTTTAAATAATATTCAATTTTGAATAATGTCCTTTTAATATAAGTTTAACTATTTTAGATAAGAGTATCTTCATGCCTTCAAAAGCAAGTTTAGTATATTAGTAATGTTATTTTAGAAATTTAGAAAAATTAATTGAATTCATTTTGTTTTACATGTTTAAGTCACAAGTATCTTGTATTAACAAACAGAAAAAACATTTATTATATATTATTTAATAATTTTTTTTTATATTCCTTTACATTTTTCTTCTTTCTCCCTCTTAATTATATACTTTATTATACGTATTGGTATATAAATAATTTCAATAAAAAATTTCAGGCGTAATTTTATATATATATATATATATATATATATATATATATATATATATATATATATATATATATATATATATATATATATATATATATATATAATTGGATGTAATGTTTCTTAAGGCTGCTGAAAATATGCATAGGGTTTTCTTCTTAGGACAGAAATGTAGAAAAACTATTTTTTAAATTAAAATTAGTTTATAGATTAATTTGTATAAATTCCTAGTTATAGTTTTCTAAATTATTATTTTTAATTCATTTTTAAATTAATTTTATTTTTTTCTTACGTGGCGTTTTTATTTATTTCCTCTGTTTTTTTTTCAATTGTTTGTATTTTCAGTAAAATTACATTTAGTTATGCTTCATCATGAGACAGTAAAACAAAACCATAATATATTTTTTAGCAGGGGTATTTATTTTTTATTTTTTTAAAACTATGAAACAAATCATGTGATAACATTATGAGTCGACCCAACAACCTAATCAATAAATAGAATATAAAAGTATATAAAATACCAATAATGCAGTTTAAAAATATTATTTTTATTGCAAACACTAGCAAGTGTATCTCATGGTTGACCTAATTGGTACACAATTAAGTAAATATATTGCGAAAATAATTTATATAAAAAAATTGTATTTGATTTTCAATCTATATAAAACTCGTTTGATCAACAGTACTTAGCTAGTAGTATAATAAATCTAGAAAAAATCTTGATAAAAAAAAACACTAATAAATGAGATTATATAAACTAGTTTGCTTTGCATTAATTTTGAAGTGAAGTTCAAAAATGGAAAACTCCTTAATAAATTAATTAAAAAATTAGAAGACCTAAGTTGTACACAAATTAAACTTAAAAAACGGAATTAAATTTATTTTTTCTATTTGTTTAAAATGTTTTCCTTAAATAAACAATTTACTCAAATGTGTTTTTCCCTTGTTTTTTTTTTGGTTATTAAAAAACTATTTTTAAAGTTGATGCGAAATTAAGATAAATATATAAATAAATTTTAACATGTAACTTGAAATAGCGTAAAGAAATAATAAAAAAAACATTTAAAATGTTAAAATGATGAAACAAAACACACTTTTATCATATTTAGAAAATTATCATAGCCCCGTAGAGTTGACACATTTAGCATTTTTTTACTCACATTAACTGAGTTAGATTTGATTCTATTATGATTTTTTTTTTCAAATTAAGAGAATCTTAGATAGGTATAACTTTATGACTATCTGCTCAAATTTGATAAGAGCACATAACAATAACTATTTTTTAAGACATTTTATTATATTTTTAAAATTATTTAAATATATTTAAAACGAATAAAATTTTTGAGTAGAAGCTAAATCTAAAATCGTGTGATATTTAAGGGACGAAAAACATATTTAACCCTAATTTATTATCAACTATGTATTTTTTAAAATCTAGAACTTTTCATGTTCACTGATTATAATAATACTAATAGAGTTGGGAAAAAAAACCTAACCATTGATTTAGTAGAGCTGTAGATTTAGATTAGTGTTAGTGATTGATTGTTAATGATTCCTAATCCAATAAAATTAGACATATTTGAGTAGAAATGTATAAACAATTTGTAAAATAGTTAAAGTAGTTGCAATTACTTTTTTAGGTGAAGAGGTAGTTGCAGTTATTAGTTGTTCTAATCAAAAGTTAATTATAGGAAAAGTATAAAGTTTAAGCTTCCACGGTACACTCATTAGAAGAAGACATGATTATCCAAAAGCAATTAAAGGTAAATGCTGGTTTTAAATAATTACAAGAATCCAAAAGTAAGTCACATAATCTCAACTTTTCTCACCAACATGGATCTTCGCGTCATCAACAATCTTTCCTTATAAAAAAATAAATTATCTGTTCTTAAAGCTTCAATTAGCTTATATTAATCATCACTTAATTGGTTAACAAACTAATTGTAAAAAAGTGGTTAACAAATTATCATTTTATATTTTATGAATTAATGTATTAGTAAGACATTATGGTACTAGACATCATACACTCTTATATATAACAACATTTTATATTATATAAATAAATCATTTTTTATTTTTGTGATATAAAAAATTCGTTACAAAAAACACTAATATTATAACTAAAATGACAAAAATATCGTTAGATAAAATTATATAGATATTTACTGTTGAGGAATTGTATTCATATTGATCTAGAAACAACTACTATACTCATTATTATTGGAGTAATGAATTTTGTGAAATAAGATGAAAATTGAGTCTTAGACTTAATTTTAAAACTTAAATATATTAGACTTCTCATTTGAGACTCGTGTTTTAATAAAACTTGAAGAGAAACTTAAAATTAGAAATAATATTAATTAATATCTTTAATAGATGTGAGTAGTATACACAAGTATTTGATTATTTACTTATAATGAGTGGATATGAATGTTTTATATCCAAACGTGAATATTTGTTATTTTTTAATAATTATTAATAAACTTTATTTAAGTATTTTTTTAAAATTCAAATAATCAAAATAAACTTATAGATGAAAGATATATTAGACATGAAACAAAGTTTTAGAATTTGATTTCATATATTTTTATTTTTTATCTAGAAATATCAAATTAAAGTTATTTTTTCAAAAAAAAATCTTTTTATCCGTATTAATATTTTAGTATATAATTTTATTTGAGTTATACTTTAAAATTATTTTTTCATTCAAAATTATATTTTAAGAACTTTTTAAAATAATTTTATTTAAAATTAAAAGAAAACACATAAATATTTATAAACTTGTGAGTATTTTTTTTCAAATACGAAAAATATAACAAGTAAGGAACTAACATTTTCTAATGACATAAATAGCAAACAAAACACTATCCATATTTGCTCAACCCGTTTCTACCTCTACTCATAAGTTTAATTATTCCTAATAAAAAAATTGTTAAATTTTTATTTTATTCATCTTTTTAAAAAATAAAATAAATATCTTATTTTATTGTTGATAAGATGGTGTGATAGTATTATTTTTTTTAATTTAGTCGGTTGACAACATGAATGAATGTGTCGGATTGTTATTATATATCAAAAGTTCTAGTCAACAATCTGATTAATAAAATAAGCCTCTTATTAAATAAGTTGGGGAAAAAGTTGTGTATGATTGCTTTAGGTTTCCAAATAATTTATTCAACCATCAAAATTAAAAAACAGAGATATAATTAAAATATTAATTCTATTAAAAAGAATTAGGATTTATTGATTTATCTGAGTTGGTTAGGTATTGGTGAAAAGGAAAGATGGCTCCAGAGCACACACCGACGCATAGGTAGGTCTACACTGCACACGCTTTAATGAGTCATTTTGGACTCTTACAGTCGGATCAAATTAAAGCCATCATCATCGTATTTGAGTGTTCCACGTGAAACCGCCAAATTTCAGAAAGTTCATGAACTTAGATTTTAACATATTTTATTTTGTACAAGTAATTGTCTATTATCTGCGGTTTTAGTTTCAATTTAAAGATCAAAATGAAACAAAACTTGATTTCCAATGGACTCAACTAAAGATTATTCAAGAGGATTTTTCCAATTTAATTTTTTAAGATTTCAAAGTTCCAACTCAAAACCCAACATGATGTTGTTCTATAGTTCAGTCCTTTATTTTGTTTCATTTGATATACTTTGAATAAGAATAAATACATTTTATTTATTTATTATATTGTAGTAATAGTTAAATAATATGTAAGATTTAAATTACTTTAATTAAATACTAGCATATTTAATCAAAAAAATTGATATGGCCACTAAGACTGCTAAAAATCTCAAATAGAGCTAAATGCACATAATTAATCTTTTAATGGTAATTCACAATGTATGTATATTTGTTACAAGATTTTTTTTCCCATGTTTTTTATTTAATAAGTATATAAAATTGAGAATATTTGTTTCGCATTTATATAATCTTCTGTTCAGCCTATTGTCGCTAGATTATTCATCATGTAACTGTCTTAAATAAATAATTAATATTCTTAACAGGAGAGAATGTTTTGTAAATATTTGTATACTTTTAATTAGTTAGAAGTAATTTTAAATATTGTTTCTAATTGTTATTACTATACATAAAAGTCAACTAAATTTATTATATATGATGATTTATGATTGAATGATAATATATTTTTTTAAATATTAATACATTCAAAGTAAATTTATGTTTGAAGGCTGACATCTGGTTTAAATTTTAGCATTTGATAAATTTTTTTAAAATTTTTTTAATCAATATAAAATGTTTTCTTACTTCATCGAGATATACAAGCATCACATTTAAGAAAGAGACAAAAATTCACGTGATTTAAGAGCATATAACAATGATGGGAAAACAAGTAATATATGTTCTTTGGGAACATCAACACGTATTACAACTACCCTATAAACAAAATAAGTTGACTGTAAAATGAAATTTAATATCAAGATATTTGCAATTGAAACCTAAAAGCAGTAAAACTTCAAATCCACGTTTTCCACGTCATAGAATAATAACATGAATGTGTGCATGCCACCTGCTACCTACTATTTTCAACTATGTAACTCCATACAGAACTTTCTCTCTCTTTATATTTTCCATTGATTTTAACACACCTAAGATTTAATTAGTTACATTAACTATCTCAAGGATATTTAATAGATTGTTTTGTTTGAATGGTGTGATTTAGAGCTAATTTGTTTCTTAGACACATGAAGATGGCATACTTTCCTACATCTATTCACCCTACTCCAGTTAACATTCTGCAAAACTAAATTCATATGCATGATGGATGGATGGATGGATGCAGATTTTTCTATCCTTTGAAGAAAGGAGATTTTGAAATGCAAACAATTAGATCCTTGACACTCTTTCAACCAGGGAAGTTACACAGAAAAATGAAAAGGGAACTCAACCACCATACATGATGATGACAGTTGACTAAAAATAAGAATATATTAATATCTTCTGAGATTTAACGAAATACGTGCTCACTTTCTTTTGTTCATATAATAACATAACAAACCAGAATGTTTCAGATAATACCAAAAAAAAAAACAGAAGGGTAAATTTTTACATTGTTATTATTTGGTAACTGAGGATAACAAACGACAAAAAGTTACAATGTCAAGAAGAGAACTCCCCTAAAATTAGCTTCTAGCATGCTTAGTACCTGCGATGGTATGATTTCAATTTCAACTCTGAAAATGAACTCCAGAATTTGTCCCCACCTTGTCTTTCTGAGATGAACCACATTTATCTCCCAAGTTATGAGAGTGACATATTTATGACACGGGTTCAGGGGTTGCTGTACTGATGAAACTGCCAGCAATGAATCAGATACACACAGCACTTTCCCGTGCCTAGCATTTGATTCCATTAAATCTTACAAAAAGAGAGTGTCATTTTCCCAACAATTAAAGCTACAAACATACTCTATTCTAAAATGAAGACTCTAAGAGGATTAAAATCTCGCTATATTCTTCAGGTTCAGAAAATTACCCTGTAATGTAGTCGGAGTTCTATGTCAACCCTAGGAAGCTAGGATACTTTGTGACAAATCTAAAGAGAACGGTGAATTTTAGTAGGTGGGTCAAACATACACAGGAAACTGAAATGTTTGGTTCAGCACCCACCAATGTCATAGGAGTATCATCAGTTGGGCTGTGGCTACATAATCAGTGCATCATCAACGCATTAAGTAACTGGCACTAATCCAAATGGAAACCTTATTTGCAACTATAATTCCAATATTAAAATGTGATTTCAGTATAAGGTTTCCTATAAGAAGGCGGGGCTTGGTTACCAAATACCTTAGCAAACAAATTGCATGCTGAATGGGGATTTTGAAGTCTTCTAGTACTGTTACCTGGATAGATAGCAGATGTAGTACTACTTACATTGAAAAATAAATAAATCTTGGTACAGAGTATATGACCCACAATATAATTGGATGAGACAGTCCTTAAATTGCACTTGTCAAAATTTTCACTAAAGGCTAAGGAATCAAGCTTTAATATACCCAAAATCATATAGCTCGGTGACTTTAAGCAGAGTGGGTGAGAAAAAAAGAACATCTTAATTTACAGATTAAATTCTCCTCCTATTATCAACCCGCTGTTTCTTGGACGCAGATCCAGCTTCTGTATGCTCACCACTTGATCGAATCTAGATTAGATGAAGAAACTATTTCAAACCTCAACACAATAAATGATTCTTAAACTTACTATGAAGTAGGAGACATCACCTTATCAAGCTTATTCCGTACAAAATTTACTGTTCGATTCATGGACTGTGAAGCAAAATAATCCTGGAAATATAACATGTTAGGATGAGGTAATATACGAAAAGCAAGTGTCCATTTTTTTTTTGCACATAACATCTTAGAGCAAATTTATTAAGTATAATAGTTTGGGAAACTATAATATCAGATCCACCAATCAAGGCCCTATCATATTGCAAAAAAGCTAATAACTGTAAAAATAACATCCATTAGAGAAATGATGAATCTGAGCATTTGAAAAATACAACTGCATATAGGTGTCTTCTGATTAATCTAGATAAGAAACTCAAAAACTTCTGAACAATAGCTAACAGTTATTCATTCCCCACCCAAAAATTTTCCGTCAATTCAAAGGGGAGAGAGTAAGAAGACTAGCGTAAACTTTGAATGTGCATATAAAAAAAAGCAACAAACCTCATTAGAGGAAATCCTTGTTGGAAAATTACTGCGTGAACCTCCTTTGAATTCTACATCCCTATAGTGGGAAAAGAGAAACAATTACACACGTTGCCTTGCTTCAGGTGAATTCTACGAATTGCAAGCACAGAAATAATAAATTACCAAGCATTAGAATCTAAATGTTGTGCACTATTGACATTTGATGTAATCATAGCATCAGAGCTTGTGGCTGGGGTCTCTTTAGAGCTTGTGGCTAGGGTCTCTTTAGATCTTCTAGCTGCTGTCAGAGGGAATGTACAAGTTTAAAATTGTGATTACAACAACTATTCATATAACAAGCATTTATGTGTAGTGTGCTACCACTGAACTGCTCTAACTTACGGTTCAATCGCGCTAAAACCTCCCTTCTTCTTCCCTCTAATTTATCTTGTGTGTCCGATAGGCTCTCGAATTGGGGGGCATATGAAACCTGCAGTTTATTCCCGAAGAAAACAAAATCATCCAATTTTCTTTTTGCAAACCTGAAAATTATAGATAGCAGGTACTCCCTCAATTCAACCTTCTCAAACATAACATTAAGAAAAGCTAATATCATACTCCTCTAACACATTTTTTTATTTATTCTCAAAGCTCTCCTTACTGATTCCACTGATAAAAAAATGAGCTCCAGCAATTTAGTACGCTTCTCTTGAATTTTAATAAAGTTATAAACAGTCTTAACAACCACAAGTTGCAAAAAATGGTTGAACTGCTGTATTCTATCTGCAATTCAATCTTGCCATTGCACCGCAATTTAACAACACTGGTTTCGAGTTTTGATATGTTGCTATTATATAACACAACTCCTCCATCAGCCAATAGAGAAAAAATGAAACCTAGCATTGCTGACAAGGCGGAATTTGATCCAATAGACATCAGTGTATTTCTCACAGTCTTCTGCATCCATGGGCTTACACCTGCAGAGGAAAAAACTCAAATAGATTGATGGAGATAAACAATAAAAGAAATAAACGAATGAATACACAAATTGGGAAGTGATGAATGAATTTACTCCTCGACTTCTCCATAGGATGAAAAAAGTTGCAGCAAATCATCCCCACATCCTAATTCTGGAACGTTCCTCACAATCAAATATCTGCACCCTCCAAACCAAACAATTCATTTTTCTATCACTAAAAAAACAAAATTGAATTGAGGAAAGAATAAAAAAGGGGACCTGGATTCATCACAGACAGTGTAAACCCGCACTGCAGGGGACTCGTCCTTGTAACGAGGCATTTGAGAATTATTCGTTCCGAGGAAATAAAAAAAAAATGTTTATAGAAAGAGAGAACAACGCAATAGTAGAAACTACGGTTAGGTTAGGAAATTGAGAAATACAAAATCCTGGGGCTTTGTCTCTGCATCTCTATTTTTTTTTGCCTTCCCAAATTTTTTTTCGTTTCCTCCTTATCTTATTCAAATTTTTTCACTTTTTTTCATGCTTCTTTTTTACTTCTCACAATCTTTAGATTCATTTATGTTTTTTGATTATTTTTTATTTTTTATTATTTTTAAAGCATCATCAAACTTTAATCAATTTATTTTTATATTATAAATTTAAACTTAAAGTACAATTATACTAATAAATCTCAAAATATATAAAAACTAAAATTATGTTTTTAACCTATTTTGATATTCGATAAATTTAATTATAACAAATTTTACTTAAAATATTTTTTTTGAAATTACAAAAGCTAATTAAAAATACAAAATTAAAGACGAGATGAGAACATAAATATGTATTTATTTTAAAAATATTCTTTTAAGCATCTTCCAAATCCAATTAAGGAATGTAACATATTTTGAAGTATGGTTTTTATTTTTTATATTTTTATATATTTTTTAATTTACTTTTAATGGCTTATGACTTTGTTAGTTTTTATTTTATTTTATTTATTTTTGTTTGTTGTTTTTTTGTTTATTATTGTCTCAAAATTTAATTATTTTTTATGAGTTTGTTTTTTAGTTTATTTTTAATGATTTATGGTTTTGTTAATTTTCATTTCATTTTATTTATTTTGTATGTTATTGTTTTGTTTTTTATCTTCTAAATTTATTTATTTTTTATGTGTATTATTTTTAATGTTTGTTTGAATTTGTTAGTTATAAATATGGTTAGAACACGATGTACCGCACCATAACCGGCTCAACCTTCTACATAGGGTGAGGTTAGATTACAACATTTGCTTGTAGGAGGGATTGTTTTGATGAATATGGAGAAATTGCACCATTAGCTCATCTTGATTTTGATGAGAAGGAGAGGATGATATTGAGCACCACCAATATGATGTGATTAAGTTGCACGAAAATATTGTTCAACAATAACATCAAATGAATTTTCTAGAGGTTCATAGGATATATCTTTATTGATAAGTTATGGTGATCATGTTATATTTGTGTTTGAGAGGGTGATAAGAACAACGTGCCCAAAAAAGTACAAAAGATCGCAATGTATGCAACAAACATTTATCTACATCTAGTTAGTAATGTTTTTATATTGTGTAGTTTTAAACTTCAAAGTAATGTCTGTAATTAAACAACTTTGTATTTAATATTTTTATTTATAAAATATGTTTATGTAACAAAAATATTAGTCTGATGCAAGTCTACATAATCAGTATTGACACCATAAACTCTACAAATTTTGTATCCTATAGACATGAAAAAATGACCAACCCAAACTTCAGAATAATAACGTGTAGACAATATGATATCATAATCGGAATTGAAAAATACTTTCATCCATTTATTTTAACTTAGATGCATTGAAATTTGAAAAAACATAATAATTTAAGGAATAAAACATATTTAATCTTAAATTTTAAAATATAATAATTTTATTTATTTATATATTATTTATTCAGCAACATTGTTTTATTTCATGCAATGAATAAATTTATACTTAAAAAATATAGAATTATTTAATTAAGAAAAATTTAATTTAAATGCTATTTAGTAAATATTCTACTAATTGAATAACTTTTATGTATGGATAAAAAAAAATCTAAAATTCTATTATTGTGCAGAAATATCTATAGAGGATAAAAAAATAATACATTTAAATACAATTTATTAATATATATATATATATATATATATATATATATATATATATATATATATTTCAATTTTAGTATTTAAGTAACTATTCTTTTTATCATTTAAGTTATTGTTAATTTCAATTTAATTATTTTTTAAGCTAAGATATTTATCTTACCATTTTACCCTTTTAAATAATTATTTATTTCAATTTAATTATTTTTATAAAAATTAATTAGTTATTTACAATAAAAAAGAGACATTAATATATACATATATCAATGTATTTCTACTATAAAAGAATAAAGATAAGAAGCAATAGGGTTTATATTCCAACATCATTCCACCACTTTCACTTCCTTAACTTCATATTCAAGATTTTCTAAGGAAAGTTAAACCAATTTGTGTAAGAAAATTGTCTACCAAGAATGTTCAAAAGGTTTTTACCCTCTCCATATATCTTTACAAAAGAAAAAGAAGAAGAAGGAAAGAGACACAAAAGCTTGATTACTTTTTGTAAAGGTCTACACCTCATTCCTCTGTTCAGTTCTTTGAAACTTGACATTTGCTAACTTTTTCTACACTAAATAGACTATGTTTAAGAGATTTTGACTGATTGTGATTAATCTCTTAATCTGCTCAAAATTCTGAGTATTGCCATGTCAAGACAGTGTTAGAGTATGACTAAGAGATTCTTGATTAATTGTGATTAATCTCTTAATCTGCTACAAATTCTCAGTATTGCCATGACAAGACAGTGTTACACAGGACAATCTGAACGATGACGACGACTATGGTCTTGGCAAGCCCTTATTATCCACATCACAAGAAAAAACACCATGAACACTGCAAGAAACATCACTGCTATCCATGTCATCCGAGAAAATTTCTTCAAAGGCTTGCAGTGTTTGAGAATGATCTGAGACAGTGCATCTTTTACCAACTGGCATTCTATCAACTGTTCCATTCTAGGATACAGATTCAGTATACTCTGAAGTAAATTTGTGTAAGTCTCAAGTAAACTATATTCACCAACATTCATGGAA
Organism: Vigna angularis; assembly: GCF_016808095.1. Classification (NCBI taxonomy): domain Eukaryota; kingdom Viridiplantae; phylum Streptophyta; class Magnoliopsida; order Fabales; family Fabaceae; genus Vigna; species Vigna angularis. The sequence continues at coordinate 36,909,495 of NC_068974.1, forward strand.
TCTTTACTGCTCGTACATTTCTTTTTATTATCACTAACACAAGTATAATGCTTCAAAACCTACAAAACAACATTAGGGAAGTGATAGTAATCCAGATAACAAAAGTAGAATAACTGTAATATTTATGGAAGAGACTTAGTGTCAGTGATTCCCTTATTTGTATCATACCTTTGGTATATCTCCTATTTTAACAGTACCAGGTTGGCACATTTCTGGCTGATACAAATATTCAGGTGGTGCTGAGAAAGGATTGCACAGAATAACACCTTTTGGAAGCAAAGACCCCGGCTTTGTATTCACCTAGAGTTTAGCCAAAGAGTAATAACATTAAATCATTTTCAGCTTATAACACGAAATATGAAACTTACAAATTCTTTTTAGATCACAGTGTTTACTTGCAGATTCTTCTCATTTTATAGTTTTTACTAAATTTTAACCAATAATAATGTGTCTCAGAAAGATAGAGAGTATTTGCTGCTAGCAATTCTCAAGAAGAAATTCATGTTTGAGACTATGCAAAGGTTACCTCATATACTATTTGGGAGATCCCTGCAGCAATTTTATGCAGAAATGTTTTTGCTGAGAGCAACTTAGCACAAGGGAGAGCAGAGCTCAGGGTGGCGTTGTAGGGATTTTCTTCGAAGTTCTTAAGAACTATGCAGGTATCTTGAGAAAAACTGCAGAATAGGATAAGTCATTTAGCTATTAAACTCAATCTTCATCCCCACTAAACTTTTTTATAGCAGGAAAAATATTGATATAACTAGAAAATAAACACAACATAGAAAGAATTTGGTTATACTTTTCCAATAAGAAATATAATCCGAAGATTAGCCAGCATATCACTGTCATCAGCCAGCACAGTATAACAAATCTGAGAGAAGATCAGAGGAGAAAATAAAGAACCAGTAATTCATGGATGAAAATGTTAGTTCCAAGCAAAGACAATTTAGTTTACCTACACGAAAAATGGCCTCCAAAACATCTTTACTCCAAAAACTGTTCAACAGAAAGTTCCAACATGTTAGAGAATCATGCCTTGTTTATCAAAATTTCTAATTCAACTAGTTAGTTTATAAGCTTTTTGAGTTATTAGCTCAGAAACCAGTCTTGACCTGAATGTTATGTATCATCATATCATTGTTTACCAGTTAGACATACCTGACAAAATTGGTACGGCAACTAAATTCCAGGTTATGATCAGAATGGTGATTGTAAGCCTGAAGTTAAAAGCAACCAATCATTTTCATGAAATCAAGAATATACTTACATGTTTTCAAAATGAAAATAAATGGCCTAAAATTCTTACACTACTCTGAAAGTCTTGTTAACGGTGCGCCTATGTTTCCAAGTTTTCTTTAAAATTTCATCAACAGCCTTATCCATTCTCTTGGCTGTAGAGTTAAGTTTTGTAATAACGTCAGCAGTAATACCTGATTCCAATTGTTTTTGAAGGTCTTTTAATACTGTTGATGCATCGTGTACGATTGCTGCTGCATCATCTGCTATCTTGGCTATAACATTAACTGAAGTCCTTGCTTGAAAATTGAAGTTTGCACTCCCAACATAAACTACCACACTAGAAACCCTATAAAACCACCATTTTCCATTATCTGATGTGTAATAGTAAAGATCATTTTCCTTTGCATTTATGTTGTTAGTGTAAAACATTTTGACACATTCAATAAAAATCACCTTATCTACCGTATCATCATAAAGAAATAACTAACATGTTTTAAGTATCCCAAAAGGCAAAAGTCTCATATGTCTTCATTTAACTTGTTTTAAGTGCTTACAAATCAATATGTTTCCCTTTTCTAAAATTCACAATGTTTTTTCTCCTCTCCTCCATGATATGTGATCTGAGCTCAACTCACATAAAAGATTAACATCACTTTCAATCTAAAACCTTAAGACATAAATTTATGACTCTTCTTTCTTAAATGGTGATTCTTGATATGTGATTTGTGCCCAACTCATATAAGAGATTAACAACACTTTCAACTCAAAACTTTAAAATAATAGGTTAATGAGTCTTCTTTCTTATGTATCAACTTTCTTATTTTTATCTAATATGAGACTTAGACTCGCTTAGATTCTCAGCCGATTTATTATTTCAATATACCACTCAAGAGGATCCTGTTATGTCTAGTAAGACTTGCGCCATATATTGCAGATACATTAACAAAGATAGTGCTCTTGCATGCTTCAGCAAATTATTTTCTTCGTATTCTCAGTCTTTTAAAACTACACTAACATGGCAATATAACGAAATTTTATCAGATACCTACATAAATCTATTTTACATTAAGTGTATATAAATTGAAATCTTTTTGTTGTATGTTTCAAAACCAGTTTACATAAGATTACACAGGTGTGCCTCTCTATTTTGTCAAGTAGATCAACCATGCACATGTTGCAACAGTATAGAGAACCAATAATCAGTATATACTATATGGTGTATTTATGCAGAAAGGTTTGGCAGCTTACATGATTAATATGATGAAGGATATAACCAGAGGAATTGGCGAAAAAGAACAACTGTTACAATTACATGAAAGAATTTTCTTGAGCTTTCTTCCCCCATCTTGACTTTGGCAACACAAAGTGATTATTATCCAAAATAAGCCACAAATCATTCCACACAAAAGCCAAAGCACCCCAATTACATATCCATATATTCCTGTGAAGACAACTGACTACAAATATTAAAGACAAGTTAAAAGAATACCATGGATGTTAGGATTAATTAGACTCTGACAAAAAAGAAATGATAGAAAAACTTACAGTCCAATAATGGATATTAGTGATGTCAAATCCTCCTCTGTATTTTTTAAAATTATCAAATGGATCTACTCTAATAGTCTTGTCCTCTGTTTCAAATAATATGTTCCTGTCAGGACATTAAAAAACCAAGATACAAAGGTAGGGTATACAAGTTATATACAGAACCAAATTAGATATCTTGTGATAGAAATTTTCTTTTAGAAAGTAGTACAATTTTGTATCAATTTTACCAAACAGTGTTTCAAGTTTTAAATTTTTTACAGTTGGTAGGTAGCATTTGGTGAGACCTGTGTAGTAAAAAAATGTGAAACTCCAATTTCTTATAATCATATTGCCGATGATTAATTTCTCAATATAGTGTTTCATCAACTTTAATAAAGTTTTTTCTGTTAATCACATCTTTTTCATTCACAAAAACTCAAATCTTAAGCCTTATCTGAGAAGAGCACACCAGATATTTCTTAAACAACTTATGCTACCCATTTCATGATGCAAGACAGTAATTGCTTTTCCAAAGCCTGATCATATGCAGATGCAGTCATTCTTGTATGCATTGTTCATGGTATTATAACATCCTAATTTTGACAGTTGCAAAAAATTTGGAATGACAAAATATCAAGATTGAAGAGACTTTTCACAAAAGCCTTTTTCATTACCTACAACAGATTCTTTGATGGAGACTACTTGTGCAACAGTTTGGGGGAGAATTAATGCTATAATCACAATTATATATGTTAGGCCAAGGGTGGTGCCTTTGGAGATAGCCATTGTTAATCTGCAAAGCCAGGCAACAACCATATTCTGGTTAACAAATATTTGCAAAGTTGATGACTAGAGACTGATATAGCTTAATGCATTTTGTGCATAGATACAAATGAACTGAAATCCTTGGTGGTTTATCAACTTATGTGCTTCATGTGTATTACATCGCAAATTGGCATGCATGCATGCATGGTGTAATAACAAAACATAGCTGGTCACAAACTTACAATGAGAAAAATTCGTATAATTGCAGAGGTGGTAATTAATACGTATATAGCAGTATTTTGGATTGACTTTACCAGAAAAAACTGATAGCCGAAAAAGGATTTGGAAATTTTTCTTATGAATTATGGCCTAAAAAAAGCTACTCTTAAGGCTTCATTTCTGATCTATAAGGGATTGCTAAATATCCTTTCATCTGCATATATATATATATATATATATATATGTGTGTGTGTGTGTGTGTGTGTGTGTGTGTGTGTGTGTGTGTGTGTGTGTGTGTGTGTGTGTGTGTGTGTGTGTGTGTGTGTGTGTGTGTGTGTGTGTGTGAAAATTGACAAAAAGCATTTTAACTTTCTAACTTATTTCTTGCCATGGAATAAAATGCAGAAAAGCCATTACCTTCTGAAGCTCTAATTCTTTGAACAGAAAACACATGGGAACTCAAGCTAGTCACAATGCACATGCCATCTTTCTCGTATTTTGTGCAGAGAAAATGAGCCAATTCCAACAAGAATTGAAACCCTTTAGAATTTTGTCTTCCTCAGAATGTGGAAAAGCTAAATCAAAACCATGAAGAAAGTGGTTAAAAAATATGATCGATGGTGAGAACGTAAACTGTTATCAGTTTGCTTGAAATGCATGGTATCAGAAGTTTTACCATTAAAAAGTGGTATTGTTTAACACCATGAGTTTATTTACCAAATTGTAAAGACCAAATAAAGATTTTTCTACAAGTCTAATAATACCATCGTGTTGAATTTTATATCGGAAAAAAGTTCTATAAATTACTTTTTCACCTGAGAAGGGTGGTGGCGAGTATTCAAATTTTCAGATGAATCCACTTCTCACACCATACAAAAGGTTTTGAAAAACTGCATAATATTTATCAATTTGGTGAGAAACTTTTGAAAAAAGAAATCCTAAAGATTTAATAATTATTACCCAATAATGTCAACATTTTGGTATGTTTTGAAAGTTTAAATGGAAATAATTTTGTAAGAATAAAAGTTGAAAACTTGTACCATTACTTTTTAGTTGAGAAATTATGCAGTTACTTTTCTAATTATAAATGGTAATTGTTTTATCAAATAATGATTTTTTTTAATTTGATAAACATTAAACTTGGTTAAAAATTATATAAAAAATCATTACAAAAATTGTGTCTTTTATATAATCATACATATCTTTCAGAAATTAAAAAAAAAAGTCCAATTTATATTTATCTACAATTAAAAAAACTTATTTTTAAAGAGGTGGATGATTGTATGAGAGTTTATTTAAAACAATAGTAACCTTTACTTTAAACCAGAATTCTAATAAATTTTGAATATTTAAAAAATTTAAAAAGGTCGTAGTACTGTTTTAGTAGCCCTTTTTTTAAATCATTCTTTAAAAGTGCAATTTCTATACCGTTAATTATTTTAAAAAATTATTATATTTACTCCTAAGGCGATCCATTAAGTAATAAATAAATCAGTTTAAGTAAATTGTACATTCTATATCTACTATAGCTTAACATTTTTAGGCCATATCCAAAAAGTATTGAAGTATCATTCATTTTGAAACTTGGAGTTTTGTGAGTCATATAGTAAGGGTCAATTACTTCTAAATTATTTCTGTCAGAACCATTAAATTTCCCATCTTAGTGGGAAACATGTGTCTGCAAAGGGAAATGAGACTCAGGAAATAGAATACAGGTGACTGCTGGAGAGTGGAACGATCGGTTTGTAGAGAGAGTATATAATCTGAAATTTTAAAAGAGGGTTCCACTTTCTGCATGCTATCTTCTCCTCCAAACTTTCTGAACTCATTTTCTCCTTATTCTCTCTAACTTCTCTCTAAAATTATCATCTTTTCCTCCATTAATTCTCATGTTTTCTTCCACCTGATCATCCATCAGAGTGTATGTGAGGTTGCTGGTGGCAAGGATCCTCCTTTTCAACCGATCGAGTAGTGGTTTGAACTGGTAGGTTCTTTTACTTCTAAGAAAATCTAGTTTTTTTGGGTACATGCAAGTTTAGTTTCTGGTTGCATGTGGTTGTCTTCTTTTCCTTCCAATCTGGTTGCATGTGGTCGTTTCTTTAAACAGTGAATCTTGGCTTTTGAATGTTTGGTCGTGGTGCAAATTCTGTATTGTGAGCGATCGGTCTGTTAAGAGGTAAGAGAATCTATTAAATTTAATTATGCATGTGATGATTTTGTGTATGTATGAAATGAATTGATTGATGATTTGTATATGAGTGTATGAAATGTATGTTTCTGGGTTTTGGGTGGTTCTGTATAAGTCTATAGGGATTCCGCAAAGTTATGCAGAAGAGTTGGATGTTCGGTCTCAACCGTTCGGTCATGTTCGGTTAATAAGTTATCAATAGAGTTAGCATTTTAGCCTTACCAGTGTATAACCGTTCAGTTTATAGGAAGTGATTAATATATCAAGTGTTGATGGTTATATACCTTTATAATCAGTCTTATTGGATTAGGTATTTTAGTTTGTGATAACTCATATATTATTATTAGTAGACTTCGTACTTGGACTAGGCTTAAAATACGTTCATTTATGATCATATACAAGTTTATGTGTATTTAAGCTAAAATGTCTTAACGTTCGGTTTCCTTAAAAGTACTAGGTTTGATGATAGTTTGTAGGAGTAATCATAAGTGTTCGGTATAAGCTCTAGACGTTCGGTTTTGTCAAATAGTGAAATACCGTTCAGTCTTACACCAAGGATCAATAGTTATAAGTGTTCGGTATAAGCTCTAAGCGTTCGGTTTTGTCAGATAGTGAAATAACGTTCGTTCTTGTTTTGAGAATAGTAGAATATTGTTCGTTATTACTTTGAGGATAGTGTCATACCGTTCGTTCTAGTATTGAGGATAGTTAAATATGGTTCGGTCTTATATTAAGTATTTGGTTTAATTAGAGTGTTCTATTCTTAAACTGTGTTCAGCTCATGTCAAAGTCCTAACTATTAAATAAACGTTCGGTCATATTCGTATGTTGTTTTGATCCTTCTGATCGGTTGTAATTAAGGGTGGTGTTATTTGAGTGTTCGATCTTCTTATATGAAATGTGGTTTGATCTTTCAATGCTGATGTTATGACTTGGTGCTGGTTGCTTATTATAGCAATGATCTATTATGTATGGGAAGTATTATTGGTATTCAAGTAAAAGTTTATGTTTCAAGTAATGTGGAAGAGAATTCCGGGGAGGAATGTCTCAGTGTAAGGATAATGTTGTGGTAAAGTATGAATACGGACAATGAAATTCACGGAGTTCATCCTAATATTCTGATGATTACCAGTTCTCAAGTAGATATGGGTAAGTCATTGTGTGAGAATGGCAGGAGATCCTAGCCCATAGGTTCTTGGGTGAGTTATAACGGACTAACCTCAAGTGGCAACTGATGGTTTTCCAGTTACTACACCACCCGAGTGCACGAACGGCCTCAAGCTACACATTCATACAATCCGATGGTCAAGTCAAGGGTCATTTGTACAATGAATCATGATATTCAAGTTATGTATTGTATTTCCGTTGGCTCTTGTATGCTATAGCGTTCGGTTTGTAATGATTTGTAGTTTTATTACATGTATGAATGCACGCTCAATTGAATTATAGTAGCTTACCCTTATTTTATGTTTTTATCCATGTTGTCGTTCGATTTTCTATTGCAATGATCATCCTTATTGGATGTGAGCAAAAGGGGAAGACCTTACGTTGGAAGAGGAGCTGGGTGATGAGACTCCTGCTGGATAGGAGATGACTGATCGGTCATATAATATATAGTTTTGGTGAACCGACCGTTCACTATTTTGTTATGTAAATATAACCGATTGGTTATATGATGAACATTCGGTAGTAATATAGGAAGCTCTTGTAAAGTTCAAAAATTTTATGGTTATTTTTGTAATAACTGTAAGTTTGACTTTATTATTGTAGTAACTGTTCTATCATATTATTAAATGTTGACACCTGTATATAGTTGTGTGCTATATTTTTGGGATGCTACAATTTCCATCTTAGATATTGAAAACAATTATAAATTTTATAATTTTAAGAAACTTTAAATATATTAGAATTTGAATTACTACAATTTAAAATGGTTTGATTTTTTAAAACATTTCATTTAAATAAGAAAAAAAAAATGAACTTATTGATCTTTTATTTGCATACACTATTTCCATTACCATGAAATATAAAAATCATTTTAACATTAACAAAAAACGAGGCATTCAGTGCAGGAGAACCACAAAGTAGTGAGCAAAGTGAAGGGAACAATATCTACCATTTATATAATAAAAAGAGAATCCAATTTACAAACATCTCCAACTTGTATATGAGTCCCTAAATTGAGCCCCAAAGTCATCCCAACTACTTCCTATACTCCAATTAAGTTAAAAACTTAACAAGGCAAGAGCAGGATGAGGAAAACCAGTATGTTACAAAAATTGAAGACTAGTTTAGTTGTGTGGTGGTTAACTTATTTCATTCTCACTTCTTTAATGCTCAGTCCATTTGAATGCAAGCATAAATATGGTAGAAGCAAGCCAGATATCAATCACAATGAATGAGCAACCATCGCTATAGCATCTGGTGAATGGTGTTTGGAATTATGGAGCTGAATATCGTTTCATTGATCTTAAAAGGTAGAGGTGGCATTTGCTTCATTGCCTCTGACATGTCATTCATGCTGCCAAAATAATGAGACAAAAGCCAAATGAAAACAATAAAGTTAAATATCAATAAAAGGAGAGTTACAGAATTGTTATGTTTCACTTTAGTTTTCCTGTTGAATATTGATCAAGGACTTGCAGTCATTCACACACCACGGTGTAAAAAGAAAAAAGAGAAAGATCACTTGGACTATTATGGCTTTGGTAAACAGAATATACTTTTGAACAACCAAAAAAAGCCTCTAACTTACTCATTCAAAATTTTGATGATGTTGTCTCTCGTTTGACTGAAAAGATTGATGTTCTCCTGAAACTGGAAACAAGAGAACAGAAAAGGCTTAGGGTCAGCGTTACAGTGACCAAGAATGGCTTAAGAAAGCAAAGGTATAGATATTTGAATCATAAATGAGTTTTAGAACAGTAAACTATACTACGTCTATCAGAGACAATATAAAATACGCCAGCTGCAGTCATTTATTCAGTTTTGAACATCATAAGATACAATGATGCCAGGTTATCGACCAAATTTGCACATGATACCCAACAACAAAAGCATAGAGGGAAAAAATATTCATAGAGTAACTGAGTAAATAAAAGTATTGATACATCGCTCAGAGGATGACTGCCTGTGTTAAATAGAACACTTAAACTTCCCCCTTTACTCCATTAATTCACAAAGATGAATAAATCCATAGTGAACGATACCTACATAAGTTTATGAATGACAAACTTTGGTGAAATAAGACATAGCAACCTTAGTGCCAGCACTGATACTTAAAAGTTGACTTTGTATTCATACACATATTTAAAGGACATAAACAAAAAATTTGAAAAGAACACAGGGATACACTTTATGCTCACATGTTTAACATTTTCTTTAACTTTCAGAAATGTTGTAATTGATAGATCTCTATAAACATAGGTTTACAAGCCTTGGCCGATAACTGGATGAAGAATCTAACACCTGTGAGTTCTCTACCTAAATTTTAAAAAAATGAATGTAAAGAGAATAAGCTTAGACAAGTTCTCAACTCATCGAGGGAAATTTGGAAATAGAGAAATAGGAGGAAAAATATCTACTTCATACAAATGAAACCAACAAGGTTACTTCAGCAATTATGATTTATCCTTTTAGATGAAAAGTTAATTATTCCATGCATCAGACTAAATTAATTAAACAAGTAAAGAACTCGCCTGAAGAGCAGCAAGATTGGTAGAGATGTTATTCAAGGCCTGTGCATTTTTCTCTAAGAGCTCTCCTGCAGGGTCTCCAATAGCTACAAAAGGAACAAAACAAAGATCAAAGCAGATACTTCAACATTCAAAAGGAACATGCAAAAAAAAAAAAAACATGAGATCTCCAAAGCAATGAAAAGGGCTACAAGACATAGATCATAAATGCAAACATCAAAATATTTACTGTTATGAAAGAAACGAACCTTTATGACAGATGCTGTCATCATTGTCCATCATCTTCATTGCAGGAGAATATGGGGAAACATTAGATTGAGCAGTAAAGTGAGATGATCTCACTGCAGGATCTGAAACCTTTTCCTGGAAAAAAAAGCAGTTTCCATAAATGCAATTATATGCTACATAGCTTTTGCTTCCTTTTTTCATCTTTTCAATGGTATTTCTTTCAAGCTAACCTTTTCTATATTTAACATGTAAAAACGAGAGAAAATTACAAGCTAGCTTTTTTTCAGTTTAGAACATTTAAAATATAAGATGCTTGGCCTATTTCAAGATCAAAGGTATAATAATAACCAGCAGAATGCAATTCCATGGAGATGAACGAAATTCATTGGAATAATCTTTCCACCTGAATAGAAAAGACCAAACAACACTAAAAGGAGATGATATCATAACGGGCAGAACATGAAGATGCTTGCTACAACAAAAAAATAAAAGCCAAGGAGCTAATCCATTAACAATATGATAAGTATTCAAGCACTTGACGAATCCAAGCTCAAAAGCTGGCTACTAAGGGGAGTGGGAAGAACCAAACACTTAAATACTCCATCAAATTCCTATCATAGCAACACCTCTAACAGTTAACAACTTGGCAGCATTCAATCAAGGAAACTTCACTCGGTGACACTTCATTCAAGTCCTTGTTTGGTCAAACCCCTCCCTAGGTAGCTCTTTTCAAGACACCAAAAGTCAACACTGCTACCAGTTGATAAGTACTCAAGCACTTGAGAAATTCACTCTTAAAGGGTAGCTCTTAGGGTGGAGAGTCAAACACCCAAATAGTCCATTGAACATCTCATATACTCGACATGGGACTTAGACACCCAATAATATCCAAGTTTCTATCACAATTTCACTACAATAATCATTAACATATATAAAGTCTAACCATTTGCTTTCATATTTATTATCAGTTCAAAATAGTAAGTCGTATGATGGGGTGGTATTATATATTTCCCTCCTGTCAATTTGTGTGGTTAAATGTGGGATGTAGGGTTGCCAGAGTAAATGCATTGGAAAACAACAAAAAGAAACAGAAAGATACTGTAGCATGCACATGACAGTGAAAGATGTTAAAAAGCACATCTACACTGGTATGCACAAGAGTGAGAACACAAAATACCCATTCAAATAATACATAGATGATATCAAATAAATGTAACTGGTACCTTTCTATCTTTACTTTTCCTTGAAAATTCATCCTTCCTTCTCTTGCAATTTTCCTTTTTCTGTAGAAAAATACAAGCCAGACAGGTCGTTAGTTGGAGAAAGTAACCAATTTAAAAATCTTTGGGACTTCTTTGGAACTTTATGAAATATATATTGAATATTTGTGGTAGATTTGTAAATTTAACTACTGTAGGTGCATACAACAACTTTGAGTTATAACAATGCCTTCAAAAGGAAAGCAAATAATGTTTGCTTAAAATAAGTGGCCAAAAAGAGGAGCAATCAATAACAAACTAGCTCAGCCTCTTAGAAATTGTGTTCATTTTAATCAGAGTATGCAGAAGCTAAGTGTAAAACAATCTCATCTTGTTTTATTTTCCATCAAGAATTAAAGTGTTGCAACTTGCAAAAGCTATGTAACTTTCCAGAACCATTCTAATTGTGGAAACTTCATAAATTAACCTTTCTTGCTGAAGGTAAGATGATTATCTTTAACCTTCAAAAAATAATAAACATAATGAAAGAAAAATAGTTTTATGCATCATCTCTAACAAAAAAATTAATAAACACTCTATCTAGGCTGAAAAACAGGTTAAGGCATTCATAGTGACATAAACGACTTGTGACAACAACACGTATGTAGCTTACATTCATCCACCTGACCCTCAGTGCTACATCCCGGACTGTCTTGTTATTTAGATTTATTGCTATCTTTGCATAGCGAGTGAGATTTGGTTCAGAAGCAAACCTACAAGTAAAAAAGAAAGTGTCTTTTCTTCAAACAATGACTAGCTACTGAACTTATTAAACACACTTACTCGTCAAGAAACAAATGTTAAAAGGCAAACAACATAACACTGAAATCACTGAATAAGCACAGAACGCAATTCAAGATTATCTGCTTACACATTAAAGTAAATACATGTAATAAAAATATTTGATTTCAAACTGCAATAACCAATCCACAACATTACAAGGTCACAAAAATACTTTAAAAGAAAAGGTGACACCAGAAAATATAGGTTAAAATACCCTTTTATACTCAGTTTTTCTTATGTTTCATTCTGGTTCCCTTAAAGTCTTTCTGTTGTACCATACAAACTTGGTCAATTTGGTAACATATGACCTTACAGACTATGAGAAATGTCACGTGAAATAAGTGTTTGTTATGTTCGCTATAAGTAAGATTGTTAATACAAAAAAATAATTAACGAAAGAATTAATTTGTTCAAACAAAGACATAAGATAAACATAGAGATTGAACTAAAACCAGAAAGAGTAAAATGAAGGACAACAAGCTTATAGAAAAAGAAAAAAGAAAAAAAAATACAAAGATACCATTACACATAATTGTTCTCGACAGATTCTAATGGAACTGCTTATCAGAACCTACTCCCATATCAAATACACCACATAGATAGCCAAAGTATTTATCAATATCATCAAAACATTAATACAGACACACTTTGAATTTCCAAAAACCATGTGCAAATCCCCCCACAGAACAAAAGGCTTTGAAAATAAAAATAAATAAAAAAGTAAAAGCTGAAACAACAAAGCAACAATCAACTCACAAAAAAGGAAAGAAAAGAAAATTCGGTATCATACAGAGAGAGTCCTTCTTCGAGAATGGTTTGTTCCCGAGGGGTCCAATCGAGGGCGATGCCAGAGTTGTGCTTCATGGCGAGCGCGGTGGGCGAAGTGTCGGCTGCCAAATTCCCGTTGAACGACGACGCAACATGGGTTGTCTGCTCTTCTTCGTGATTCCCAGAAGGGTTAGCCATTGAAAATTGATGCCCCTTTTTCCTTTTCTTTCCAAAGATTCCAAGGCTGAATCTTTACACGCGAATCTTTCACAATTGGCCAATTCCACGAAAAAAGGTATCCAAATTGACAGTTGGTTCCCGCCACTTACCATATAACATCAAAATACATTTGAAAATGAAACAAAAATTCAAAAAAAGAGGGAGTGAGGGAGAGAGAGAAGTTGATAACTATGGGCAAGTTACAGTGAAGAAGAAAGAAAAAGGATATGGATGATGGCAGATAGAGAAAGAGGAAAGGACGCACTGCTAGTGTGAAAAATCATAGAGGAATTCTTTTCTGTCTTTACCAAAGCTTTAGCTTTTGATGAACAAAGAATCATCAAAGTATAAACATTTTTCATAAAACATGCTTTATTTTTTCTATAAAATAAAAGAATTTATGCTTTAATAAAATAGAACCGGCAAAAAGAATATTGATTTTTAATCATTTTTAATAAAAAATAAATTTATGTACATGAGATTAAAATCAAATTTTTATCTATTTTATAATCATTAAAAACATATTTTTGTCTAATTAAAAGATAGGCAAATAAAAAAATACATATATTTACTCGTATAATCACTCATAACCATTTAAGATGAGCTTTTTAATTTTTTTAACTATTGTTTCTTAAATATTATTACATTTTATTTATACTCACCAGCACATAAATATAAATGCTGAAAATATAGATAAATGACACTTTATCTTCTTCTTTTTTCAATAATCAATTTGCTTGTTAAATGTATAAAGTGGTGATAATTTAGTAGTTCAACGTCTGCGTAATGTGATAAAAAAAAAAATATTCTTTCGTTATAAATCATGTAAAAGGTGTGACTTTTTTATTTATTTATAATTTAATACCAAATTAATCTAAAATATATAAATTAATTTTAAATATTATTATTTTATGACAAATAGTTTCATAGAAATTACATGTAACTGTTTAAGCTATTGCAATTTCAAATTCTTCTAGTTAGGTTTTTTTTTTTGGGTTTTCTGAATCTCACACCACTCCGTAGTAATGAATCCGATTCCTTTTCAATCTGTAGCACGGCCTCCTCCGCCGCCGCCTTGGTTTCCGGTATTACCGTCGGAACCACCGAATTCGACTTCCTTTTGGGAGAACAGAAATGTCAGCGATCGCCTCAGGGAATTGCAACACACTCTCAATCTCGCAAAGGCAATGTATGTTCTTGTTTTACACTGCGAAAACCTCTTTCAGTTATTTTATGATTGTAAGCTATTCTCATCGAATTTTCTTAGCAGGCTATCTGATATTGTTGAACTAGTTGAGTGTTATGTTGTGTAGGCAGAAGGAGCTAGAAATGTTGATGATGATAAAAGATGGTAATGGGGCTCTAGAAGGTGTGAAACTTGTCACAGATGAACCTTGCCTTTCTGGTTTTCTAAAATGTATAGAAGACGGAGGGGTTAGTGTAGAATCCCATGAATCATTTGCTGTGGAAGCAGCAAATTCTTTGATGTCAAAGCTAAGAGCTCAGCTGGAGCCTTTCCGGTATGTTGCTGATGAGGCAAGTCCATGGGAGGAGAAATCAGCTGTGGCTAGGCTTGCAAATAAAGTAAACAAGTCTAAACGGAATAAACTATGGAGGAAGAAAAAGAGGAAACGTGTTGCGGAGATGATTGCAAAGGTTGTTCTGCTTTGGTTTGGTTTGGTTTTGTTAGTTTTTTCCCCCTTCATTGTAGCTTCTGTTTGAGACTGATTAATTAGTTGCTTTCTTTGTTGAAAAAATCTAGGAGCGTGAGCAATTTCAACAAATCGACAGGGAAGCCGATGATTGGGTTGCTAGGGAAAAGGCCAAGGAAATTGCTAACAGCAAGGTATTGAAACCTTTTCAAAATATGCCTACTTTTATTTTGATTGAAATTGGTTATTGTTTTTTACTTGAAGCTGAATGAAATAGCATGCTAGTATGATTTAAATTTTAATTACGAAGGGTTCTCAACAAGATATATGATTAGAATGGGTGCTTAAGTAAACATGAACTACTAGTTGATTATGGTAAAGTTCTCATACTTTATTATTATTGTTATTATTCCGATTTATTGTGCACTCCCTGTTGCTGTACTGTTTTTATGGCTATATACTTCCAGTTTCAGAGCGAGGTTAATTGAAAGGCATTCAGTTTATGAAATTTCAAATAACACATTTCTACATATTTGCTTCAAATCAATGTGTCTATTTGTCCGACTTGTTTCAAACTCTTTGCTGCTATGTTGTCTTTATTGTTCTCTGTGGAAAAATAGGGAACGGTAACATTGATTCCTTGTTTTGGTAGTTGCCTATGGATATATTAGCAGTTACATTAGTTTGCATTGCAAGTCTTATCTAGGAAGAATTTCTATTTACAGGTATTGAAGATGAAAGAAATTGCGAAGTCTAAGGCCAAAGAAGAGAAGAAGAAACTAGAGGCTGAGGTAACTTTACTTTTTAACAAATGACTAGTAAACCATTGCCAATTTATGGTAGCTGTGAACTCTGAAGAACTTGGTCGAACATTCCATGCAATGCAATATAACATGTTCTGACTTCCATTTTCACTTGTTAACTACTAAATCATATAATTTCTACCTTTATTTTTCAGTGCAGTATGTTTCTTAGCTCCTCACCATCAAATTCATTTTGCTGTCTTGTGTTTCTATTTTTGTCGTTTTTGTGGCTGCCGTGCCAAAGGGTTCATGGTTTTTTTTGGTATGTGTCTCTTAAAAAGCATATGCATGGCTTTCATCTGTCTGTGTGTTTATTTGCTGAACAAGAATCATGCCATTTATTTGCGTTCCTCATCATTTCCTCTTACTTTTCCATTGGGTGATGATTAATTGATTCTCTTACATTACTTTATATCACAGCTTGAGCTACTCTTGGTAGTGGAGAAGCTTCAGGAGTTACGCTCCATAAGAATACAAAGGTTGAAAAAACAAGGTATATATAAGAAAACCACTCTGCTTCTTGTTATCTGTGCTATGAACTTATGATTATTATAGTGCACATTATTACTTGGTCTCTTTGTCAGTCTGCTTGGTTTCTTTTTCTCCATCCTTGTTGCCATTTGTACCATTTTAACTTGTTATTTACTTTTTTTACCTTCACAGTACTGAATACTGGTTTATGATTGATTGATTTGATTTGATCATATCTATAAATTATGTGTGCCAGAATTCAAGCTCTGATACTTTAGCATTTTGATTCTAAATAGATAACTATTCACCTTATAAATGTATCGTGAGAAATATATAATCAACACATTTGTTAATTATCAAACTGAAACTGTACATTCTTAATGGTTTTAGTTGTTTTTCTAATTGGAAAATCTTCAATATTCACATTTTTGGTGCATACAAGAGTTTGTAATATTCATATATTTACATATTTAACGAATACTTTTCTTATGAATTTTTAAAAATGATCAGGCCATTTTCTCCCAGAGGAGGATGACAAGTTTCTTGAGAGAGTTCAAGCTGCAGTGAAAGTAGAGGAGCGTGAAGCTTTGGCTGCAGTTGAAGCAGATGCTGCTAAAGAAGCAATTGCAACTGCTGAGGAATCCAGGAAAGCTATTCAGAATCAAGGGAAACTGTCAAAAGAAGGCAATGATGATAGTGAAGTAAAGGAGAACAAAGAGCAAATAGTTCCCAGTGTGACTGAAGACGGATCTGGTCCATTGGATGAGAATAAATCCAGTAAAATAGAACAGATCAGTGGAGGAGCATATGATCCTTTGGCAAATTTACCCATTGAGTTCTACCATTATTATCATGGAAGCAACAATGATATGGGTACACTTATTGAGGTAAACTCAACTAATTTTGTTTTTAAATTCTACATTTTCTTGGATAACAGCACTTTTCTTTTTGTTTTCTTAGAATAATTACATAACTAGTCAACTTTTCTGTGTTTGAAGACTGCTAGTTTTACCTGATTGGTTCACTATTTGCCTAATGAACTTTTTTTTTAATTACCAGCTTATGTTTAATTCACTTGCTTGTTCATTATAATTTTTTTATTGTTAATGTTATGGCTGGCATACAATCTCATGCAGGTTAGAAGAGGATGGGATGCCTATATCAGACCTGGTGGAAGGTAAGAATGATGAAACTTTTGTGGTAATGCTTAATTCTTTGGGTGGGTGACCATTGAGGGGTATTTTACTTATAGATCTCAATGCCCGAAGTAATTTCACATATAAATCTTATGAATATTTTACCTCATTTCTTAAGTGCATACGAAAGTTGCTTTTAGTGAAATATTTTTATGTTTTATGCATATCTATGATTATATTTCAACAGAGTTAAGAGAGAGAACGTTGGGTGTTAAGTTCTTAAAATATATTTATGAGAGGTCTAGACTCTAACTAAAGTACCAGACTCACCACCACCTTTTATTACACTAATGATCTGTACACTATATTAGATATCACACAATCTGTTCCACTGTTCTTACTTCACATGTTTGTGCTGTAGTTACGTTTAGAATGTATTTTCATAGTTGCTTTCACTCATTTTGGTTAGTGTCTAGTATGCATGTATCGTAATCAGTGTGAAAAATGAAAATCAATCATTTATCTTATTTGATATTTTTTCCTTGCATCCAGCCGCATACCTGGGCACTGGGTTCAGCCTCCTCCACCAGCTAATGAGATATGGGCATCTTACTTGGTGGGGCCTAGATGATTAGTTAACAAATCAACAGTTTTGTACAAAGATGTTATCCCGTCATATGGTAAGTTTTGAAGGTTTGACCTATGTTCCTGACCAACCTCAGCTATACGCTTTGTGGCGGCATGTTTATATATTTGTAACTTGCTCATCATGTATTCAGTTCATACGTATTATTGTTAAATTTACATGAAGATAAAGAGAAAAAATTACTTGTACTTCCTTTTTCTAAACAACAATGGCAATTTACATGGAAAGGAAAGCTATGCTAGACTCGTCGATTTACAGTTAAATCACATTTTATTGTTAAAACGTATTTACATGCTTTCAGAAACCTTGTTCTATATTAGTTAAATCTTACCGTGAGGTGAAGTGGAAGTCATGATGGAACACTTTTCTGCTTCGTGTGGTAGAGTTAAACACATGGAAAATACAGAGGTTCAGAAAATAGCGATGGGATGTCAAAATTCAGGCTGTTTGGTTGTGAAGAAATTGGGAGCAAAGAAAAATATCATACGTGGCTCTCACAACAAAATTAGTAAAGTACTTAATGGTTCCAGAAAGTTATAGACACTTGATGAGCTCCTGATTTTTTATTTATTTTTGGATGAGTCCTTGAAAAAAAATTTCAACCAACATTTTAGTCCTTCTGTTAGTAGGAGTATTGACAGAAGTTCAAATCATTAATTATAATAGTGACGACTCCTTTTTCATTCTTAGATGACTCTTAATTGTCAGTTACAGTGTAGAGTAGACTTTTCAACTCTAGTGGAAGTTCAAATCCTTGGTGCTTGTGTTAGAAAAGTACTTCATCAACTGCTGAGTGTTGTGGACATGAAAGACAGCACGATGAAGTTGAGATCCACCCTGGAAGAACAGAAGTCCATCATTGAAATAGTAGAACCAGTGACTGAGTAGATAGATTATCTTAACTATCGATTGTGTTTGATAAACAAATGGCAGAAAAAACCTCAAAAGGTGTTGCTTCGGGTGGCTTGTATATAAATTTTTACTGGCAACTCTAATCATCCTATGAAATGGCACATGCATTAGATATAAAGTGAAACATTCAAGTGTTTTGAATGTGAGAATATGCAGCAGTAGGCCCATCTGCACTAATGTGAGAGGACATGGAACTCTATAGAAAGTTGCATCAGAAAAACATCAATCAAATAGTTTATTTTATTTTATTTTATTTATTTGCATTGCAATACTGAAGGGACGGAGGTAAAAAACCAAATATGGGGGTCTGTATGTTGAGGAAGGATATTGTTAATATAAGCTTTGGGTTATATGCTAAGAGATGCATTATGGTTCCAATTCTTACTTTTAATTTTTAAATTTTCTTAAAAATTAAAATTATTATTATTTTTTTATAAATTTTATACAAATCATTAAATAATTAATATGAATTAAAAATTTAATATATCTTTTACTATTTATTTATTTATTTTGTAAATATTATTGATTTGTTTTTTCTAATTTAAAGTTATGAATTTTCTTATTATTTTAATGAATGATATTTTTTATATTTATTTTAATTTTTAACTAAAATTATTTAGAAAAAGATTAATATATTTAGGGTTAAATATGTTTTTAGTCCCTAAACTATTGGCCGTTTCTGGTTTTCGTCCCTCTTTCAAAGTAAGGTACGATTTGGTCCTCAATCTTTAAAAAACGTTCGTTTTAGTCGAAAAAACGAACGTTTTGAGGACTAAAAACAAAATTTTGAGGACTAAAACGAACGTTTTTTAAAGATTGAGACCAAATCGTACCTTACTTTGAACGAGGGACGAAAACCAGAAACGGCCAATAGTTTAGGGACTAAAAACATATTTAACCCATATATTTAATGCATACATATTTATAATATTAATTTAAATAATTTATTTAAATTATAACTTAAATTTCAATATTTATGGTCAAATTAATTTTATCATTATTAAAAAGTTACAATGTATTAATGTTAAAACACAAAAAAATTAATCAAGAAAATAATATTTTTCAGAGTATTATATTATTTAAAAATAGAAAATAATTGTTATTGTGATTTTCCAGAAACCTTTCGTTCCGGTTAGTTTTGATGGTTTTGGCAGAATCCTAAAAAATTACTGTAGTTTCCCATAAATCCCTAGAAATAGCGGTAGTTTTCTCGAATCTCGATTAGTTTCGACAGCATAACTTCGAAAAATTACTGTGATTTTTCAGAAACCCCTAAAAATAGGGGTGGTTTAGCAAAAAAAAGTGCTGTAACTATTTAACAACACTGTTTTTTTCAATAGTTTTTGCAATCGCAGAAAACATATTTTTCAAGAGTTAAACCTGTCAGTAACACTAAGAATAACTCTAAAAAAATTACATATTTTTGTAACGTTAATTAGTTTTTTACATAGAAACAATTCCATAATGTAAGCTACCAAAATAATTACATGTTATTTTAGACTTAAACATCAAATCAAACATACAACAAAATATTACTTTAATTAATACTCTTATTATGATAATTGATTGCGTTTAATCTTTTTAACTATAGCCTAGTGATAACAGGTTTGGGTAGAATAATTGTGTTAATCATGTTTTTGGTTTTAGATTTGAACTTAAAAATAAAGTTTTTTTTCTTTAAAATTTTAATATATTTTCTTCAAATTTTAAACATAAACAGATGTAGTTTTTCTTAAAAAAAAAATTAATTGTGTTAAATTTTATTAAATTTATTAAGTAGAGTTCTAGATTGACATTTGTTATCTGTTAAAATAGTATAAATAATTTAAATATAATCTATTTAAAGTTTTGAAATTAAACTATATTAAACATGGAGAAAAAAACGAATACTAATTTTATATTAAAATTTGAATATTAAAAATATATTTAATCTTTTTGTTATTTATCATATTTTGCATCTTTTCTTCAAGAGGTATCAATACATTTTCAGCAACACTGTTATAAATATCTACTCATATTAATTGAAATTTATTTAAAATAACAAAATTTAGTATTTAAAATTTAGTGTTTCTACTTTACAAAGCATGTCGTTGGATGGAAACTTATGTTTATGTTGTCATTCATCGTTGTTGGTTTTATTCATTTTCATGGATTCTATCCTTTTCATTTTTTTGTACAATTCTATTACGTTATTCTCTAAAGTTAACTCTTTGACGTCTTTTAATGTGAAAATTATAATTAATATTAATTTATATATATATTATATATATATAAATTACATTTAACCATTCAAATTTATAATATTTGTTCATAGTTAGAAGGTTAACGGTTTATTTAACTTCTAATCTAATATGAAAAGTTGATTATATTATAAAAATTTTGTAGGTTATTTTAGGAAAACACTAAAAAGATTTATATAAAAGATCAATATATTAGTTTTAACTTAAAATCTTAAACAATAAATTTATGTGAGTCCTCTTGCTTAAATATTGTGTATTTTACTTACTTTTATTCATTATAAATTTTTTAACTCATTATAAATTTCTAACTAATTTAACAAACGAATAATAAATGTTATTTTATGTGATGTTTTAATATAAATGTTTTAGACTTATATTTGACATAAAAGACTTTTATGAGAATATCTTATGTTAAGATGGTAACGTGAAATAGTTTAAAATTATGGTATTTTGCTTTTCGTCTCACGTATGGGATTTGATAAACAATACGTACAAGTTTTCCTCTTGAAGATCCATGACAACGAAATCAAAAACTAAAAATATTATCAACATAAGACTAAACCATATATAACATCATTTTCTATTAATAAATAATTACCCATGAAAACTACCTTTTTACATAAATAATTTTAAATAAATTATATTATTTGATTGCAAATAATTATAACTTTTTTTTATGTCATATATTAGTCCATAATTAATAAAACCATACAAGGCACTTTATTTTTTGTGGTTGAGGACCTAAAAAAAGAAAAAAAATATATAGCATATATACTTTATAAATAAAATATACAGTTAACATTTCATCAATACAGGAATATGACTTCTCCACACTCTTTATGGATATTCTTTCGTATATTTATATAAAAATATTTTTTTATTCATAATATATGTTGTATGGTTTTCAGAAATATTTTAATTATTATATCTGTTGTGGAAAAAGCGTTTGCAATTTTTTTTTATTTCATAAATAGTTACAAAAACATTGGAAATGATAAAATCACATGTTTTTTATTATTATTTTGTATAAACATCTTCAAATAGAATGATAATAAGATGATGTTTTTTATATTTTTTATTAGAATATAAAAATATTTTTCCCTCAATCTATGACTTTTTATTATTTTATTTTGATATTATCAATCTGTTAAATTTTATTTAATATAATCGCCTTTTCTAAATCTTTTAAACAAAAATCCAAACATCAACCTTTGGTACAAGTATTAATCTATAATGATTAATGATGTGGATTGATTTTTTTAACTGTTTAAAAAATATATAGTTAACTATTATATTTTTTTATCTAATTCACAATTTTTAAGAAATTATTAACAAAAAGCTAGTAATTATTGTGACAAAAGATTGCAAGTGTTTTCATTGTGTAATTATAACATTATAATAACATAAAAAAAACCTCATTTCGTAACTTTTTTTTATATATACATACACATATTTTATAAATGTAATATGCATTTTAGTAATATTTTGTATTTTGATAATTATTACAATAGTTATTTTTTATTTATGTTTATTATTTTAAAAGAAAAGTAAGCACATAACACATTACGGTCAATTTTTTAATAACCCTAAAAAAATAGATATATTTACATCTATCCAACATAAAAAATATACTTTTTATCCTTTAGATTAGTGATCAAATGAATTACTTTCATATTCTAACAAATTAGTTTAGTAAATTAAAAAAATTAATGTAAGTTACTTTTGTTGATAATTTTTACAGATTAACTGTGGTTAAATCTTTGGATGCATCAAATAGATTAACTTTTAAAGAAGTACGTAACCAAACCATTAAAAAAATAAAAAGAATCAATAATAGTTATCTTCTCACTATAATACTTTGTTGGTTTTAATAGTTGTATTATGTTATATGTGAGGAAGGAAAAGGGTGAATTTGCATGGATGATTTGAGGTTTGGAAACAAAAACAATGTTTTTCCATGATTTATATTCTTTGATAAATATATTCCTATACATATTTGACGATGGGAGTTTAATATATATATATATATATATATATATATATATATATATATATATATATATATATATATAATATAAAATCACCAAGACAATGTAAAAATAATAAACATTTCAACTTTTACACTAATACAAATCTTGACAATAAGATAATGTTATTTTTATATATAGGATCCATAATCTACTTTATAATTTCACAAAGAAATATAACATTTTTAGAAATAAAGTTAAATTATGTTATTAAAAATTGCATATAGACTTCCTCTTCAAGACACACCTTATTTCTTAGAAATAATATGAGAATAAGACTACCATAGAACATACTATTTAAAATAAAAAAAATTATGATAAGTTAAGTTTATGTTTATCAATTTTATTTTAATTTTATATTTATTTGAAATGATATTTAACATCAATAATTATATAAAAGGTATTGTCCATTTTGAAATTAAGATTTTATCATTTTTATCTTTAAAAAATATCTCAAAATATTAAATATTTTTTTTAATACGTTAAAATATCACAAAATATTATTTCATATATTTAAAGTTGTTAATAGGGTTATACACATGTACAAGAAAGATTTAAAATTTAGCATATAAAAACTTATATGTTATGTGACAAGTTAATGTTGCGAGTTTTTAAGCAACAAGTTAATATATTTGAAGTCACTTTTTGTACTTCTCCCACATCTTTATGTGATGCATATGTTGAAATGAGTAAAACTAATTGATAGTTTAACTTACAATTATATGTAATATGTTGTTAACCTTTAATATTTAAGTGTTTTTTTATATATGTTTTATATTATATAGTATTAATTGTTATCTGAGTTATTGTTTTTTATAAATTATGTTTTTGTTAATTGAAATATTTTATATTTAATTTATCACAACTGTGGTTTATACTTTTTTTAGATGATAAGTAGTGTCTTTCCCTTTCAAATTTAATCTCTCTTCTTATTATAGAGTTAGATCTTTAAATTATTTTTTCTTGACAAAACATTTATCCGTTAATTTTCCATTTTATTTTTTATAGAATTTATCTATAAAAAAAATAGAATAATGAACTTGTAAATTTAAAATACTAAAATATAGAATGAGAATTAGCAGAAGAACATAGAAACCACTTCCTAGGAAAAATAATTTTTTTATGAATGGTTTGTTTAAAAATAAAAATTACAACCAAATAAAAAGGAGAAATGTACAAGTGGTAAAGAATAATTTGTTTCAATGATATATCCTTTTAAAAAGTAATTATTTTAGCAGTATTGCAGTTTTAAAACACGTTCGTATATCCTAAAATTCCTCATAAAAGTTGAAGTCATCTTATTTAAATTTGTTATGGTAAGAGATAATATCTAGAATAAAGACAATAACTAAAATTAATCTAGGAGCATTAATACTTTAAACAAATATTAGAATAAAACATTCTAATTCTTTTTTGGCACAGTTATTGATTTGATCTATTTTTTGTTTTTTTTAAACAATTCAATTTAATCATTTTCATTATGTTTGAATAGAAGTCATTAGTTAATGATGACATGAAGAATATACAAATGACAGAAATGTTAAATTTGGAGTGCATTTAATACTTTAATACTTTAAGATTATTTGTTTTTAACTTGTTTATGTAATTTGTGAGGATACAAAATTAAAGTTTTTTCTTTCATGGTGGTGGCTCTAGGGATTCGATAAAGCACTTACTTATAAATATGAAGAAGTTGTTGTGTAGAAAATAACTAGAATTGTTAAGAATGGTGTGAGACAATTTTGAATTATCCAAATTATAAGGTTAGACTTATGGAATTTTTGTTATTATTAGTTTTTGTTGAAGTTTGTAGTTAACTACAAAGTTATATTTTCATCTTATTCTTGTGATAATAAAGTGGAAGTAAAACTGAAGATGATAGTGATGAAATGGATGTTACTATTGTGAGGCAAAGGAGAGAAATATATAATATAGAGAAAGAGGTTAAAGGTTTCGAGAAGGTGATCGAATGGAAATATAAAGAAAGACTTAACAAAATAGAAAAGTACAAAACAACACAAATATATGGAACTTAAGGTAAATAGTCAAATGGTTCATAGATGACCAAGAATTAGAACCATGAAAACACAAAAGATAAAATGGTAGAAAAGCAAGACAAGTAAAGAACACATAAGAACACAAAAAAGCAATAAAGATAACCAAGAACTGAGAAACTTAGCTCTTTTAAAATCAAAGCTCTTGATACCAAATGATGGTAGACTCCTCCTCCAGCCTATATGACTCAAGCAAGGTGGGTGAACCCAAGGATGAGATGGTGCGCGAAAGCTACGGATGTGGGGGATATATTGGCTCAGTTTTAGTGATTTAATGGTGACGAGAATATGGTATTTAGGTACAGTCAAAAGAGGTTGAGTCAACTCTTAAAGAAAAGTGGCTAAAAGAAACCTAGAAGAGATGTTCTAGTCTTTGGTGACCTAAGTGAGTAGTATGACACAAATATGACAGCATAACAATACTTAAATCAAAGGTGAATTTACATGAAAAGAGACACATATATTTATAAGCTTAAGTAACTTTAAAGGTCTCTCTAAATTGTAGAAGCAAAACCCAATACTCTAACTTGGAGACCAAGATATAATCCTCTTCATTAGGAGGAGAATGACACATTACAAGAGCATGTGCCTCACAAAATAGAGCACTTAGATATCACTCTAGCCAAGGGCTCACAAACTTCTAGAATTTCTCATTTTTGTTTGCATAAGTTGAACTTCTTCTAGAAGGTTTATGCTCCAAGCTAGGGTTTTTACCTTAGATCTATGTGTCTCCTTAGGGCCAACCTCCTTTAGGTCCAAATCCCTACGCTACAACCTTAGGCCAAAATACAATAACCAAAAGAAAACATATACTATTTGACTTATTATACAAGGTCTAAAAGGAAAATCCTATACTATTAAACTCATAATACAAAGCCCAACAAAACATATTTTATTAAAATATCACTAACACATAATGAAAAGAGTTTAAGTCTACCTTCCACAAATGACTTTGACTCTTCTTAAGTTTGTTTGGTCATGCTTAAGGGATATGTCATCGATAAATAAAGAATATTAAAATATTTTTATAAATTTTATAGGGATCAAAATATAAAAAACTTCATTAATACGAAAATTTCTTTGAGAAAAAAAATAATCAAACATTTTACTCAAGTAATAAGATGTCATATAAGAGATAATTAATCATTTAACTAATGTTAATAAACAATAAAGACTAATAAACAATAAAAACCAAAATAGAAATATATTTTTTTTATCAAAAATAAAAACAGAAAATAATTACGATATGCAAAATTGGGAAGTAAAAGGAATTTACTTATGTAAAATTAATAACACTGAAAAAATCTTACAGAAGCAAGATATTAAGTATGAGCCATTAAAAAGGATAAAAAAACGTAGAAATGGTTCTAAAATGAAAATATGACCAAAGGAGACAGCTGAGGGTTCGAAAAAAAACAAAAAACAAAAAGCGCATCATTCTCAACATCTGCAATCCGTCACCACAATTAATATTTTATTTATTTTATTTATTCAAATATAGTTGTCTATCCATCCACAAGATTCTGATTCCACACCAATTCTGGTGGTTAGCTAGTTTCCTGAATAAATTAATAATTAATTAAAATACAATTAGTTATTACAAACCATGTCTGAAAAAATATATATATATATATATATATAATTTGACACATAAATCATTTACATTTATTTTACATAATTTTTTCTTTATTTTTTAATTTTTTTTTTTAAATATAAAAATTTATTTCTTTATAACTATTTTATCATGTTAAATGGAGGTAAATATGGGTCATCTCAATTATCA
The DNA here is from genome assembly GCF_016808095.1 of Vigna angularis. Classification (NCBI taxonomy): domain Eukaryota; kingdom Viridiplantae; phylum Streptophyta; class Magnoliopsida; order Fabales; family Fabaceae; genus Vigna; species Vigna angularis. Next base: position 36,936,112 of record NC_068974.1, read on the forward strand.
TAAAGAAAGAAACTCTTAGCATAGTTAATTTTTTAATTTATTTTTTCTGTTCTAAAAGTCATAATCAGATTCAAAAACATGCAGATAAGATTATTTTATTGTGTTCCTGCCTATATTAAGAACAGACGCTTAGACAAAGAAGGGTAGATCACCACCATTAACGGTTTTCTATTTTTAGTAAACACTTTTTGTACTTCTAAGTAAACAGTTTATTCGAAAACTGCTGCAGAAGTCATGCACTACTCAGTTCTGTTACATTTCCTTTTATGGAATCTATTTTCCACCTACTCTTTGCTACTGTTAGCTTCCATCAAGGAAGAAAATTCCTGGGTTTGTGAAAATTCTGAATTTTGACTTGCAAGTTTCAAGCTTTTGGAATTTTAGAACAGTTGTTTCTTTTGGGTCGGAAAGTGAAAGCTTGTCTGATAAGAAGACAGGCATCTTAGTTCAAAAAACTCTCTCAGGTATTTATAGATTGCTCAATAAAGAGGTTCTTACTTGGTTAGTAGAATTTGAACTCATGTTCTTGTGAAGAGCTCGCATTCACACAGACATTAAGTGCATTAGACAACTGGGAGTTTCTCAGTATCATAAATGGTTGACACTATTTATGAATCCTTGTTCTTGATGCCTTAATTGTGTGTTAAAATTTTCCATTGATGCACTTGCTTGGATGCAAGCATTCAAAACCCAACTTCATGTTTAAGTTTGGCTTTTGTTTTCAATCTGTTTCATGTGTCGTGATGTTTTAAACACTTTTTGTGCTGAATTTGTTGCTATATACAGTTGTTCCTAATTTTAAGATTGGATTAGATAATAGCTTTAGGGTAGTTGGCGGCTACTCATTAGTTTGGCTGTCAAATTTTGACTGTAGGATGTGATGATTTGCTTATATTAATTCCTCTAATTAAAACTTTTACTAAAACAAGGACTTTGAACTAATGAATGATTCTTGAATCCTGAATTCTAATTCCCTGAAGTTTCAAATACCAGATTTTAAGTGAGGTGATGTTTTTATTTACTCGTTATTGTTACATATATTTTCTCTGTTGGGTTCTTCTACTTCAAAAATTATTTTTAAGTTGCTGTGAAAAACACCTTTTACTCCTTTTTGTCAGAGAGATAAAGAAGAATAAAAATGATATGAAGAGACAGCAGAGATTAAAACTGGTATGTGGAAGGACTAACAGGAGATGTTTTTGAGTATGAAGATTATAAGAAAAGTATTTGTAGCCATAGACAGCAAACGAATGATTTAACTTTTTTAAGTCTCTGTTTGATTTTGTTGTTTTTCTTTCTGTGATGAGAAGACTTTTGTGTGATGATTTTAAGTTCCTGAGTTCTGACTTTTTCTTGAGATTGTGCATGCCATGCAGTGTAAACCCTGGTGGCTTTTAGGATGTTGGTCAACTTGGAAGAAGCCTCTGGTGCAAATTTTTATTCAAAGGGACTAACATAGGTCAAATTCTCAACTTAAATTTTTCTCTTGAACCAAACCATGGAAGATCATTTTTCCCCAAAGGGAAAGGAAACTGGCTATTGCACATCTCCTTGTACCCAGTTGGAGGAATCAACATCGGTTGATGGTGGGATGAAAAAATCTGCTTCAGAGGACATGTTTAGCAACTTCTCTGAGCTCATGAACTTTGATACCTATGCTGGTTGGAGCAATAGTTCATCTATGAATTATCAGAGTTTGGCAAGTGTGTTTTCATCATTTTCCTCAGCATCATATCCACCATCCGATGGATTGAATCTGGTGGAACAGGGCAATGGTCTATGCTTTATGACAGAAGTCAGTGAAATTCACAATGGTATAGAAAGTTCTCCTAGTTGTGAAGAAAGAGGTATATTTCAGCAAATGGACATCCAACTTGGTTTCTTAGATGAAGCAAATGATTCAAATAGCTTTGATTCAAAACAAAATCGTAATGGTTTATATCAGCAACTTAATACCTCAGACATGTGCAATTACATGATCTCAAGGTCATCAGGGAGGCCACTTGCTGATAGAATGTTGAGGTCTTTGTCCTTCTTTATGGAATCAGTTGATGAGGGAATGCTGGCACAAGTTTGGGTACCTATAAAGCATGGTGATGAATTCATCTTATGCACAAGTGAACAACCTTATTTGTTAGATCCAAAGCTTGCAGGGTATCGAGAGGTGTCAAGGGCATTCACATTTTCTGCAGAAGGAAAGAAAGGATCATGTCCGGGGCTTCCTGCACGAGTGTTTACATCACATGTTCCTGAATGGACTTCCAATGTTGGCTACTATAATAAAACTGAGTACTTAAGGTTGGACCATGCATTGAATCATGAAATTCGTGGATCTATTGCTCTTCCTGTTTCTGATATGCATTCTCATGAGCCATGTGCTGTATTGGAACTGGTCACTACAAAGGAAAAACCTAATTTTGACAGAGAATTAGAAATTGTTACTCAGGCACTTCAGGTGGATTTTTCTTCTGCTATTTCTAGTGTACACTTTAATTTCTGCAGTTTCCTGTCTCACTGCTTGTCATATTATGTCTGTTTAAGAAAATTTCTACCTTGCTGCCAAAGTATCTTATCTTGTATTCTGTATATAGTTGATGTTTATCTCTTGCTGTAGTTGAGGAGAAGTTAGGAAAGAAGATTTTCTAAGCATGTGCATAGTGCTGGTGCAGTCATATTTCTTGTGATCAAACTAAGATTAGTTTGCAAAAATTGGAGCCTTCATATTATACTAATCTATTTCTAGTCTATAGTCATCATTTGTAGGCACATCCTACATTCATTAGTACAGGGTTTACTTGTATGAGAAACCTCTACAATTACTAGGAAAAGTAGCCTATTTCTATGTCTTAGATATTTCCATATTATGTTATCATCGAAGGTGCTAATGATAAATATCCTTATGATGACATTATGCAGCTTGTAAATTTAAAGACTACTATGCCTCCACGACTTCTTCCCCAGGTACGATAATCCATACTCTGATGATTTATCATATTGATCTTTCCCCACTGTAAAGGCAAAGCTCAGCTTTCTGAATTTTCAATGGAGGGGAGGGGCTTGGGAAGTGTTATTATCTGGTTTTCTCAAGAACTTGTTCAAAGGGTTTAATAATAATTGTGCCTAACCTAATGTTTTTATCCATATAGATCCAAAATGCATATCACAACCACCTGTTAATCCTTAATGAATTCATACACTAATTCATTATGAAAATAGAATGCAAAAACATACCCTAAATTTGTCACTGAGATTGATGTGGATGATGTATAACACTGATGGTATTTCTCTCCTGATAGGATGAAGATAAACAAGACCCTAATATAATTGTTAGATCTATTAGATTATTAGATATCTTATATAGATATCTTATCTTTATATTTTATCTTTATATGTTAAATACAGTGAAAATTATGTATGAAATTAATTTTCGTTGGGTTGAATATACACATAGAGTATTCTATTTATAATAGAAGAAATATTAATATAAATCTTTATTATTTCTTATTTGTATTTTGAACTTAGCCCATATTTATTCTACTATAAATAGAGGACTCTATGTGTATATTCAATAAGGGGAGATTAATTCTATATATAGTTACCACTATATTCATCATGGTATCTAGAGTAAGGTTTTTTTGAGTAAAAAATTATTGTTGCCTCTACCACTGCACCCGCCGACGGCACCATCTACCGCTGTCGGAATGGTGTCGTCGGCGCCATCGTCTACAGTTGTCACTACCGAAGTGCTAGTTTTGACCGACAATCACACAATTTTGATTGTCTCGGCCAGGCGCCCACCGTGTCATCAAATACCTTCATCGGAGCTCTTATGCACTCTCAGTGCCTTTTGAAGTTGCGGATCTACTCCCTTTTCCGTTGTACGTGTGACACGTCTCGTCTCCTCTTAGGCAGCGATTCAGAGTGTCGAGGTCGCTCTTTTTCCTCTTTTAGGTTCATCCTGTTTCCTCTCAGAGCTTTAAAGTTGCTTTTTTTCCTTTTTCAAGTGCCTTGATTGGAGAATCTTGGATTTTTAAGGTTTCTCTCTCTCCTATTCATCCATGACTTCTTCTGCTGTTGTCTCTTCTGACCTCTCTTTTGTCACCATTGCGTTTGACCCATCCATATATATTTTTTCTCTCATGGCAAAGATGGTTTTTGTTAGTTTATTTATAGCCATGGTTGCTCTTCAACAATGACCTCTTTATTCACTAGATGACAACAATGCATTCCTTAATGGCTGCAAGAAGAGATTTGTTGGAACAATTTTCCAAGAACTTAGGGAAACAAGATGAACAACAATGTAGACTTGATATAATCTTCTAGGCGTGAATACACACTTTCTTCAAAGCAATATTTCGTCCCTTATAAGAGTGAAGGGGATCACAAAATCCTCTTTTGAGATACAAAGAAGAAATACAACAATGATACTCACTCTTAGTATTAACGTCAAACAAGAATAAAATTCTCACAAACTGATTTGTGTGTTAAGTGAATGACAGAATGTAGAGAAAAGTCTCATATCTGTGTACATTAATAGAGCACAGGATCCCTTTATATAGATGATTGTAACTTTTCATGAATGATTGTAACTCTTCATGAATAATTGTAACTCTTCATTGGTTATAACTCTTCATGAATAAATGTAACTTTTCATGAATCTGAAAACGGTCTCTAATACTCTAAAATTCCAACAAGATTTACATGGAGCAACCTCCATATTTGTTGTTAGAGGGAGTCTTTTGGGTTGATATTTCGTCTTTTACGTCGTCTTCGCAAATCACTAATAATTTGGTGTCTCTCTAATAAAGAAGGAGATATTTTCACTGTCTTTATTGATTATATTAGTAACAAGCTTGATATATATGATTTATATGCATCAGCTTGAGGGGAGTATTAGATATATTATTTTTATCTTTCCTTTATCTTTTATCTTTAATTAGTTTGTTATTATTTCTTATTTATATTTTGAATTTAGCTCATATTTCTTTTGTTATAAATAGATGTTCCTATGTGTATATTCAACAAGAAGAGATTAATCCTATAGATAGTTTTCACTATATTCATCAATAACTATGGTCACATTCTAGAGTTTGATAACTACAATTCAGCCTCTTATCAAGTCAAAATATTACTTTAGGTATCTATACAATAATCTTTCATAAGAGTTGTACTCTTAGTGATAACCTTAATATTAACAGACCACTAACGCATTTAAATAGTATATATGTGAGCCAAAGTATTTTAACACTTATTAGTGGTTCTTTTTCTGCAGTGTCTATCAAGTAACAAAAGAGCTGCTTTAACAGAGATAGTTGATGTGTTACGTGCGGTGTGTCACGCACATAGATTGCCACTAGCACTGACATGGATTCCCTGTTGCTACAGTGAGGGAATAGGAGATGAAGCTGAGAGAATACGAATCAAAGAAGGTCATACAAGTTCTGACGAAAAATGTGTGCTATGTATTGAGGAATCAGCTTGCTATATAAATGATGCAGCAATTGGAGGGTTTGTTCATGCATGCGTTGAACATCATCTTGAGGAAGGGCAAGGTATAGCAGGGAAAGCTCTTCAATCAAATCATCCATTCTTCTACACTGATGTGAAGACATATGATATTAGTGAATACCCCCTTGTTCATCATGCACGCAAATATAACTTGAATGCTGCAGTTGCAATTCGGCTAAGGAGTACCTATACCAATGATGATGATTACATATTAGAGTTCTTTCTGCCAGTGAACATGACAGGGAGTTCAGAACAACAACTTTTACTGGATAATCTCTCAGGTACCATGAGGAGAATCTGTAGGAGCTTGAGAACAGTTTCAGATACTGAAATAACAGGAATAGAAGGATCCGTAGCTGGGTTTCCAAAGGAAAAGCTCTCATATTTTTTTCCCATGTCCAAAAGGAACTCTCAGATAGCATTTATAAATGATGATTATGATTCGAATCAGAAGATGTCCTTGAAGGCATCTAACAATGGAATTGAAGCTGCTCATGGCCAGGTACATCTTGGCCATTTCCTTTATCCTTTACCAGTGTGAAATTTATTAAGAAATAAATACTTAGTTTGAGAAAGCATAGAGTTATTGTGATAAAGGAATTAAACGGTGGAGAAATATTGATTATTGTTCATCACATTTCATTTGTCACAATGGGAATGAGTTGATGTAGAAAAAACTTTATGGAATATGCTTCAACTTTTGTACCCTGGTGTGATGGTTTTGGGATTGAACTTTGACATCGTAGGATTTTGTCTTGTAGGTAATGAATGGACCAAGAAAACAGATTGAGAAAAAGAGAAGTACAGTGGAGAAGAATGTTAGTTTGAGTGTTCTACAACAGTACTTCTCTGGTAGTCTGAAAGATGCTGCAAAAAGCATTGGTGGTGAGACCCCGATGTTATTTCTGTTAATTTCTTCATATATTTTTAACTCAGATTAATGTTTTTGGGTTATATGGGGATCCATGTTTGTCATCAATCAGATTTGTTTAATTTCATCTCATGCGCGTAAGTTCTGAAACTAATGTATATTTTTGTTCTCTCCCATAGTTTCTACTTACTAAAGAAAGTAATGAATGCAATTTCACAACCCTTACTTTTTTTCTTTGAATTTGGAAGATCAAAAGAGGATTCGCTCTAAATTTAAAGGATCAAAAACACAATCAAGTTTTCTGAGAGGTGATTCTTGCTAACAAAGTCAGTTTTTTCTTTGAACAGTTTGCCCAACAACTCTAAAAAGGATATGCAGGCAACATGGAATTTCAAGATGGCCATCTCGGAAGATCAATAAAGTTAATCGTTCATTAAAGAAGATACAGACTGTGCTTGATTCTGTCCAGGGAGTGGAAGGAGGGTTGAAGTTTGATCCTTATACTGGGGGGTTTATAGCTGGAGGATCACTGATGCAAGAAATTGACACACATAAATACATTCTGTTTCCTGAGAAAAGTGCTGTCAAAGACCCTAAGCATGCAACACAAAAGCCAGTCTCAGTAGTTTCAGCACCAGGCAGCACTAGTGAGAATTCAACAATTAAGTTGGATGATGATGATGATGGTGTTTGTTTGGTTGAAAACAAAATTGTAGACTCAAGAAGTGCACTTTTATCTAATACCAGTGAGGGAGGATTTAAAAAAGACAATGCTTCTTCTGATGATTGTTGTGAAGATTCAAAATCAGTGGCCATGAATGATGGATCAAGCCAGAAGGCCAAGAATCAGGATTGTCCTGAACAAACTTGTTCAATATCCTTGGTTACAGATGAGGCTGAAGTTGGAGTAGATGGGGGAGAAGGAATTGAAGAACATAACAACCTTATAAATTCTTCAAGCACCACAAACTCATCCAATGGCTCTGGCTCAATGATGCATGGCAGCTCATCATGCTCTCAAAGCTTTGAGAACCAAAAGCATTCAAAAGTAAAACCAACTTGTGTTGATAGTGAGTCAAAAATGATTGTGAAAGCTAGCTATAGGGGAGACACTATTCGTTTCAAGTTTGATCCATCCGCAGGTTGTTTCCAGCTATATGAAGAGGTTGCAACAAGGTTCAAACTCCAAAACGGGTTATTCAAGCTCAAATATCTAGATGATGAAGAGGAATGGGTGATGTTGGAGAATGACTCAGATTTGCAAGAGTGTGTAGAAATTTTGCATGACATTGGCACACGTTGTGTGAAGTTTCTGGTTCGTGATGTGCCTTGTGTTTTAAGCAGTTGTGGCAGCAACAATTACTTCTTGCCAGACAGCTCATAGTGTCTGATATGATCAATGGCTTCATTGAGGCCATTACAAGCCTTGCTTCAACAATATCATGTGGGTTTTGGTTCACATTTGATTCTAATAGTATGTTGGTTGGAGGAGTTGACCTTTTAAGCCACCAATGCCACATGCAAATTTCTTCATTTTCTATGAAGATGTTGCAGGTGTCATTTGTGGCCATTGGGTCAAATATTTGTTACAATGCTATCTTCTAAGGGTGGCTGTTTTCAGTAGATAGCAAGATAAACACTCACATGATAGCACTAGCATGTTAAATATGCTGTTCTCTCTGTATGATTGATTAAAGCTCCATACACGTTTGTAGCTGTAGACAAGAGTAAATAGCTCAATCTTCACTTGTCACAAGTTTAATAGAAATCTATATATTTGAATTTTATTTTCTTTTTTCCTTTGCAAATGATATCAAGTTAGGAACATAAAGAGTATAATCATAAATGTTTGGATTATAGGGTCGAGGTCAAATCTTCTCCTTAATACGATATTCAAACTTTAAATACAGATCAAAGTTTTTCTTTCGCTTCACACCCGTTACCGTTGGTCAAACTGGAAAGTCTACAGAAAACACTTCAATATTAAAATCAGTACGAATTCAACCATGTTAGCAATAAATACGCAATGAATGTAACTAACCTATCATAATACCTCAAAACTGTAGTTATAGATTTTGGAATAGATTTCAAATTTGCATCGACTTAATTACTGCCACACTAGTAATAGTCTTGCTTAGCTTTAACCGTAATTATTTTTAACATTAATCTTTGTTTAACCTAACTGTTCGGTTAGTCCACTAACTCTTTTAAGGTTCCATATTGATGAAACCGTATGCTCTTTTGCTAACCAAATGATTATACTATCTAATAAAAAAATTTCAACAAAAGCATCACACAATTGGATATTACTTTGATTTGATTATTTTGATAAGTGAATATAAGTTGCACGATTTGTTTATATAAGAATTAAGATCATATAATTTAATGTCTTAAAGACTTTATATTAAAATGGTATCAATTTGTTATATAAGAAGCATGAATAAAAATTCATATTAAGATATATGCATTTAAAATTTAATATTATCCTTTTAATATTTTAAATGGATATTTTATATCAATTATTTTCATGTCTGTTTTAATCTAAATAATATTTTTACATCCTCTAAAATATTAAAAAAATTTAAATTATTAAAGACAAAATAATTGATAAATTAAAGCTTTGAGACCACTGAGTCAACCTTTTAAAAGAATTGAGAATTCACATGGTGGATTCGAAAGGGGAAAAAAACGAAAAACACGTGTGAAGGAAAAAGGTTGGAACAACAGAGAAGAAGCTTCGTGGGATGAGTAATTAAAATTATTTTATTACTTACCATAAGAAAATTCGACATCCTTAATCAATAAAATACTTTTTAAATTTTAATTATTTTATTAATATCCTTAATTAAATGAATTCACACCATATTTTACCTTTTTATCACACAAAAAAAATGAAAAATAAGGAAATGTTTTCACCGTCCAGATCCGTTCCAGCGAACGTAAATCAATGGCTGAAATCCAAGTAATTAATTATTAAAAACTATTGATTGACTAAAACATAGAAGCTAGCAATAGGAAAAAATTGTACACGTATAAATCGCGTTGAGTTGTTATCTGGAAGAGCTTATGCTCTCTGATCGCAATTTCTAGCATGGAACCATCAGCTTCAGGTTCAGTTCGGAAAACCCTCAAATTTTTAAATTTCTTGGTTTTCTAATTTCGTTGATTAAAGAAAAGGGGTAATTACTATTGCTGTTGTTCTAATTTCGCTTGGTGAAGCCACATAAAAATAAGAAAAGGGGTAACAGCCACCACTACCTTTGATCTTTTGATTTGCCTGATTTTTGTGTGGAGATTATTAGTGAATTAGATTTCATAGTTTTGCATATATTGATTTGGCAATTCTAGCGGTTCAAGGAAATGGGATTAATTACGATGTAGTATTCTGAACATTATGATGATAATGGAATCTGTGTTTCATCCCTCTTCATGGGATTTCCATTTCAACAATTTTATAGTTTTGTGTTGCAGCTCCACCTAAACCGTGGGAGAAAGTAGCATCCTCATCTGGGACTGCACCTTTTAAACCCCCATCAGCAGGTAGAACGAGTGATGTAGTCGAGTCTTCAGGAACTGCAAAACCAGGGGAAATAGTTTCATCTTCCAATAACTCTGCAATTGTCAATAGGAATGCTCTTGGAAGACCCCTTCCCACAAGGCCTTGGGAGCAGAATTATGGAACTACCAACTATGGAGGTGTGTTTTTTATGTTAAATTGTTTCTAGTCTAACATATTTGGCCTCCTATCCTTTTGGCTCTTTCCTTGCTTTACCTATTTTTATGAGTCTTTTCGTTTATGATTTACAGGTTATGGTTCTACAATGAATTACAATTCTGGATATGGATCTTATGGCGGAGTGGGAGGGTTTAGTGGTGGAGGAATGTATGGCAACAGTATGTACGGGGGAGGATATGGGGGGCTTTATGGGTCCTCTGGGATGTATGGAGGGGGAATGTATAATGGTGGCTTTGGTGGTCCTATGGGTGGTTATGGCCTGGGTGGTGGTCCTTATGGAGCTGAAGATCCCAATAATCCATATGGTGCTCCTTCAGCGCCTCCAGGATTTTGGATTTCTTTTATACGTGTGGTGAGCAATATAATTTTCTGCCCGACTTAATTCCTCTTTTCCTCACTAATTGATTTTGGTTCTCATATTCTGGGTTACTGTAACTAATTACTAGATCATAGAGTAATGTACAATTCCTTATTACTTGTAATTTATTTAACATTTTTTTTAATTATTTGTTTGACATACATCAAATTCTCTCTCATTTCATAATAACCTTAATTTAATACAGTGCATTTCTTTTGTAACTTATTGTACAAGAAGAAGCTTAATGGGTCAATCCTGTCTGTGTTCTATTATTTGTGATAATTACTCGTCACTTGAGACTAGATGCAACAGAAACTAGGATATTATTAATCTTTGGACAAAAGTTAGATGTTGTTCCTTAAGTTTTAAGTACTTTCAGTGCTGTTCTTTGATTAAAAATGGAATTTAACATCACCAATTTGCGTAATAAAGGTCTGCGTTAAAAGTGAGTGCAGGTTACTGAGGTAAAACTATTTTCCCCCCTTAAACTTAGTATAAATATCTTATGAAACTTCTTTTCTTTCGGTGTATTTGGCCATTCAATTAGCATTCTGAAATGGACACGTTATTTTAAATCCTTTTCTTGGTGTACTCTATTCACTGTTCTCATTCTACACTGTGATCTCAACCACATTTCCCTCCTTTGAAAATTTGCTTTGCATTAGCTTATTCTTTTTCCCTTTTAAAATTGTAGATGCAAGGCGTGGTTAACTTCTTTGGTAGGATTTCAATTCTCGTAGACCAGAACACGCAGGCTTTCCATATGTTCATGACTTCACTTCTTCAGGTTTTACATTCATCTTTTTCTTTCCATTTTGTGTTCCTTTCCTTCGTTAATTTGTCATATTATACTCTATGCTCTAATGGCTGTTTGAAGGTCACAAGTAATCTATCATCTATCCTAGCTTTTTCAATTCTGTTAATTTGAAAAGCTTATTAGACAAAATAAAAATCAAGTTTGGATCTGGCTTGTCCAGTCCAAATTCGAAATCAGTAAAAAAGTAACCAAGTGATCTAATCAAAGCACAATTTGATTGATGGATGTATTAGTTTTTATTATTTACTTTCATTTCACAGGGCATGTTTCCAACTCTGATAGTCCATGCCAAAGATCACTAGTGTTTTCCCTCCTTTCAAATAAGAATGCAGACTTGCCGGAGTTTTTTTGTGTTGTCCCTCTAATGAACTTTCAAAATAGTATATTGAATTTTATTTTAATGTGATCGTATCTTGACAGCTTTTTGACCGGTCTGGTGTATTGTATGGAGAGCTAGCTAGATTTGTGTTACGGTTGCTTGGAATCAAAGCTAAACCCAAGAAGATTAACCCTCCAGGTCCAGATGGACTTCCACTGCCTGGGCCACACACTTCCTATGTAAATCAGAACAATATTGAGGGATCAAAAGCTGCTCCAAGTGGTTCCTGGGACAATGCATGGGAATATGATACCAATAAGTGATGAAATGAATCTGTTTTGCTGATAAGAGCGAATCCAAATACAGTATAAGGAATTGAGAAACAGCTGAAGCAATGCAAACGAAGATACTGAAAATGTGCAAGTCATGCTTAAACTGGAATTTTCAGTCTGCTTTGCTTGGATGGGTTTGTTTTACCGGAAATGGATCACAATGGTAAACTGGCTGGTAAAACAAACCAGTAATACATTTACCTTTAAAGCATCTGCTCGGAATTTTGTAGGATGCTGTTTGTATAGATAGTTGTATTACTCTGTATTTCAAATGTTGGGGGAGACAAATTCAATTTCTGGTTTTAGAAACTGATTTCTTATGTAATTTTGCATTTCTGAGCAATCAATTTCTCATGTAAGTTCTGAAAATTACATAGAAAATATATATAACGTTTTCTCTTCTGTTTATTTAAGCATTATGTTCAAGTGTTTAAGAAACAATTCCTTAGAAAATAGAAATGTGTTTGTGGCTCAAATGCTTTTAAGAAAAAAAAAAACTTTTTTAAAAAACGATAAACATGGAAGGCTAGTTTGACGTACGCGTAAAAGCAATTCTTTCAACTGTGACAGTGTCTCAATAAAAAAAATTATGGTTCAAAATGTTTCAATGTAAAATTTGTGGCTCAAAATAATTTGGTTACGCATTTTGCTTATATTTAATTGCTTACAACTAATTTCATCGATGAACTCTTAGTTTAAAGAAATAAACTCAGTTTATAACGTTCAATTACATGAGAAACACCATTTAGGGTACAAGATTGTTTACAAATAAATATAAAAGTTTGTCTCTTCAAAATTATTTTGATAATATAATTAAAAAAATCATAAATATTGTCTCAAATCTCTCATGAGGTTCTTCAGAGCTTACTAAAGTAATAAACTTTTAAATCAAATTTTAATGAAAATCATGTATAACCTAGCATTTTAATTGTATCTTATTCTTATTCTCTATACTGCAACGAGCTAACAACTAACACTATTATATTACATTCTTACAAAATAAGAGAACTCAATTTGAATATAGGAAAGTCAGATTGGGTTATGAGTTCATCATATAAAAGTTCTCACATTAAATTCAATAGAAATCTTCAATGTTCATGAGCTTTATTTTTTTGTTTTATATTTACTCAACTTTTTTATTTTTATTCAATATAATTTTTAACTTTTTAATACTAAAAATAATAAATACTTAGTCAATGCTAGAAGTTCCAAACAGTATAGTCGTACATTAATTGTGTTTTATTCAAGAAATCATGTTTTCATTGTAATTTATAAAAATAAATTGCATGTTTTCAAACTATCTTCATAGTAATTTATAAAAATAAATTGCATGTTTCCAAACTACATAACTTTCAAGAGTCTGCTTACGTGCTGTGGCAAAAAACAATTTGGGACTAGAATTGAATTCTAACATTATTATTGTTTCAGATTTTCATTTTTAAAAGGTTCTTTCATTTATTTTCTAAATAAAAACAACTAACACATAACATTTTATCTGCTTTAGACACTATAGAATTGTTACCCCTTTTTTCCTCCTAAAACTTGACTTCTAAATATTCCATAAATTAAGGATAAATAGGTAAAAGCTTCTAACAATAAATAGGAAATTAATTTTCCAAGGAATTAGAAATAATTTTACACAAGCACAGCTGTTGAAATGAACTCCTCGCCCAAAATTGATATTCATACTAACTGTAGTAGAAACTACCAAAACACGAAAAACAAAATTATCTAATAACTGACCCTATTTTTGTTCAATAATTGACACTGGCAGGACAAAATTTGTAGTGTAATGTAATACATGTACTTGCAACACATGATTTCTAAGCCTGGATCACTGACTTCAGACTCAAGCAATTTTATATATCAATGTTGACATTAATTCCATAGATCCATACCACCATTTCCAAATCAATCTACTTGATGCTGAATACGTCGTGAACTTTGTTCTCTTCCAACCGCATGAATCTTTCATTTCATGTTTCTATTTTGTGGCGGTTACATGTCACAAATTCATTTACCTCAACGAATTCAAGTAGTAAAGTCAAACCTCTGCTCTTCGAATTTTCTTATTCTGTTTGTCTTGTGCGCGGTATTTCTCACGTCTTTCCTCTCTCCGGCGCTTCTTCGACAACTGCTCGTCTTTTGCTCTCTCTGCTTCTAGTTCTTTCCTTTTCTTCTCTTCCTTAAGCTTTCGCTTTTTCATCTGCAAGCGGCTCAGAAGATAGAGCATGTCAGAAGACATGCAACAGCAGTGCTTTAAAATGAAAAAAAAATAAAAAATTGTGCCACGTCATAACAATGTCACTTATTATGAATGGTATTGCTAAAGAACTCCGGAAGAAAAAGACTCTCGGTACAATGAAACTACAACTTAGTCAACTGGAAATCAATTTCTCAAGAAGTCAGTAAAAGTGGTTAGTAATTAAGACCTACTATACCTTGAAGCAACAAAAGGAAAAGTGATAAACCGTCAAGAGTAATAATTGAGTTTTGAAAATTACATATTAATCCAGTATATCCAGAGGACGGTAACCATTAATTAAACTACAAAGCCATTGGCTAGTGCTGGCTTTCTTTGAATTTTGAGTGTGAGCTAATGTGTTTGAAGTTGATTCATCCTCAATTTTAAAAAGACTTCAAATCCAATAAAATGGAACAAAAATATTTTTAAGCAATGGAATATAGTTCCAAGCCAAGTTGCTCAGTGTGCTTAGAAATCTGGAATAGAAATTCAATCAGCCGACATACTTACCTTCTCGCTATTTATTAACTGGAGATGTTGAACAAGAGCGTGAACTTTACGCTCTCGAGGTTCCATGACAACACCCCTTCCCCTTCTCTCTTCAAGTAAGGGCTTCTTTCGCTTGGGTATATCCTTGGGTTTTGATGCAAAGGGAAGACTTGCTTGAAGAGACTTGGGAATCACCAATGGATTGAACTTTCTAGGTTTTCTTTCAATTTTCTGGCAGAAGATGAGAATGAAAATAAGTAGACAAACTACAAAACAATATGGACAAAGAAACGTCTCAATGCACAGCAGGAAGGGAAAGCATCCATTAGTACAAAACTAGAACACATACCTTGTAAAGTGAATCTTTATTTACAGGAACAGGAAGATTGTGTTCTCTTCTCAATTCTGCAACAGTCCTCATTCCTTTCCAGGTCTTTTCACGAGGCTGCAATGCAGTTGTCAATGGATTATAAAACTGAGGAACTTCAACTTGAGTCCATGCACGCAGGAAAACAATGTCACTCATCAGGATTTTATCCTCAAAAGTGCACCTAGCAATTCCTTCCTTAGTTTGCCCACCCTTCTTTTTTGCTTGATTACCTATTTCTTCTTTTGCGGCCTGCCAGATCAATACATAACATAGGACAATATATATGGTAAGTTATACGTATCCAACTGCTGTAACTACCAAAACAAACCATCACTATAATGTATGTCACTATCTCAACGTCACAATAAACGGACCTTCTTGACCTGGCCCCTAATCCCACTGACTGTTCGAATAGCTGCACCTTCAAACCGAGCTACTTCAAGATCCGAAGTAAACATGTCCTTGATAAGTGCTGTCTTCTTGAATATCTTGCATGGATAACCAACCAATTTGATTTTCTTCACTATCCTTGCTGCATGATTAAACTCAAGCACAACTGCAGTGGCAGTAATCCTAAATGTTGCCTGATAAACAGAATACATCCTCTCAGAAACTAAGCAAAACAATAACATAGAAAGAAAAGAAAAGGAATAAACTACAAAAGTAAAGATCCCATGAGTTGGCAAGACCTAAGAAGGATTATTTAACAGAAAGGAATGTAGCACCAGACCTGATTGTTTGCTAAATTCTGAACAGCTACAACCCCAGTGTTGGGAGGAGCAAGAGGGCCCCAAAACATAGCAAGGCAATGCATGTGTTCTGGAGTATACTTAAGCATACGATGCCTTCCATTGCTATCCTCAATGGCATAAACTGGGGTTGTCTGGTAACGCCTCCATCCAACAGATACAATGATTGGATCTCTAGTCTTCAAAACTTTCTTGTGCCACCTGTGCCGCTTTAACCTTGTCTGGAAACAAATAGAAAACAAATCTCAAAAGTTAAAATTTCAATCAACTTCTAAAAATAAACTCAAGGCTGGTATTACTAAACGTGTTTTAGAGTCCAAAGTTTCATTTTTTACATAAACAGCCCTTTACATTCCATTCCTTGCATATAGGAGGTCCATGTTATCATCCTAGTAAACAATTATAAATAGACACTATTCAAAACATAAATAGTACAAGAAACATTCATTTTGAAACTCTACCAAGTTTTTCTACGCTAACAGTTGATTCGTCACCTGTCCTTGGATTATTGCATTAAACAATCTGGACTAATAAAAATCCCAACCAATTAACTTTTAAAGAAAATATTAGTTTTATTGACCTTAAAGTGTTAATAACACTAGTGAGCTTAAACATTATTAGGAATTATACTTCAAAAAATTTCACTGACCTGCATATATCCAACATTTTCCTCCCCTATACCAACCCCTCCAACCAATATTGGATGGTAGGGATCAAAGTATTCAACCATCTCGCAAGGAACCTCATCAATCTCCAATCTTAGGTATGTCCCTGTTCGGAACCCTTCTATCTCCAATCGGGTATCTTCATCAAGATCATTGAGTTCAGCTATATTCCTTTGTTTCTGGAGTTCAATCTCCTCCTTCAACTGGCAGAAACCAACACTTATTAGCCAGCCATAATAGAATGTGGTAGTCGACACCTAATGTTAGCAATTTACCTTGTCAAAATAGCTACTTTCATTAGCTTGACCACGATGGAACTTGCGTTCACTTTCATTATCAGTGTCTTCTTCTGGTGACCCAGGGTCTTTGTCAAATGTAAACAACGGAATTAAGGTAACAAATTATAGAACTATATTGCACCCAACAATATGCTTTTAATTCAATGAGTCAGCATCACACAAAGTAGTACATTTGATCAATGAGTCAGTGTGTTCACATTTCACATCATTATCATATCAATGGCTGAGACATTAGATCCATAACATTACCAAAAAGTGTAGGGCAAAGGGTCTTAATCAAGCTTTCTACATAGTCCACTCATCACTGATTTGGGTTAGACCCTTAATCATGCGAAAGACATCAAGTTTTGGCAGGGATGGCTGAGACAGTAGATACATAATATTACCCAGAAGTTTAAGGCAAAGGGCTTTTTTGAAGTTTTCTATGTAATCCATTCATCACTGATTGAGGTTAAACCCTTAATCATGTGAAAGACATCAAGTTTTGGCAGGGATGGAAGTAGACCATAACCCAAAGAGGTCCACCATTACGACAATTGCAAGACATCATTATTTAAATATGGCATAAATTGGCAATTTATTTTCTAGTCCTATGGATATTTTTATTTCATGCCAGTGCATGTTGGAGGAAGAGTTGTTAACTCAGAAGCTATGTAAGGAATTTAAAGACCTGATTCTGCCAAACTCAGAAGTCAAACCTTAAAGCAATAAATGAACATTCTTTTCAGATGAGGTCGTAGGTTACTAGAAGTAACAGTTCATGTTGCATAAGTATATGGAGAGAAAAAAAGGATATTGAGAATCAAATTTTGCACGGAGAGCACGTTTCTTAAGCCTCCGCTCCTCAGCTTCCAAATCATCACCCTTTAGTGTTGTTGCTGCAAGAGCATCATCTGTCTGATTATTCTCATGTTTTTCTCCTGTTTCCAAATCTTCAAAGTCACCATAGACATCTTCATTTTCCCCTTCAGTATTTGCTGTTTGTAATGCATTTCTGAGTGCAGCTTTTGCCAAATTGCCAGACACAAAGCGGTTACGAATCTCCTCATCCCATCTCTGATGCACAAATTGTGTGCACTTGGAACAATCCTCAGTATTGACCACTCCATCATCATCCAATCCATCTCTCATGCTTTGCTATAGATTTTAAAGACAAAAAAGCACAACATGATTGCTTAGTTCATGTATGTAGCAAACAAGAACATATTTTGTGGGATAACAAAGTAACAAATTTAAATAAGGGTTTCTAGAAAATACTAACATGTACATTTCAAATGTGGTGTTTATAATTATCATCAGAGGAAAGAAACATTGATAGAAAATAACTACATAAGCAATTTGGTGCAAGTCCTGACAAGGTAGTAATTGACTAACCTTTTTCACTTCTTCTATAGGCTTAAAAAAGTCATCATCACTTTCCTCATCTCCACTATTATCATTCTCAGAGTTTGCTGTGGTTGAATTATTAGTAGATTCCCCATACACAAGTTGCATCAAGCTAGGAGCTTTCCGTGACAGAGTTCTTTCTGCCAAAGACTCTTTCCACTTGGAAACATTACCCATGCCATTTTCTAAGAGAAAATCAAGAGAAGTCAGAAAAGATATCAAGAATCTAGCTTCAGATACAAGCATTGATTGATTTACCATGATTACCTAGACCTAGTACTGAAAGTGGTACAACACACTGATACAGCCAGACAAAAATGAAAAAGATATAAATCTTAACAATAATATGAGGAAAACTGCACCATTTGTGTCATCATTATCATTATCATTATCATCTTCCTCCTCTTCTTCTGAAGATCCTGAATCAGAAGATGCAAGATCATCACTAGCAGCTGCATCCTCGTCTCCTTCTGAATCCTATCAACAAAGTCAGTTTGAAATTGAGAGCGGCAGTAGAGCATTGTCAATGCAAACTGACAGAAATATCACATGAAACAAAAGGAAAAATAACTTTTTTCAAACAGCAGTCAGTAATTCAATGCGTTTTAGCTTGGTCAACAATTTGATATAGTATAAGCTTGACCTCATATAAGCAAGATACGTGGGATTAAAAAAAATGAAAAGGGAATGACCATAACACAAGCTATCATATTTCCCTGATGTTAGGTATGAGTTGTGCGACTCAAAAAACAAACAAAATTGCTTATAGCTTACCATCACATCACTGTGATCAATATCATTTCCAAATATCGCTCTCCGCCTTCGTCTTCCATCATGAAACTCAATATGTTCTTGTATTTGGTCTCCATTCAAAGCATTGCTATTTGGTGAATCTTCATTGTCGGAATCAGAGGCTTCACTCTCTTTCATGGTGTCCTCTTCATCCTGATCAGATGATTCTGAACCATCTGAATCCTTTGTGTTTATAGCAGCTTCATTCTGTTCTACATCTTTGTTTTCACCATGTGTGTCAGTCAGAGCTTCTGATGACACTTTACGCTTTTCACCAAAAAAACTGATAGAGCTGTTCTCCAGCTTTTCATTGATTGAGTATTTGGTATTCTGCAGGGATTTCACTAAAAGCTCTCCTACATCTCTGTCCTTTCCTGTTAGAAGCATATTAGATAAAAGTTTAATAAAATAAAATATTGAACAAGGAAGAAATCAGATAAGCAAAAACAAAAACACTATTGAAGTATGCACACTAAAACCTGAAAGTATAACAGGTAATAGTGTTAGAAAGATGTAGGTAGAAAATGACTACCATAGATAACTGATGTCATATGATTGCACTTAAGATTAAAACTGATAAAATATATTCTTGAGGGCTTAATTGATCCCTCTCATTATCTTCTATATATATTGAAAACACAAGAGTACATGGAACACCAAGAGTCTACACTAGACCTCTAGGTATAGAACTAGGTACTAATCATTACTGGTCTAGCAGACTAGCCTTAATGATGATATGTAACAGTAATTATTCTAACACTCCCCCTCAAGCTGGAGCATACAGATTGTATGTACCAAGCTTGGAACAAATAAACTCAATCTGAGGTCTCCTTAATGACTTAGTCAATATATCTGCGAGTTGGTCATTTGATCCAACAAACTCGGTACATATTTCTTTTGACAATAACTTTTCCCGAACAAAATGACAATCAATTTCTATATGTTTAGTTCTCTCGTGAAACGCTGGATTTGATGCAATGTGAAGAGCAGCTTGGTTATCACAATACATCTTCATACTCTGGATGTCACAGAAGCTAAGCTCTTCAAGGAACTACTTCACCCATATAAGTTCACATGTTAGTGACGTCATTGCCTTATATTCAGCTTCAGCTGTTGATCGAGCCACTACATCTTGTTTCTTACTTTTCCATGAGATAATGTTTCCTCCAAGGAAAACACAATATCCAGTAGTAGATCGTCTATCAATAAGAGAACCTGCCCAATCGGCATCACAATATCCTGATACTTGAAGGCTTCCTTTTTCTTCATATAATAGCCCTTGCCCGGGAGCCTTTTTCACATACCTTAGAATGCGAATGATAGCATTCCAATGGCCAACACATAGACTTGCATGAACTGACTAACCACTCCAACTGCAAAAGATAGATCCAGCCTTGTAATAGTGAGATAGATTAGTTTTCCAACTAGCCTCCTATATCTCTCTGGGTCGGAGAATAACTCACCTTCTGTTGTTAATTTTTTATTTGGGTCCATAGAACTGTCAATCGGTCTACAATCAATCATGCCTGTTTCTTGCAAAATATCCAGAGCATACTTCCTTTGGGAGATTACAACTCCATCTTTTGACTGAGCTACTTCAATGCCTAAGAAATATTTGAGGCTTCCAAGATCCTTGGTTTGGAAATGTCTACACAATTACTCCTTCAATTGAGATATTCCAGCAGTATCATTTCCTGTAATGACTATATCATCAACATATACTATTAAGTAAACACATTTCCTGAGAGACGAATGATAATAAAAGACTGAATGATCTGCTTCACTGCGTTTTAGCCCAAATTTTTTAACAATGGAGCTGAATTTTCCAAACCAAGCACGTGGTGATTGCTTGAGCCCATATAAAGATCGGTGCAATTTGCAAACCATACCAGACTCCCCCTGAGCAACAAACCCAGGAGGTTGCTCCATATAAACTTCTTCCTCAAGATCACCATGGAGAAAGGCATTTTTGATATCCAATTGATGAAGTGGCCAATGACGAATGGCTGCCATTGCGAAGAAAAGACGAATGGTAGTCATCTTGGCCACGGGAGAAAAGGTGTCACAATAATCAAGGCCATAAACTTGAGTGTATCCTTTTGCAGCTAGTCGGGCTTTTAGCCTATCAATGTCACCATTAGGGCCGACTTTAATTGCATATACCCATCAACAACCAACAGCCTTTTTGCCCGAGGGAAGTGGCACAAGCTCCCAAGTATTACTGTGGTCAAGAGCCTGCATTTCTGCAATCATGGCTTGTCGCCATTCAGGATGATCAAGTGCTTCTTTCACATTTTTGGGTATAACCACATTAGACACTGAGGATAAAAGGAAATAAAAGGAGGACGACAATTTGTGATAGCTAAGAAAATTATAAATGGGATGAGGGTTTCGAGTGGAACGAGTACCTTTTCTGAGAGCAATGGGCCAACCAGAATCATCTTCACCAGGAGGCGTGGCAGGAGGCAGGGAGAAGAATCTGAAGAAGGAGATCCACCAGTTTCTGGAAGAGGATTACCCATCGAGGTACTGTGTCGGAAGATATCAACATGTGGAGGGGAAGGTTCGGGAGGACCTTGAGCATGACTTGGATTGAATGAGACATTGGAGATATTGGACTCAACCACTGGAAGAGGAAGGACCTGTTGGAGGATATGAACATCTTGAACAGATGGAGAGAAGAAAGGTGTTTGTTCAAAGAATGTAACATTGGCAGACATGTAGTACTTCTTGGTTTCAAGAGAGTAACACCGGTACCCTTTTTGAAGCCGAGAATAGCCTAAAAAGACACATTTGATCGCACGAGCGGAGAGCTTGTCTAGCCTCGGAGACATGTCCTGAACAAAACATACACAACCAAAAACTCGAGGAGGGGTGTGAAAGAGAGGATCATTGGGAAAGAGAATGGAGAAAGGAACTTTATTATTGAGAGAGGAGGAGGGCATCCTATTAATAAGAAAACATGCAGTTAAGATGGCATCCCCCAGTGATGAACAAGAATATGGGCACCAAGCAAAAGGGTACGAGCAGTTTGAACCAAGTGTCTATTTTTCCTTTCAGCTATACAATTTTGCTGGGGTGTATGAGGACAAGTGGACTGATGCAAACTACCATGGGAGCTAAGGATTGCAGAAAAAGTGGAGGAGAAATACTCTTTAGCATTATCACTTCTTCTTCTTAAGATTTTAATTACTTGACCAAATTGGTTCTTGATTTCATTCAGAAAGGATGTGAAGATGGGTAACAATTCAGAGCGATCTTTCATTAGATAAACCCAAGTACATCTAGAATACTCATCAATAAATGTAACAAAATACCTAAAACCAAAAGAAGAGACATCAAAATGAATAATAGAAAAACTAGAATTACACATTGATTGAGACCTTTTAGGAAAGATAGATCTAACATGTTTTCCTAGTTGACAAGACTCACATTCTAAAGTCTGAAAACCACTAAGTTCAGGACACATCTTTTTTAACTTTGACAAGTGAGGATGGCCAAATCGGTCATGTAACACTTTAAGGGGAAGAGCTGCAACACAGGATACCCGTGGACGAGATCCAAAATGGTATAAACCTCCAGCTTCATATTCTTCTCCAATCTGTCTCCCCGAGCCACACTCTTGTATAACAAAAGATTTTGAATCAAAAGTTATTGAACAATGTAACATTTTGGTTAACTGACTTAAGGAAAGTAAATTGAATCGACAGTTAGGGACAAAAAAGAACAGATTTCAGAGTTAGAGAGGGAGACAGGGAGACTTGACCGACTCCCTTTGAACAAGTTTTAGAGTCATTTGCAAGAGTAATGAAATGGGGTTTTTCTTGGAGGGAAAGGGTGGAGAACAATGAGGTATTACCAGAGATGTGATCAGAAGCACCCAAGTCAATTACCCATGAATTTTGACCTTCCATGGATTGAGAAATGCAAGTTGTGGATGTACTTGGGGATTGGGATGATTGTGCCACTCTGTTAGACTTTAATCGCAGATACTCTTGATACTCTTCCTCAGTGAACTTGGAGTCAGAAGTGGGAGTTTCAGCCTTAGAGATATTGGCTGTTTTTGAAGGAAAACCATGCAAGGAGTAGCAGTTTTCTTGGGTGTGACCCACCCTCTTACAGTAAGTGCACTGTGGACGTCCCTGACCTCCACGTCCTCCTCCTCTAGTGCCAAGTCCTCCTCTTCCTTGCGTGGAAACCATGACAGATGGTTCCATTGTTTCATGAGCTTCCTGAGACTGAGGCACTGGAACACGAAGAAGACGTGTGGTCAAGGCTTCCAAGGAAGGGACCTCACGACTTGTCAGAAGTTGATCTCTGATATGATTCAAATCTGGATGTAAAGCACGGAGGATCATCACCATATAATACTTGTCAAGCTTCGTTTAGATGTCTTCCGAAGATTCCACTTCCAAGAACATTCTCAACTCTTCCACAGCTGCTTGGGCTTCAGTCATGAAGGAGACCATATCATGGTCTGTCATTTTGAGACATGCAAGCTTGTTTGTTGTATCATAGAGACGTTGAATATCATTAGCATAAATGCTTTGAGCTTTCTTCCAAAAAGAGTGACATGTTTTGAAGGCTCTAAAAGATATCAAAAGTCGGGGTTCCACAGATTGCCACAATAGGGCACACAATTGGAAATCTGCTTGTTTCCATTGTTCAGCTTTTTCAGAAGGTACTTGGCTTCCATCCTGCTCAAGGTGGTCATAATGTCCTTGACCGAGGAACCACATTTCCATGGCAGCAGACCAAGACAGATAATTCTTTCTGTTTAGCTTTTCGAAAGTAATTGAGGGACTTCAAAAGAAAGAAAGAACACTTCCAAACGCCATTCTTGATAAAAATAGGTGAAGGAACCAGAAAAAACCGAGAACAGAGAGGAACCAGAAAAATCCGAGAGGGTTTCTTAGGGTTTTCTTCAAGGGGAGCTTCTGGACTTCACTAAAGTAGGATTTTGAGGGTCAGAACAAAGAGAGGAGGCTCAGGCGACAGCTATGGAGGTGTCGCGGTGACTTTCCGACGAGCAGAGGGCGGCGCGTGAACAGTACGCGCCTGTTCGCAGCACACAAAGAAGCTGCGTGTGGCGGAGCGTGGAGGAGAATCAGACTCCGGCACCAGTGGGGGTGGTCGTCGCGTGAAGAGACGAACCAGATCCAGTGGTCGCCGGACGGAACAGTGACGGCGGACGGCGGCGAAAAGAGGCGGACAGATGCGAGATGGCAGAGAACCAAGTTGAAGAGCTTCAAACTGCAGTTGACAGCTGCAGATAGTGACAAGACAACCGTGGACAACGGCAAAGGGCACCGAACAGATGCGAACAACAATGACAATGCTGGTGGACAACCCAGGACAGAAACGAGAGCAGGATGAACCTGCTCTGATACCAACTTAAGATTAAAACTGATAAAATATATTCTTGAGGGCTGAACTGATTATCTTCTATATATATTGAAAACACAAGAGTACATGGAACACCAAGAGTCTACACTAGACCTCTAGGTACAGAACTAGGTACTAATCATTATTGATCTAGCAGACTAGCCTTAATGATGATATGTAACAGTAATTATTCTAACAATTGCAATACGATACGGTGATAAAAGTTACAAACCAGCTGAATACCTCAACTTTCTAACAGAGGAACCACCACCATATGATCATAATATGATTTCACAGACAATGATTAAATAGTTGAAATATATTTTGATGACAATAGATAAAATACATGAAGGAAAGGAAACTAAACTAACAAGAACCTTTGCTTGTCATAGCAGAGCTTTCACCATCAACTTTTGAGAATTGAACAAGGTGGTCGTTAATATTTATGTATACAGCATCTTTGTCATATAAAAGATCCCCAAGTCCAGACATAGGAGCATGGAATAATTTTTCCTTATCCCGCAGCCCTTTCTTTTTTGCAGCAGATGGGAGAGGACAAGGATCCGGTAAAGCAGTAATAGCAGTTAAACTATAATCACCCACTCCTGCTATGTGTACCTAATTTCCAAAATCCAAAACAATGGTAGACTACCAATATTTGAGAACACATAAACATAATACTTTAATTACAATCTGATAACTATATTTCTCTAAGCAGATAGTCTAAGTTGATTAAACACTTCTAACATACACCAAATTAAAATATTAAAACCAGTGAATAACTGAATTCCTTTTTATGTAACATATACATTCAAATCACTTGTGGAGAAAGGAAAGAGCTTTTTCAGCATTTCAGGGGGAAATGGTTACATTATAGTGCATAAGTAGAAAATAAATAGTAAATTAGATGTTTGAAAAACATGTATAAAATAAATGAAGATGTTTTGAAATTAAATTTAAGCAAAATTAGCACAAAATTTTAGATACGCAAATATTAGGATTTAAGATCACAATTATATTTAATTTTTGCCCCTTCAACTAATTGGTTATCAATCAGTATTCTGAGATAAAACCAACGACAAAGCATGAATTTGTTCAAGTCAAGGAAAATAATAGTGAACTTTGAGCTAACTATGAGATGAGGAATCACCTAAAGTATCAATTAAGGACCCTATCCCTGGTGCATTCTACCAAAATTCTAAATTCTAATGAATTTAATTTCAGGAAAAGGAAATAATACAGTAGAACTGCTAAACACACCTTATTGCCCTTTTTCAAATTACATCCTCTAAGATAACCATAAAGGGTGACTTTTCTGTCACATTTATCATTTGCATGCACTTTTTCAGGAGGAGTGATGTCTTCAAAACGGTCAACTAAAACATAGGGGTGGGAAGTTCGCCAAGATAAAGGATGAAACTTCATGACTGAAATAAATCTAGCAAGATTGTGCACCTCCCGCTTAACATACCTGTTAAATTAAGAAATATTGGTATTCAAAAGAAAAACTACTAACAAAGCTTAGCAAACACTGTTGGATATTAACTTGCACAAGTAAAAGAACAAATTTTATGGTAACAAAACAGATTTCTTCTGACAACTTACTTTCCATGAATTAGGCCTGATAAGTAAAATAGTTTAGCACCATCATATATCTCCGTCCAGAAACGGTGTTTAAGTCTTTGTTTTGTTTTCCTCAACTTTTTCACATCCTTGAATTTATCAAGATGGGTGAGAACCCCCATGACCTTTGGGAACCCATGAACTTGCAATATATTTAGGAACTCAAAGGTTTCCTACAAAAGAAGTAAAATATCAAAAAACAACATCCTTAATTGATAAAACCAATGCCAAGACAAATTCATCAAAATCCCACAATAGCTACACTACAAATGGACAACCCTATCATCATTCGCAAGCAACTCACCATTTCAAAACCATAACTCCCATCTATGAGAAGTAGCGCTAGATCTGCAAACTTTGCCGCGTCTATCATGCCATTGATATCATTCGGGCATTCCACAAACTGAACCCGCCTTTGCTTTCCTGACAGGTGAAACAAAAACCATGGTTAACCAAGTGCAGAGAACTAGTGAAACACACAAGTAAATTTACAGATAGAGGCAATGTGTATAAAAATAATCACAAACCTGAGACAATAGTAATTGGACCTCGAACATCGGGCAAATTATGTTTCGTGTAATGCTTAACCAAAGATTTAATCAACAGTGACTTCCCAACCTGGTATCAAACCAAACACACGAAACAGCACCGGACAACATTAACAACTAAGTGCACTGAGTCCAGTTAAATTATAGTGAAAGATAAGAAAATACTAAGAACCTGAGGAGGACCCTGCACAACGACGACGTATGGAGCGGGTTCGCCGTAGGAGCGGTCAATGATGGGAGCGTGAAGGCGGCGCTGCTCTTTCTCCACGGCACGTGATTGCAACCTTTTGGCTTTGTTGGAGGAAGAATAGGCGAATGCCTTAGGGTTTTGGTTTTTCTGATCCTCTCCTCCAGCATCCTGATTCTGCTTCTTCTTACTCTTCTTCTTGGTGGATTTGGAACCTGATTGGCGATTCCTATGAGGCCTGTTAGATTGATCGGCGTCGTTGACTGCCATTGACAGAGGTGGCAGAACTCTGTCTCCACTGTTTGGTGAGGTTTAGGGTTTATCAACTTCGTTTTCAGAACGGTAATGGCGGCAACGCCATGTTTTGTACGATGCCCCGAAAACCTACTAGTTGTTTTTATATTTATTTAATTATTTTAAATGATGTGATTACCCTTATGTTCAAAAAATAAAAATAAAAATTAAAAAACAAAATACAAATCATAATATTTGTTTATGATATCGTAATAAGATGTGCTAATGTTGATAACAAAAAGCATGTTAAATACAGTTAAATATATCTATACCATTTATAAAATGGATTCACCTTTTTTTACATAAATTTTTTAAAATGTATCCTTTAATAATTATTTTTTAAAATTCAAATAATTATTTATCATAACAGTTATTTTCTTTAATTTCGTCTTTTTAGTAATTATTTTTAAAATTTAAATAATATTTTATAACAAAAAACAATTTATACAATAAAAATTATTTATTTATTTATAAAATAGTTCTATACTTTATTAATATTATTTTTTTAATAATTATAAATTATTTTATAATTAAAAGAAAAAAAAAACTATATTTAAAAAATAACAGATACGTGATACATCCATACATAGTACACGTCCATGTAAAGATATTTGTCAGAACCATTAAAAACCCACTAAGAAACCACATTCGAGTGGAAGTCAAGTGTCAAGAAGAGAGTTTAGAATTTCAAAAAATAGAAAACAGGTGGCTGCAGGGATTGAACGTTCGGTTTGATGGTAGAAGTAAAACTTAGTTTTCAAAAATCTACGCCACTCTCTGCATGCAACCATATTCTTCAACCTTATGAGTTTCCATTTTCTCCTCCTTCTCTCTCTAAATTTCTTCACCTTTTCTCTGAGAAACACTCATTTTCTCTTCTCCGATCATCACTCAGGCACCATTTCCACTCTTCCAGTGTCAAGGGCTTTCGATTGAACCGATCGGGTTGTGAAGCTGAGCTGGTAAGTTCTTCTCTTCACTCAGTCGTGCGTTTTCCTGGACGTGCAAACCAAGTTATGATTTCATGTGTTGATCACTTTTCTAAAATGAGTGGTTCTGATAGTGTTTTGGTTTTTACTTGGTTTGGTTTTGGAAATTGTTGAGCATTGAGGGTAGAAGGACTTATAGAGGTGAACCAATAACCATATCTGGAAGCGTTCAGTCACGTTAGAGGTAAGGGAAGCTTATATAATTTGATTTTATGTTCGTTTTGAATGGATGCATGTTCGTTGATTTGCTGAATGAATATGAAAAATGATTGTTACTATGTTTTGACTGTATGAAGTATGAATATTTATCATGATATGGATTATGAAATTAACTGTATGAAGTATGAATATTTATCATGATATGGATGTATGAAATTATGAAGATAGATGTTGAGAAATGAATTTATATAAAAAATTATAAGTACGTAATTTCATATGAAAATTGATGTTCGTCACTGAAGGTCTTTGACCGTTTGGTTTTCTGGTGGACTCGGTTGGAACTGGATTCTTTCATTTGGATGGAATTCCAGTTGAGGACCGAGCGTCTTCGTTTAGTAATATTTGTATATATAAGCGTTCAACCAAGGATATTCGTTCCTTGGTATTCTGTTATAAACTTAAGTATATCTATATGTATTTATATATTTCGTTCATTCTTGAACACTAGTTAAATGGTATCTTATTATATTTATCAAGCCTTTCTTCTATAAGTTTAGTAGAGTTCGGTCTTACATCAAGCGCTCGTA
Organism: Vigna angularis; assembly: GCF_016808095.1. Lineage (NCBI taxonomy): Eukaryota > Viridiplantae > Streptophyta > Magnoliopsida > Fabales > Fabaceae > Vigna > Vigna angularis. Next base: position 36,964,820 of record NC_068974.1, read on the forward strand.
CTAAGTAGTGTTCGGTCTTACACCAAACACTCGTATTAAGTGGTGCTCGGTCTTACACTAGGCGCTTGTTCTCGTTTCCATAATTTAATTTTTAAATAAGAGCATTCAGCCAAAACCAATAGCGTTCGGTCTCTACAGTGTTCGGTCTTCGACCAGCACTCGTTCTCCTTGATGTTAAATTCACAAATAAGCTAAGTATTTATAGCGTTCGATTTCTTCATAAAATTCCGTCACTTATTATTATTCGATGTCCTATAGTGTCAGTTTCTATGGTGTTCGACATATAGTCTCAGTACTCGGCCTAAGCTTATTGGCGTTCGGTCCAAACTCTCATGAGTCAGTTCATTAAATTGGTTCACCTTGTAAATAACGTTCGATCCTATGAGTCTTTAAGAAATATCATTGTAATCGGTCTCTTTCTCCACCCTGATATAACTCTATCGATTTTGATCTGTTTTGGAACTGGAGACCTCTCGGTCTCACTCCAAGTGTTCAGTCTCGTTCGAGGTTGAAGATTAACGTTTGGTATTTGGTATCCTAAGGGATCTTTATTCAAATTGGTTCAGTTGAGGTTTTAATAATGAAAGATGATGGAATATGATATGGATGAAATGACTTTGGTTATGAACGAGTATTCCGGGGAGGAATAGTTCATGAATGTATATTGGAATTGGTAAAGTATGAATGTGGGCATGCTAAGCTGGCGGTTCATCCTGATATTCGTGATTACTCGTTTCTCACGTAGAGAAGGGTAAGTCATGTGTGGGAATGACAGGATGTTCTCGTCCTTACGGTTAATTTGGACGGAACAGACTAACATCGGGTGACAGCTGTTGAGGGTATCCCAATTACTACATCACCCGAGTGCACGAACGTCGTAGCTACACAGAATTCATACAGTCCGGACAGTCAGAGTCTAGCATTAGGCTTTGCATGTAAAAGTGAATGAATTATCTCGTTTATTTGAATTGTGTGAAATCTATGTTGATACTTGAATTAAATTACATAAGCTTACCCTACTTCCTGTCTTGTCCGTTTTGTACGTTCGGTGGTTGTCATTCTGTTGCAATGATCATCCGTGTGGATGTGAGCAGAAGGAGAAGCTTTGCTGGAAGAGGCGGTGGAAGAAGAAAATTTGGTCGAGGTAGACGTTAAGGTCGAATAGTAGAACCGTTCGGCCATCTGCTGTTTTATTGTTTTGGAGGACCGTTCGGTATAAGTATTTTGTAAAAGCGTTCGGTCTAGGTTGTATATTTGTACAGTTTTAACCTCTTGCTATTTTGTAAGGTCATTCAGCCATAACCGTACGTTCTATCTTTTGTGAGAACTGATATGTAGTATTGTGAATGTGACGTTCCTATTATATGTCTTTACACTATATTTTTGGATGTTAAAATATTCAAATTAAAAATATTTAAAATTGTTCTTAAGAATTGTATTTTCTAATGTAAATGCAAAGGTAAAAATAATCAAAGCTAAGCTTATTTCTCCCAACATTTTATCCACACAATCAAAGCTTTTACAAAATGCTTTAAAATTTTCACTTACCTATCTATAATGTTCGACTTTAATTGTATTATCAATTTATACGTTAGGAAAATCGTCACACACAATAATGAAAATCAAATTCTTTCTGTATCTATTTTTCGAAATTCACTAAATCAATTTTAAAAACATTTTTTCAAAAAATAATCACCACATACTCACCCACTACTATTCCGGATAAAATTTTCCAAAAATAATTTAGTAAGTTTTGGAAAATAAAATCCAAAATAATGATTGTAGAGAGAGAAATTTGAAAGGGTTCATATACATTACAATCAAACGACAAAACTATAAAAGACAACATTAATGTCATAGATAGTAAAAAAAACACCAAATTTGAAATGATTAAGCACAGTTTCTTTGTCTCCACAAAGAACATTTCAACAAAAAAAATTCACTGTTAATAAGATTTTACGTTTTTCAGCCAAATTAAGAGAATTATTCCCTCCACAAGTTATCTTAAAAAAAAGTTGAATTTTCTTAACTATTACAAGTTTTATTGCAAAACTTTGAAAAATGTTCTTATTTATAGTAACTCCTTTTTCATAAACATATATTATATATTTCTTAAATATATTTTCTCTTTTTCTTACTTTAAAATCCAGAACTGTAATAAATTGATTGAACCGCGCCATTAAAATTTTTCAAGGATTACAAATAAAAAATGATTTCTTTAATATATTAAATAAATATTAACCTATTCGGCCAGAGGAATGCGCTTGCGGGCCAAAGGATACTGACAGAAAAGGGAAAAAAATACACAACACAGAGCGATTATGAAAAACTGCGAATTAAAGAAATACGAAGCTTAGCGATGTGGGTTTTCATTTTTCATAATTATGAAGCACAATTAGTGGAACTTAGAATGTTATTTTGGCGGTAATAGATGAGGACGACCGCCATGGACGAGTGATTGTTTCAGCAATTCTCCTCCGTAAGCAAAGAGCAGTAGCTGAAACAAACAACGAAAACTGTGATAAGCATGAACAAGCGCCAAGAAGATGAGCGTAACACAGCTGCTACCCTCGACTCCAGGTTGAATCAGACCCTCAAAAATGTTCAAGGGTAACCCTCAATTCCTCTCTTTTTCTTTTCTCAAATGGAGGGTAATAATGGCATTACCACTGGTTCATCCAGGTTTTATCCCTTTTGTATTCTCTAGTTGATTTCATGACTAAGCTTATTTCTGAAGTTTTCATTTTCTTCCTCTTCAGTGGATGGGTTAATTGAACGATATTATTATTTTCCCCTTATGAATTTTCTACTCACTTAATCAGTTTCACCGACAACTTGAAGCTCCAAGCTTAGTATATTAGCTTAGGCTGCATTTAAAAAATGACAATTTTTTTCGGATTATTTTGTTTATAAGAAGAAAAGTAAGCAGATAATGTGAATTGAACTTCTCCAGTACACCGAAACCAATTAGGCATCTCAGCTTTTCGAGAAGTTAAATGAGAGAATTAAATTGCTTTTTGAGCTTAGGGAATAAACTCAATTCATTTCACCTCCATAGAACTACTGTAAAGAACATAAACTACTAAATAACTAGTTACATATACATACATAATCAATAGATCAATTTAAAAAGAACTTGATTATAACTACATTTATCTTAAAACTATATCTTCAAAACCCTGGAACACATCTATACTCCTGTATACCAGTCCACCTTATACCCGCATTATTATGTGCTTCTGTGTATCATCGTAGCTATAAAACAAACAACATCAAATGGGTAAGCTAGCAAATATTATATTTACACAAGAGCATATATACAAAGAAACACAACATTGATATCATAAAAGTAATCAATCACAACCATGTCTACTCCAGGACTCAATCATATCAATGGTCACAAAATACCTAGTCATCAAATTTCCCATATGAAAATCCGTTGGTTATCTAGCCATAATTCAAACCATATGATAACTAATTTTACCCATAATACCTGACCATCAAGTTAGATGTATGAAAATCAATTCATCTTCTAACCACAATTCCATATGGTAATTAATTAAACACACTATACTTGATCATCAAATTGACCATATGAAAATCAACTGATTTTATGGCCTCAGCACGTCCCATATAGTAACTAGTCTATGGCAGGGTACCTACTCACACACTCATTTCCAAATAGGTAGCAAAAACCTTCATTGGCTTTTTTCGTCACTTGATATTTTCATCTATATGATTCAGACTATTAATAAAGTCTGCATGTCCCTCCTTTCAATTATACTTGTGCCATGTCATTTTTCTCCAGGGTAACCACAACTTGTTATCTTGTAATTCACAAACTCTTTAAGTGCATGTGACCTTTGTAGAGTTTAAATACAATATAGAGTTATATTAATCATATCAAGTTGTTTCTTATCTTGTTTGAAACCTCATAATTATCTACAACTTGAATGCCAGTAATTTTCCCACCAAAATAACCAAAGACTCTAGTTTACATAAAATAACAAAATTCATCAAGCTTTGATTTTCCATTTAATATAGTTTCATAATCCAAAATCTAGACAAGTCTTTGCTTGTATTTTAATTTAAACGTCAAAATAGAGTTAGCTTCCCTTACTTAAATCTTTCTTGTGGTTTAAGGAACTAAAGGTTGAAGAGGCAAAGGGGTCAAAAACACTGCAGAAACTCTTAGATCACTTCAAAGTCCAAAACCTAACCGTTCAACCTTAATATATGAGTTCAAAACCACAAAACTCCCATACATTTCAAATCTAAAAAAAAAGGAGAGGATAAAAACTTACCCAAAACCCGCAAACCAAACTATATCTCTACTCTTCCCCTTCACAAATTCTAGGCTAAAAAAAATATACTTTAGGAGAGATAGGAATTTCCTTGGGGATATTTAGAGAGAAGGATTATTATTGAAGGAGAGGGAAGGAAGAATGGAGCGGGTGTTCTGTTTAGAAGGCAAAGAGTTAAGTTTTTAAATTGATAAACTAAATCTTCAAGAAAATTTCAATTAGTTTTAATTTATTTTTCATACTTTATATTGGAGCACCAAAAAGATGGGTCGTCACACTTTTCATTATGAGAAGTTTATCTAAACAGAATCTAAACCTATCGAATAAGTGCTTATCATGTAAGCATTTATGTATACGCCGTTTTCAATAAAAATGATTGGAAATAAAGATTAAACTGTTTTCATGAGTTTGTGCATTGTTTCTGTAAGTTACTGTTAAAAGCTTATTTAAATAAGCTGAAAATTACTTACAAACATGTTCTAAGCTATAGTAAACAATTGCACAACTGCCTATGTCGTTAATATACTAAATAAATTGTAGATAGGTTCTTCTAAATATGATTGACATTGATAGTAGCAATTTAATCAATAAGGCTGAAAGTAACTTACAGATTTATTATAAACTCTTGTAAACAATAACATAAATTCAAATTAACTGTAAACAAGTTCTTCGAACGGTGTACTTATGATTGATAGTAGCAATTTCTATGATACCTCTTCATAAAGGTTACTCAAGGGTCGCAGCATTCCCGGTAAAATATTATTGAGTCGTAGGTCAGATCCTCCGGATAGCTCAAACTCAAAGATGTCAAATAACCCAAACTCAAAGATATCCTCACCAAGTTACAAGAGGAGCTTTTCTCACAATGATGCTGGTCCAAGTGATCATACATCTGGGGCAGTAGAGGTGACAGTGTTATTCATAACTATATCGTTTTATACTTGTCTCTATGAGACTGACATGAGTGATCGGGATCAGCTCATCAAGTGGAATTTCTACTCTTGATGCAGGAGGAATTTCCGAGTACAAACAAACCAATTAGTATTGCCAATGCCAGTAAGCTAAAAGTGTCGACTTCCTTTGGAAGCAACCAGCCTGAAGAAATCCGCAAGTCTATCGTGGGTGCTAGATCTACAGACTCTGCAAGAGTTATGAAGTTCACTAAGGTCCTCTCCGAGACAGTGGTTATATTAGGTATTTTAACTTTCCATGTTTGTATTTTCTTTTGTGCATCATTCACTGACCTTTTCCTTATATCTCGTACTTGGTTGCAACCAGTAGGGGAATCCTAAGCGATGAGCTCTTGTGAACATATCCATAACGTGGTTGCCTTTTCCCTAGGAATAATTTTAGCAGTAAGGATAAAAGCTAAATTGCAACAGAAACTGAATTATTGAACCATCCCCTTAACATCATAAAAAAAATTTTGTCTTTCCTTTTCTTAAGCCTTTTGAAAACCTACTGTTATGTACCCCAATAAAATATCTCCTTCTTGAAATCTATATTTTAGACAAGCTGCGTGAATTAGCATGGAGTGGTGTTCCAGACAATATGCGTCCTAAAGTGTGGAGACTTCTGTTGGTAAGCTCTATGTCTTTCAGCTATTTTTCTTGCTCTAACTCATGTCTTCGATGGTAATTCTCAGTCATACAAAGTGTAAAGATAATGAATTTTGCTTTGTGTACAAGTTTTCAGGTCATTTTATTTAGGGAATGCCTTTGATTAAACTTTTTTTTGACAGAGGATGAAATTATTCTATTGCAATTGATCTAGGTGATGCATACACAATGTTTTGAAAAGCTAATATACAGTAGATTTTAGTAAAGAAAGTTGAAGTGATTTATACTGTAGATATTAATTTGAGTAAGGGCTCAACATTATTGACCCCCAGATACTCTTGTTTTTATGTATACCGTTTTTCCTTTGTTAGGATATTTATCCTATTTTATCATCATTATAGTGTGTCAAGGGTTACCCTATTTATCATGATTATATTGTGTCTAGGATTACCCTATTTATCATGATTATATTGTGTCTAGGGTTACCCTATTTATCATGTACTTGTGTATCAATTTATTCTTATAAATAGAAGATTGTGAGAGGGATCAATCAAGCCCTCTAGAATTATTTTACAGTTCAATCTTAAGTTGGTATCAGAGCGGGTCGATCCCGCTCTGGTTTCTGTCTCGTAATATATATCTGTCTGGCGCCACAGTTCTTCGTCGCCCGCCATCGTCCGCCGCTGCCCGCCGCCGGCCACCGTCGCCGCCGGCCACCGCCCGCCGTTGCCGGCCACTGTCGTCCATCACTGTCACAGTTTCCTTCATCTAAACCCTTAGGGTTTTCTTGTTCCTCGCTAGTACTATTCGTCTTCTTCAAAAATGGCGTCTGGCAATACTCTTTCCTTCTCTGGAAGTCCATCAATTACCTCTGAGAAGCTAAATGGAAAAAATTATCTGTCATGGTCTGCTGCCATTGAGATGTGGTTCCTTGGCCAAGGGCATTATGACCACCTTCAGCGAGATGGAAGCCATGTGCCTACTGAAAAAGATGATCAGTGGAAACAAGTAGATTTCCAGTTGTGTGCCCTGTTATGGCAATTAGTGGAACCCAAACTTCTTGTATCTTTGAGGGCTTTCAAAACTTGTCACTCCTTTTGGAAGAAAGCCCAAAGCATTTATGCCAACGATATTCAACGTCTCTATGACACTACGAACAAGCTTGCATCTCTTAAAATGGCAGACCATGATATGGTGTCCTTCATGGCTGAAGCCCAATCTGCTGTCGAAGAACTTAGGATGTTTTTGGAAGTAGATCCATTAAAGGATATCAAAAAGAAACTAGACAAATTTTACATGGTGTTGATCCTTCGTGCCCTACATCCCGATTTTGATCATCTCAGAGATCAACTTCTAACTAGTCATGAGGTCCCCTCTATGGAAACATTGACCACTCGCCTTCTGCGTGTCCCGGTACCTCAAACTCAAGAAGCGCATGAACTAATGGAACCATCTGTCATGGTTGCCACACGAGGAAGAGGAGGACGTGGCACTAGAGGAGGAGGACGAGGAGGTCGGGGACGTCCTCAATGCACATACTGTAAAAGGATGGGTCATACTCAAGAGAATTGCTACTCCTTGCATGGTTTCCCTTCCAAAACCGCCAATATTTCGAAGACTGAAACTGCCACTTCGAAGACTGAAACTGCCACTTCGAAGACTGAAACTTCCACTTCTATGTTTTCTGAGGATGAATATCAAGAGTATTTAAGGTTAAAGTCTAACAGCTTGGCACAACCATCTCAATCTCCCAATACATCAACAACCTGCATTTCTCAATCTATGGAAGGTCATAATTCATGGGTAATTGACTCAGGTGCTTCTGATCACATTTCTGGTAATACCTCTTTGTTCTCATCTATTTCCTTTCGAGAAAAACCTCATTTCATAACCCTTGCAAATGGATCTAAAACTTCTTCCAAAGGAGTCGGTCATGTTTCTTTATCTCCCTCCCTCAATCTCAACTTAGTCCTTTTTGTCCCTAATTGTCCTTTTAATTTAATTTCCTTAAGCCAGTTGACTAAAATGTTAAATTGTTCAATAACCTTTGATCATAAATCTTTTGTTATACAGGAGCGTGGTTCGGGGAGACAGATTGGAGAAGGATATGAAGCTGGCGGATTATACCATTTTGGATCTCGTCCAAGGGTGTCCTATGTTGCTGCTCCTAATCCTAAAGTGCTACATGATCGACTTGGCCATCCTCATTTGTCCAAATTAAAAAAAAATGTGTCCTGAACTGAGTAGTCTCCAAACCTTAGAATGTGAGTCATGTCAATTAGGACAACATGTTAGATCTTCCTTTCCTAAAAGGTCTCAATCAATATGTAATTCTAGTTTTTCCATCATCCATTCTGATATATGGGGACCTAGTTGTATCTCCTCCTTTGGTTTTAAATATTTTGTTACCTTTATTGATGAATATTCACGATGTACTTGGGTTTATCTTATGAAAAATCGTTCTGAATTGTTAGCTATCTTTACATCCTTTTTGAATGAAATCAAGAATCAATTTGGTCAAGTAATCAAAATATTAAGAAGTGATAATGCAAAAGAGTATTTCTCATCCTCCTTTTCTGCCATCTTGAGTTCCCATGGTATCTTACATCAGTCTACTTGTCCTCATACACCACAGCAAAATGGTATAGCAGAACGAAAAAATAGACACTTGGTTGAAACTGCTCGTACCCTTTTGCTTGGTGCCCATATTCCTGTCCATCACTGGGGGATGCCATCTTAACTGCATGTTATCTTATTAATAGGATGCCCTCCTCCTCTCTTAATAATAAAGTCCCTTTCTCCATTTTGTTTCCTAATGATCCTCTCTTTCATACATCTCCCCGAGTGTTTGGCTGTGTATGTTTTGTTCATGACATGTCTCTAGGTCTAGACAAACTCTCCGCTCGCGCTCTCAAATGTGTCTTCTTAGGCTATTCTCGACTTCAAAAAGGATATCGGTGTTACTCTCCTGAAACTAAGAAGTATTACATGTCTGCCAATGTCACATTCTTTGAACAGACTCCTTACTTCTCTCCATCTGTTCAGGATGTTTCTATCCTCCAGCAGGTCCTTCCTATTCCAATGGCTGAGTCAAATAGTTCCACTGTCTCTGTCATTCCAAGTCTTGATCATAATCCTTCTACACCTGTTTCTCCACATACTGAGATCATCCCACACAGGGCCCCAATGGATAGTCCACCTCCCCAAGACAATGGTGAATCTCCTACTTCAGATTCTTCTCCCTCGTCACCTCCTCCCACGCCTCCTGGTGCAAATGATTCAGCATGGCCTATTGCCCTCAGAAAAGGTACTCGTTCCACTCGAAACCCTCATCCCATTTATAATTTTCTAAGCTATCATCGATTGTCGCCCTCCTATTTTTCTCTTTTATCCTCAGTGTCCTCTGTTGTTATACCCAAGAATGTGAAAGAAGCACTTGATCATCCTGGATGGCGACAAGCTATGATTGCAGAAATGCAGGCTCTTGACCATAGTAATACTTGGGAGCTGGTGCCCCTTCCCCCAGGAAAAAAGGCGGTTGGTTGTCGATGGGTGTATGCAGTTAAAGTTGGCCCTGATGGTGAAATTGATCGGCTCAAAGCTCGGCTTGTTGCAAAAGGTTACACTCAGGTTTATGGTCTTGATTATTGTGACACTTTCTCTCCTGTAGCCAAGATGACTACTATTCGTCTCTTCTTTGCCATGGTAGCCATTCGTCACTGGCCACTTCATCAATTGGATATCAAGAATGCCTTCCTACATGGTGATCTTGAGGAAGAAGTTTATATGGAGCAACCTCCTGGGTTTGTTGCTCAGGGGGAGTCTGGTATGGTATGCAAATTGCATCGATCTCTATATGGCCTCAAGCAATCCCCACGTGCTTGGTTTGGAAAGTTTAGCTCCATTGTTCAAAAATTTGGGCTAAAACGCAGTGAAGCAGACCATTCAGTTTTTTATTATCATTCTTCTCTCGGGAAATGTGTTTACTTAATAGTATATGTTGATGATATTGTCATTACAGGAAATGATGCTGTTGGAATATCTCAACTAAAAGAGTACTTGTGTAGACATTTTCAAACCAAGGATCTTGGAAGTCTCAAATACTTCTTAGGCATTGAAGTAGCGCAATCAAAAGATGGAGTTGTAATCTCCCAAAGGAAGTATGCTCTTGATATATTACAAGAAACAGGCATGATTGATTGTAGACCGGTAGACAGTCCCATGGACCCAAACCAGAAATTAAGGACAGAAGAAGGTGAATTATTCTTCGATCCATAGAGGTATAGGAGGCTGGTTGGAAAACTGATTTATCTCACTATTACAAGGCCAGATCTATCCTTTGCAGTTGGAGTGGTTAGTCAGTTCATGCAGGCTCCATGTGTTGACCATTGGAATGCTCTCATTCGCATTCTAAGGTATGTAAAGAAGGCTCCCGGGCAAGGATTGTTATATGAAGATAAAGGAAGCATTCAGGTCTCTGGGTATTGTGATGCAGATTGGGCAGGTTCACCTATTGATAGACGGTCTACTACAGGATATTGTGTTTTTCTGGGAGGAAACATTATTTCATGGAAAAGTAAGAAACAGAATGTAGTAGCTCGATCAACCGCGGAAGCCGAGTATAGGGCAATGGCATCACTAACATGTGAACTTATATGGGTGAAACAATTCCTTCAAGAGGTTAAATTTTGTGACATCCATACTATGAAGATGTATTGCGACAATCAAGCTGCTCTCCACATTGCATCAAATCCAGTGTTTCACGAGAGGACTAAACATATAGAAATTGATTGTCATTTTGTTCGTGAAAAGTTGTTAACCAAAGAAATATGTACTGAGTTTATTGGGTCAAACGATCAACTCGCAAATGTATTGACCAAGTCATTAAGGGGTCCTCGGATTGAGTTTATTTGTTCCAAGCTTGGTACATACAATTTGTATGCTCCAGCTTGAGGGGGAGTGTTAGGATATTTATCCTATTTTATCATCATTATAGTGTGTCAAGGGTTACCCTATTTATCATGATTATATTGTGTCTAGGATTACCCTATTTATCATGATTATATTGTGTCTAGGGTTACCTTATTTATCATGTACTTGTGTATCAATTTATTCTTATAAATAGAAGATTGTGAGAGGGATCAATCAAGCCCTCTAAAATTATTTTACAGTTCAATCTTAAGTTCCTTCATGGAAATTTAAATATATACTGACAACAGGGATATGCACCACCTAATTCAGATAGAAGGGAGGGAGTTCTAAGAAGGAAGCGAGTTGAGTATCTTGACTGTATATCTCAGTATTATGATATTCCAGATACAGAACGTTCAGATGATGAGGTCAACATGCTTCGCCAGGTATTCTCAGGTTTCATATGCTCCTATATCGATAATGTGTGAAAACAATGTATTTCTTTCTGACTGTTGTCATTCTATATTTGTTAGATTGGTGTTGATTGTCCAAGAACTGTACCTGATGTTCCATTCTTCCAGCAACCGCAAGTTCAGAAATCATTGGAACGTATTCTTTATGCATGGTTAGATATTGTCGTTACTCATTTGTTGGCCAGATATTATTTGTAGTTTACTGCTCTATGTTATGGATTTTTTTGTTAAGTTGAAAATTCCTTAGTATTGGGTATGTACCAATGTGAACCCAACAAATACTGGTGTTCTGGATCTGTTTCCATTATGGATGTAGCAACCATTTAGTAGATTACAGTTTTAGACTTTGGGATTTAAGCTTTCTTTTTTGGTACTGTATTCAATCTAGTCTGGAAAAATATAAGTGTTAATGTGTTATTGGTCTAGGCAATGTGTTTCCAAGTTGCTACGTCTTTAAGTAAACTGGTAACTGTTTTATGGACTAGATTATACTCAGGAGAGGTCTTGGGAGGGGAATGATCACACATTCATTCTAGAAACGGTTTCGTTGTTAGATATCAGCAAATGGTTAGTTATCTTCTGATGTATATGTACTGCAGATTCACAAGATGTTTAAAAAGTTGATTAGTCTTGTACATATTTGCTTTCTTATCAGATTTTTTGAGCAATGACCTGGGGAAAAATGATGCCAGAACCAACGTAGATCTTGTGGTCGAGGCATCTAGTTTTCCCATTACTGTTCTCAGAGTGATTCGAAGATTGAACAATTAATTATAAATATAAAGTGGGAGAAAATATAGGATTGTATTCAGAGGGAGGAGATCAGAGAGAAAAATTAGGGAGAATTGAAAACTGAAAATGACTTCTGATGTTAAATCTCATTGGTCATACAAAGGTTATCAGTCTCTATATGAAACAAAATCCTAGTGCTGATCGTCAACAACCCAATATGACTAACTGACAGTTCTCAAAGACAGAATGATGGCTGAATGAGAATTAGCTTGGTTTAGAAGCCGCTGTATATGCTCTAACAATGATGCCGGCAGGAATTGTTTTGGATTCAGTCTTTGTTTTTGACTTACAAATGCATACCAGATTTGTTTTTTAATCTTATTTCACCGACATGATTTCCCAATCTTTTACCAGGGCCATTCGCCATCCAGCAAGTGGATATGTTCAGGGGATAAATGATCTTGTTACACCGTTCTTGGTTGTTTTCTTATCAGAGTATTTTGAAGGGGATATAGATAATTGGTCAATGTCTGATTTATCTCCAGATACAATCTCTAATGTAGAGGCAGACTGCTACTGCTGCTTGTCAAAGTTGCTTGATGGTATGCAAGATCATTACACATTCGCTCAACCTGGAATTCAGAGGCTTGTTTTTAAGTTGAAGGAATTGGTCACGAGGATTGATGGTAACCTTTTTCTAAGTCCTTTTGTCTTCCTTCAAGCATTGTTGTAATTTTATGAAATTTAAATGCCTTACAACTTTTTATTGACTTGGTACACTTCTATTCTTAAGTGTCATTGATTCTAAATTTTAGCAACATTACTTGTGTGTTGAATTTTCATGTTTCACAGGAATCTTCTCCTTCCTTTATTTATGAAGACATATTTGGTTTGTTGTAATGTTGTTTGTGTTATTTACTTGGTACTATATATCAGCACGACTACGCTGTTTTTAATAAGATATTAATAATTAGTTTTAACTTTTTAGAGTAAAAATACTCACATATTTTGCATCATAGAACATTAGGACAAACAGAAGAATATGAACAATTAGGACGAAGAGAATGAATCACGGAACCTGAGAACATGGAACATTACCATTCTACCGTCAACCATGGAAATAGGTGTATAGATTGTAAAACACTTTCAATTTCCACCTTAAATTCTTCCTGCTGGAATGCTTTAACCTAAGACGTGTTATGAGTATATGTTCTGGTGGCCAAGTGGTTGTTTTGTAATTAGTTATGATTGTGGTTAAAATTCTGTGTTTTTGTTTGGAATTCTTATCCTACACAGTAGAGTAGAATTAGTTTGGTGTCACAAGGGCTTGGAAATTTCGACTAGACATTTCCTACCGATTTGCTTTTACATCGAAGTGTCAAAACTTGAGCATTATCTAATTTGGTCCATTTACTAAAGAAAAGGAATTTTTAGAATGATCTATCAAACCTTACCCATATTGTTTGCTACATTATTATTATTGTATGTGTTCAAATGTAATCTGATGTGCCTTAGTGAAACTTTTGAGCTGCACCAGAGCCTGTTTCGCTGCACTTGGAGGATCAGGGACTTGAATTTCTTCAGTTTGCTTTCCGCTGGTTCAACTGTCTTCTCATCCGTGAGGTTTGCTTTGATATTTTGTTTTCTTATAAGTGGGATATATTTGTAAAAACGTAATATAATTGATAACATGAGACAGAATGGAAACATTGTATGGGATAAAACTTTAAGATGATTTTATGCTTTTATACTAACGATGTCTTATTATATAATTAGATACCATTTCATCTCATCACACGCCTTTGGGATACATATTTAGCTGAAGGAGATGACTTACCCGACTTCCTAATATATATATTTGCCAGCTTCCTTCTAACGGTGAGCAAGGTTTCCTTAGCCATTCTATCTGAATCAGATTTCATCTTGCAACTGTGCTGACTGCTAACAGTCTCTCTGCTGGTCAGTTTGTTAGTGTATATTTCTTCTGGCACGTAGGATAAAAGCTAGGCGTGATTTACATTTTCTTTACCATTACGCTTCTCTTTTTCTTTTGCCCACTTTCTACCGCTTAAGATAAATGCCTTTTGTATATATTTCCTTCGGTGTATTAAAATTGCTTAGATTATTTCCAATGTGGATCGAAATTCCTTTCTAAATGATGCAAACATTCCTATATATACTTGTACTCCCTGTTTGTCTATTTCCACTTTTACACACAATCTTTTATGTATTTCTTTGTTTCGTGTGAATTTATGTATAGGTGCTTAGAGACTATTTCCATATTCTTATTGCTTTTGGTAATAGTTACTTTAGTAGGAAATGATTTTTCTTTTTCTTTTTTCCCTTTAGTGGTCTGACAAGCTCCAGAAATTTGATTTCCAAGAATTGGTAATGTTCCTTCAGAACCTCCCGACAGAGAATTGGACTCACCAGGAGCTTGAGATGGTGCTTTCACGAGCATTTATGTGGCACACCATGTTCAACAACTCTCCCAGCCATTTAATTAGCTAAGCGGGCATTTGCTGTTTTCTGGGTTTAGTTCTTCAATTTTATCTTTTCTTTTTCTTGATTTTCAGATGACTTCTGCTCTTGCTCACTCTGTGGTGCTTTTTTGTTATTAAACTATTCTTGTAAACCAATTCTATTTGTATGTGACCTTGTAATATTTTGTAAAGGAGAGACAAAAACAAATGATAGACACAGTGAGTCCACTTCTATTGTATTAACGATATATATTCCAGAACAACAATCGATACAATGTTTGTGTATGCAATATTTTAATGGAGACTTGTACAAGCATTATGCATATGGAAATGGCTGTTAACTCGCTGTATTTTTATGCTAGCCCTATAACTTATAAGTATAAGAAAGATTTTTGTTATATCTGAACTCAGAAATCCTATCAATGTTGGCTCGGCATAGATTTTATGCTCATTCTCAGAAAGAATTAACGATTGTATATAATGGTGATAGTTACAAATGAAAATCAAGATTGATTACGTACAATCAAATCTAGAACGGACAACCTTATTTTATTCCTCGTCCACTTCAAGCCCCGGTATATATTCCAAACTAACATCAAATATGACTGGACTGCTTGGAGCCACCCTCGGTCTTCCAGGAGCAGAAGTAAGGCCTTTTGGAAATGCCAACTGCCAATAAAACACAAAGATATATAGTCAACAATCAGAACCGAATAGTGGCCATTTGTAATAGTAAATGAAAATTATCATAGCATTGAGTGCTTGTTATCGATTGTCAGTGCAATTTTCAAACACAATGTTCATGGTCAAAAGTTGCAGTATCTGTTTTCTTTTTTCAATGGGTTTAAAGTATGCTTCAGAAGTAAAAAAAAAAACACAAATATTACACGATTCAAGTGATTCCGATCATTACTGGGACGTATCTACATTTTTTATTTATGAAAAAAAAAACTAATTGCGTTTTATACGTAAATTGGTCTTTATCATGTTCAAAAACCATCTAATAATTTCTGGGGAATCTAGCTTGAACCGTAAAAATGGAAGCTTACTGATCCAGGTATGTACAGTCGGCGCTTCCCTCCCACTTTCATGCTCAGAATACCTTCATCAAGTCCCGGTATAACCTGTCACTCATTGGACTGAATATCAGTTAATATTCAAAAGCACTGTCAAACACTTTGGTCACAAAGCTGTGTTGTTTGTCAAGTTTGAGTACTAACTACGGTGAAAGAGAAATTTTTAAGCTTTAAAATATAAACAATAAAAGCAATATCCAGAGTTTACCTGACCAGAACCAACGCGGAAAATGTAAAACTGTCCTTTCTCCAGTGAACTGTAAAATTGAAAAGGGTGGAAAAGAGAAACACAAATAAAGAACTTCTATCTAGGTATATTCACAGGCTTAAAATTCATTTTCAGCATAGTGCATCCATGTGACTATATACATATAGGTGAAGATTTTTAGTCAGGATTCAAAGAGAAAATCTTCAAAACCAAAATTGGAAGGTAACATTAAACTGAAAAAGGAATGGGCAAATTAAAACATCAGAAACATTCAAAGAGTATTTGCTGTTGACAAAATATGGTTGATTGACGATTCTACTAATAAAATATTTAGATGTCCAACGTATGATTAAGCATGGTTGTATAATTCTGCACATTCAAATAAAACTTCGCATGTATGCACAACAACAAAAACCATTTCACGTGTACCATTTCATGGATTGAAGAAATACTGATGCAAATTTGTAATACCTGTCAAATATTTGTCCCGATGGAACCATTGCAACATAATTGGCGGCCACCTGTAATTATATTTCATTAGTCAAAGAGGCACGTGGAAATGTAGCAGTCTTGGTATATTGAGAGAAATATCATCTACTGACTGAGGACTTTACTCATGACAAATATAACTTATATGTTTATTCAAGGTTGAAAAAGAATGGAGATACTTTAATCTTCATAGAAATATCAAACTTCAGAAAGTTCAGAAATGAGGTGATCTACTGGCCCTTTCCTGGGCCAAAAAGCATGCCATTGTGAAGAAGTTTGGTTCAGTTGTGGAATAAATGCAGTTTCTATCTCACATCTGATTTTTTTTTCCCTTCTAAAAATATAACTCCAGTGATTCAAGTGCATGAGAAAGTTATGCAGTGCCCAAAAGGTTAATTTTACACACCTGAAATCCAATTGGTGGACTAGGACCCTGCCCTACTTTAATATCCTTGTATTGCAAACCAGATCCCGTAGTTACCATAGGCACCTTCATTGCATAAAACATTCAAAGACAAAACAGTCATTAACTACGGCTCTTAAAGTGTTAGTAATGTAAAATACATTCATCTAGTGATGATTAAGGTCCCAAAAAATGTATAACCTTCAACATAAGATGCTATCACATCACATCGGTTAAATATTTCTAACAAAAACAACAGATTCTTCATTGCATGGGATGGAACATCATGTAGTATCTTATGTAGAACTATGAGAACCTCTACTCATTCCAACAAGAAGTAAGATTCTATTAACTAGAAAGAATTAATAGGAAGATCAGGGGCACTGTGCAAGGAACTTAAGGCTTAAATTTTATCAAGTCAAGGAAGAGGCTTGTAGTGACTTAGCAATATCTTGTTAAAAACCTTATCACTGTAGGTTAACAAATCAATATTAACCACTTTCAGAGACAAGAAAGTTCAATGAAATTGTCATATCTTCTGCGACATTTATATAAACTTCCCAAGATTTGACACGATTCATCATCTTACAGAAACCTGTCTCCTATCATCACAGTATAAAAGTGATGCAACCGAATAAATATAAATGCATTGTAAGCAATGTACATGAATCACCGTCAATGTTCAAGCAGAGAAAGGCATAGAAAGGAGGCAAATAAGGGGACTATGCAATCTCACCATACATTTTCAAGCTCTTTCTCACAAGTTTCATCACACAGTTTTGGCTTTTCCTCTGGGGGCAAACCAGCTCCACTGGCATCCATTGAACCGATGAAGAGGCCTGAGACTCCAAGAGCCAACCCAAGAAAGTTTCGACGTGAATTGGCATTAAACATAGCAGTAGTGCATTCCCTTGTCTCTGAGGATTCGACTTTAACAACTAATCTTCGAAATTTGTCAACCAAAATGCTCTGAGGAGGAGTAAAGGAGGGACTTTTACCACAAGTAGAACCTATCAAATGGGAATCCAAGTTCAGAAAACAATTGTACCATAGAAGAAGGAAATTGGGTCAACACTGCAGAAATAAATCTGAATTCAGTCTGTAATTTTCAACTTCCTAGTGTTTCATATGAATGATATATATGAACACAACACAACTTCCTTCTTTCTTTTGTGTTTTTGAAAAGCGTTTTCAAGGACATGCAATGCAATGCTAGAAAAGCCTGTTGTGATAGAAAGCAAAGCAATTTAGTTGTGTGAAGGAAACAAGTGCGAATATGAGGAAGAAAAAGAAATGGGGCTACCAAGTGGGAGAAGCAGGGAGGAAGCTATGGCAGACATTTCCGACGATGTCATGCGACCATGTCCCCAAACGCAGAGGTTGCTTTCATCCTTATCCTGCAACGGGGAGGTGTACTAAGAAACAAAAGTACGTGCGGAAAGCAAGTTTTTTTCAAAAACATGTGGATCAGATTGCATGGACTCTGGTTGGTCCGGGCTGTGACCCAATATATGTAACCTTCGAGAATAAGGATATTTCTTTTTGCACTCACATATTTTCCTTTTACACTCTTTAAATATGAACATTTTCCTTTGTCCCTAAAAGATGATTTCGATAAATATAAAATTTGTTACTTTGTCCCAAAAGTTTATTTATGTTATCATGATATTGTTGGCAATTATTTTTATTACACTTAATGTTTCAGACGTGGGTTAGGAATCACAGTCATAACACTTTTTTACAATTTTTTTCAAAGCCTCTGGGCGAGTACTTATCAAAAGCAATCGGATTTTCAAGTCAGTTATATGGTAGATCGGTTATCACACTAAAATCTTAAATTTACAATAAATGCAATCACTTACCTCTCTTTACTTTACTTTTCTATTTATAGGTTTCCAAATAGTTTTTAATTAAGGTTGACTTAATCACTACTCAAAAGTTGACAAGTGTATTTTACTTGTAAATGTGTTTAATTTGTGATGTGATCACCTAATAAGTGTTTGATTGATCGATCACACACTCTTTGAAGCGACTGCTCAATTTGTATAGAGTAAGCAAAAATAGAAATGTTGACTTTCAATCATCCAGTACTTATCTGAAAACATTGACCGTCTAGTTAATAAAGGACGATCGATCATATAGCGCCCCTAATAATTTTATATCATTTAAGAATCAAGATTAAACGTAGTTAAATTTTTTTTTCTACTTAACAAAACGTTTTTTAATGGGAGGAACGAAGATTTAAAGATCAAAACATTGACGTAGGTAACAATAACGCTAATAAAATTGTGGCCAAATTCTTAGTAATGTAAGAATTACAAAGTCAAATTCTTAGAGTATGGCGATAATTCTTCCTCTTGAAATATTCAATTAGCATATGTTAAAGTATTCGAAAATGAAAAACGAGAAAAGTTGTTGAGATTAATTAAAAAAAACTTCAACCCTGTATACTTATAAATTAATTAATCAAAACCAAAACGACTATAATATAACTATTAGAGTACAGTGAGATAATTGACTCTATAATAAAAATTAAGTCCGCCTTCTTAAAGAATAGTATTTTAGGAGTTGCATTTTTTATCAATTTCAAACACTGCTACTTTGTTGTAATAACGTTCAATAATAAAGACTTTGTTGTAAATATTTGGGAAAATTGTTTATTTTCTATACTTAATTTGTGTACAAAATAATTTCATGTTTACATTTTATAAGATATACATTGATTTGGCCATAAAAGTGGAAAAATGAAAAAACAAATTTATAAGTCTCATTTTTTTTTCTTAACGAAAACTAACATATTAAAATCTAATATTTATTAATCAAAAAGTATCTAAACTCAATAAGCAATTGAATAACAAACCAAACATAAGGAAAACAAATAAACGGACCATATTTGAACAATTTAATACTATTCTTAAAATAAAATAGTAATACTTATTGAATTTATCACAAGACAACACTACAAATCAATCAACGATTTTATATAATTTGTTGACTTTTTAAAAAAAATATAGCAAATCAATTCAGCATCCGATAAACTACAAACACATTTTTATAAGACACAATATATAATTTCAAATCTTAAACCTTAAAACAATATATATTTACGATTTTTTCTATTTATACATTTTTATTCTTAACCATTCTTAATTAATAGTTAATAGTGTGACTTTAACTCACACTTAACTCCAATAATATTTTGAATGCTAAAACATAACTTGATAATTTTATATGCAATTTTGAATTAAATTAATCATTAAAATATAACACGTGAGAATCGCAGCCTTCATTGTTTTTTTTGCTATTTGTCCCATTGGATAGCCCTAGTAACACGTCTTTGAAGATATTCTTTCTTTTCCCATTATATTTTTTCTCCCTAATTTGCAAAAATAAAAAATAAAAGTGAGTAGTTAGTAGGAATTTGAAAAAGGGAAGAAAGCTCCAACTTGCTATTAAATTCCTTTGCAAAACACTGAAAAAAGTAGGTGGCAATGTATGATATGTAAATAAATAGTTAGGTGAAACCTATTATTCTTTCATTTTCCTGTTGCATAGTCAAATGTGAGTTAGTCAATTCAACTTTAAGCATAACATATTTGCACATTATTCTTTCATTTTCCTATCACGCTACATCACTCAAAACATAACATATTTGCACCTTTGATTTGTCAACACTATTAGCCAAAACTACTTATCAACTCTTTCATCATCTTTTTAATCCTTTGACATATTCAACATGTATTCTCTTTTCCAAGCAAAACATGTATGTGACATCCGGGCACTGACGAGGGCGGGGAGTGACGCCGGTGCAAGAGGCATGGTGCAGGGGGCACAGAAAGGAGCGGCTCCTGGCAGGCTTCGAGTGAAAGGGGTACATGGACGAATCGAACATACACCGGAATGAGAGGGATCCAGAGACTGTGTAGGTATGAGACTATACAGTTGAAGGATAGCTTAAAGGAACATATCACCAAATGCATTTGCTTTTCGGTAGCTTGACTCATAAGAACTCCATGGTTAAGCGTGCTTAGCCTGGAGTAATTCTGGGATGGGTGACCTTCTGGGAAGTTTTCCCAGAAAGTGTGCGAGTGAGGACAAAGCACACTGGAAAGCCTGGTGGTGATCTGTGGGGTGTGAGTTGCCGGGGCGTTACAATGTACATGTTTTAGATTGACTTAACACATGACCAAATTATATATATATATATATATATATATATATATATATATATATATATATATATATATATATAAAATTGATTATCTAAGTATAAGTTTTTTTTCTTAATTTTCACATATGTTTATTTTTACATGGTGAGAATAATACATTTGAAACATGATTAGTGTTTTTGAATATTAAGATCATCTAGTCATTAAATATATTATAATATTAAAGTCAATTTAGTTGGTGTACGTAATAAATATGTATTTAACCATCTTACTTAAATTTATAAATCATGTTAAAAAGTTAACTTAAGTCTAATTCAACTTCACAGAAACAATTTGTAAGGTGAGATTTGCATTCACTTATATATTATAAATTGATCTTATTTTTAGTTGATGTGAGACTATCAATAGATCAATATTACTTTAGAAACAATTGACCGTTGTATTTATACTCTGTACTTAATTTGCAATTAATATCAAGATCATGCTTTTCATTTTCAAATATAATTTATACTTAAAAGTATCTTTGAAATTTAGAATAGATGGTATTTATAATTTGGTTATAATAGTATAGTACAATACTTGACATTGCTGGGCAACTTCCAAACATCCTTGGTCAACACGGAATAATCCATTGAAACCCATGTCCACCGAAAAAGCTAATGGAGTCCAAAAAGAGAAGCACAAATCTAACACACTTTCTTGTTCCTCTTGCCTCACTATAAAATAGCACCATCAAGAACAACAAGCCACAACACAAGCATAAAAAACTTTCATCGCTACCTAGCTATACCACAACAACCCTTCTTTTCTAGCTTTCACCAAACCTTCAATCAATGACTTCCTCAAAAGCATGCACCCTTTTGAATTTTGTAGCTGTTGTTGTGTTTGTTGCTATTCTGATTGGAGAAAGTAGAGTGGAGGCAAGGCTTTTATCTCAGTCTGAGGAGTTTGCATTTGCAAAAGCTAATAACCTCCAAACACACACCTCTTCAGCCTACGAACAAGCCAAGAAAACGATGGCGTTTTGGATGCAACGTTTGGCTTCTGGACCAAGCCCTAAAGGTCCAGGTCATTGATTTCATACCCTAAAACCCTAAAACACACCTTCTCTATTCACACATAGCTTAGCTCAATTATTTCATCATTTCTCAGTTTTTTTATTTATTTTTTCCTTATTAATAGTGTGCTTTCTTTAGGTCAAGATATATGCTTATAAAAAGTCTATTGACTTCTTATGTATATTTCAAATAGGATTCTTTAATTAATTAATATGTTTCACTTTTATTAATTACATCAGTTCTCTGTATCTCTTTCAGCTAATGAACATATGTTGCAAGTGATGATGATAGAAATAATTGTTTAGGCGTAATAATGGTTTTGGCGCAGACAAAATTTATTGATCTCTTTTTTTCTGCTATATTGAAGTTTTCAATTGTCAACTTTGATGCTGCAAAATTCAATCCGTTGCGTATATTGAATTCGACAAGTTTCAAACCAGCAATTTCACATCAAAAAGAAAATAAATATTGAAGAATTCATATAGATTAAATTTATGACATATAAATGAGTATAAAAACAAAATTTTATAAAGTTAAATTCAACACTTAGATACGTGATATTTTACATAAAATAAATTTATAGTATGTAAATAAGTATAAAAGTATAATTTTGTGTAGCTGAAATAATTCAATACAATTGAGTTTATGGGATTGAATTAGATTACAAAATTTGTAATTGGTTAATCATGTGGAGTTGAATTATTTTTCAAAAAGGTTTTTAAGCTGATACATGTTATTGGAAGCCATGTTAAGTATTTTCTATGATTTGAAAAGGATATATTATTAAATGTCGGAGTAGATTTTTGACAACGTTTTGATGATAAGATATTTTCTTTACAGAATTTTCTTTTTTATTTCTTTGTTATAAAAATTCTATAATTTTATTTTGCGTTAGTACCGTTTTTTAATTAAAAAATGCATGACCACCCTCACCAAAATATTGAAAAGAAAATGAAATAAGTGGGTCCCCTATCGCATTTTATTCAATTCCAAAGTCAAGTCTAAGATATAATTATCTACAATTATTTTAACATGTGAGTTTAACCATAATTTGTTTTTTGTCTGAGAAAGAATCTATCTAAAATTGTTTTAACACCTTAATTCTAGTGTAAAAATCGGTTCCTTAATGTATATTTAAACATATAAAAATATTCTTAAAATTAACCTTTGAATTTAATAATAGAAGTACGAAAAGAAACCAAACATGTGCACTAGTAAGGGTAGATGATGCGATGAGCCACCTCCTTTTCCTTCGTATCTCCCACCCCTTAAAAAGTGTTATCTATATGAATCTCTAAAATAATAATAATAATTACATCAAATTATCGAAATTTAGTTAAAATATGTAAATATAACTTATATAAATATAACCGTTGAGACTATTCCAAAATAAAAAGTTTTAAAAGATTTTATTAAACCGTATTTTCTGATATGTTTATTGGATGGAATAAAAACATTAATAATAATAATAATAATAAAATGATAAATAATAATCATAACATTAAATTGATATATGATAGATAAATATAATTTAAATAGAATAAATTTAACCGTTTTGTAATAAAGAGTTTTAATAAATTTAATTCAACCATATTCTTCAAATTTTCTATGAATCGATAGAAACAATTATCCATATAGCAGTATATAAAGAACTTTAATTATTAATCAGTTTCATTAGTAGTTCACAGTACAAAATTTAAATCTATGCGTTATTTTCTATTCTAAATACCAATCATAATAGCTTCCCTAAAAATATAATTATTTGATGGTTTTCAATATATACCTTTCAATGAAATGTTCATAATTCAAGGAAATAATAAATGAAAGGGAAAGAAAAGATATATGTCTTCTGTTTCTGGAGATGAAAAAAACACCTATTTATAAATGTAAAAAAGATATAATTAAATAAAAATATCTCCTGACTTAAAGAAAAAAAAAGATATGCAACATTTATACAGCTTTTATAATACGTTGGAGCCACATAAGTTATATTATTTTGTTATCACAACATTTCGAAGCAACATAACTCTTAATATTATAAGAATAAAGCAAATGAAAAGGAGCATATATAATTCTTGCGAAAGGTACGATATATCTGACGCATAGAACTGATTATTTTACAGCATACATATGATATATGATAGAAGAAGGATCAGACATGCATGTTCTTCCCTATTGATATCCATGGATGATGCATTGAGTAACTGAGATGACTTAGCAAGTGAGATTATCACCAGGAGCAACACCAAGCTGCGAACAGTATTGTGTGTAGTAATCAACACGAGCCTGAACAGCATCAGGGTTTCCTCCATCACATTCAACTTCACCTTTCATTGCTCTAATGGTTTCACCAAATCCTTGTTCCATCACAGGGCTCACATTTTCTGTCCAGTACCACAGTGCTGTCTTGAACGACACCACTGGGTCACTCCCCACTGTCTCCGGTGCCTTCAACCCATCAAAACCAATGCTTTCTCCTGCTGCTCCGTAGTTGTAGTTCCATTTCAGTTGAATCGGCCCACGACCATAGTACTCCTTGTCAGCCGCACACGGATACTGATCACTGTTGCTTTCGTCACAATAGTCCTTTGATTCACCTTCAGTCTCTTCTATGTAGCAAAAATCTACAACCATTCGTATTCATTAATCGTTAGAAGTCCCACGTCAACTAGAAAGAGATGCGGAGAAAGAGTAATGATACTAACGTTGAGTTTCATGGGTGAAATGAGCAAAAGCAGCTGCAATTTCACGTTTGGAGTCATCTACAGAACCACTCCTACCAAACTGTTTGTAGGAATTGAGAGCATGCAGGAAGGCTTGTCGAGAATAGAAATCCTTGCCTGGACAATCTGCATCGTCGTCACCTTCGTCTAATATGGCGTTGAAGAATTCAGTTGTGACAATGTCAGCCACAGTAACATGGTTGGCTGTGTCAGTGCCATAGCAAGCACCTTGTTGGCACCCTATTAGCATCAACGCTAAGAAACTCATCGTCACTCTCGTTACTCCGGCGTTCATGTTTTGCACCTTGTTGTTCCACATCGCTTGATGGAGAATTCTATCAAACTGTGTGATCACTATAGATAGATACAATGTTGGCAATCCAGTCCACACTGACTTCTATTTGTAGCATGTTTTCTTCCCAGGGAAAATTGTCAGATAAATTTTGAAATAATATATTTAATTGTATGTTGATTGATGGAACAATAATAGAGTATTTTGTCAACAAAAATTTATGGAATGAATAAATTTATATTATAAAAAAAATGATGAATTGATTGTATATGAAAAATAAATTCTGAAACTATTATTCTCCTTTCATAAACCTTTCAATTAATGCACTTAGTTAAAATAAATTTATATTAGTTGAATATAATAAATTAGTTATTATTTTATAAAAATCATCAATATTTTAAACTTAAAAGTAGGTGGACTTTAATAACAATAAATATATTACAACTACTAAAGTTATCTTATTTAATTAAAGATATTTTAAGGAAAAAATAATTAATGTATCGAGTTTTATATAAAAAGAAAAAAACACATTTTCAGATTTTCAGAATAATTGTTTGATATGGGACAAAATAGTATTTGTTTTTTCACTTCTTTAATTGGTATTTTCTGGAAAAAAAATTAAATTATCAAGTCATTATATTCTTATACAACTTATTTTTGTGTATTTATTCAAATTTTCAATTTATAAAACATCTCAATAATATTTTACTATGTATAATATATATATATATATATATATATATATATATATATATATAAATATAAATAAAGATTAATTAAACTCTATAGTAATATATATTTGAGCCATATGATAATTTCTCACACTCAACAATTATAATTAATCTAGGAATATCGAAAATAATTTAAAACATGACTTTCTCTTAAAATATATTTTTTTAATATTCGTAAACTTAAAAGACTGATTAGACTATGGTTTTATTTGTTCTTATTTTAAGTTAATGTGGATGTGTTGCAGAAAATAAATATTAATTGGGTTTTACTAAAATTTAATTGTAGATTAATTAAGTACAAACAATGATAACAACTGTCTTAATATATACCTTAAGCCAAAGTATTATCTAATCTATTCCTAATGAAACATTCTTACAGACTTGTTAACAAGATCCATGAAGTATTTAAGTGACATATAAATGAAAAAATATTAATTTTTAATTTTTTTTATATTGATAATGAGTATTTTTAAGGCAAATTGAGTTAAAATTAATGACGCCAGTATAATGTGATGGAAGGAAGTTAGTAAAATTTGTCTGTGGTTGATAATAAAATTATGGATTAAATATTTTTTTAATTTTTAAATTTGAATACAGAATTAAAATTTATTTATGTTCAAAATTTTATATATTTTGGTTATAAACTTTAAAAATGATAAATATAATTTTTGTAATGCAGTGTTAACTTTTTTTTTCATAAACCATGTTATTTAACATATAAGATTTTTTACACAATTAAATTAAAATAATGATATTTATTTATTTTTAAAATATAAATATTAAATTATATGAATTTCAAATTTACATATGAATTTAGATGTTTAAAAGCGTATTCATTCCTAAAATTATTTTAACTTTTGAGTTTGACATTATATCCTTAGGTAGCTAGAATTTCATTCCATTATTACAGAAGGAATAAATGATAAGGGATAAGGGACGGAGGTGTCAGTAATCTTCTGTGGGCTAACCTATAATACTATATAACTACTTATGGCTATTTAATTAAACTTCAATATGACTATATTCTAGAGTAGCGTTTTTTATTAACTTGGGCACATCAAATTATTAATAAATTAATTTCACTTATAAAAGAACTTCTAGAGTGGCATAATTTATAGTATTATTTTCTATAAAAGTAAGTAAAAATGTAGGCTTCTTTGCTGTTGCATTAAAAGCTTAACATTAATTAATCAATTTTAAGTGACAAAGGGTTTGATTAGTTACAACTACTCCATGATAGGCATGATAGGTTAGTGAAATTGTTAATCATTATACTTTCATAAGTTTGGTATGAAATGCAGAAAGATTTTATTTTTTGATAGATAATTGCTGAAAAAGATGAAGCATACAACAATGTCATGATAGTTTAAAAACCGCTAAGAACCTGTTGCCATCTCCCACCATGCAATTACATGTACAAGAAATTTATGGGCAAAATTAGTAAATTGTTTTTTGTTACTTTTTTCCTTTGTTGTGTAAAGAATTGTATTTTATATTATCTTATATTTAATCTTTACATTGTTCTATTTTGGTTTTTCATTTGAATTTAATATAAAAAAATACAACTTAATCTACCCATAATATTGTGAAACATTATAAATTTGTTCACTTTTACAATAATTATTATAAATCATCCATACAAAGGTTTTTAATCGGTTCAAAATAAAAAAATATTAACATTCATAATATTATTCTTATCACATTTAATAGTTGTATATTATTTAGGAGTTAAAACCTAAAACAGATACTTTTTTTTCTTCCTTATATGTTTATTTAATGACAAAACCATTACAAAAATCCAATCTCCAAGCATTTTCATACTCGTGCTCTTATGCTAGTAAACTGTTACATCAATCAGTAATAAAGGTAATTTAATATATATATATATATATATATAATACTTAATTTCATCACAAGCTTATTATTTTGTGAAGATGATTCCACTTCTAATAAGTATAAAAAGTTTGCAGTTGCAATGATTCTTCAAGACCTGCTGTTTTTGGTGTATAACAGATCTGAAACAGTCTTTCTATTTTACATGTACAAATCAAACATAGGAAATGGATCCTCCACTCAGAATAATCATGAACTGATATCCAATAACAATTTCTTTATATTTTATGTCCACCACCATTGTTAGGAAGTGGAATTCTTATCAGAATATGTTTTATTTATGCAGCACTATTTTTAAAGAATTTCTTTTAACTTGTTCAAAACCATTGGAATCCAAACAGTATTAATCACAATAATCAAAATAAATCTCTCAGCCTTTGAATTGTTTATTTATTAACTATAACATGTGTCATCATATATGTGGTACACACACATACACACACACATATATATATATATATATACTCCTATATCCATATAACTCAGCAAGTAAGATTGTCACCAGGAGCAACACCAAGTTGAGAACAATACTGGGTGTAATAATAAACACGAGCATTGACAGTTTCAGGGTTTCCTTGATTACATTCAAGGTAGCCATTGATGGCTCTAATGGTTGCACCAAAGCCCTGGTTCATGACAGGGCGAACAAACTCCATCCAGTACCACAATGCTGTCTTGAAGGACACAACAGGGTCATTGGCCACTGTCTGTGGAGCATTCAACCCATCGAAACCTATGTTCTGTCCTGCTGGTCCATAGTTGAAGTTCCATGAAAGTTGGATAGGTCCACGACCATAGTACCCTTTGTTAGGTGCACATGGAAACTCAATGTTGCTTTCATCACAGTAGTCCCTTGATGCCCCTCCAATCTCTTCTATGTAGCAAAAATCTGCATCCAATCCTCATCTTAATCAACCATTTCAAAATCATATATTATAATGATGCAGTGGAAAGCCAGAAAACCAGTATTTGATTTCTGCTCTATGTAAAAATTCGTCATAACAGTTACAGAAATAGAAGAAAATCCATATATTTATATATAATAAGATGATAGTGGTGGTACTAACGTCCAGTTTCATGGGTGAAATGAGCAAAAGCGGCTGCAACTTCACGTTTGGAATCATCTTCAGTATTCATATTACCAAATCGATGGTAGGAATTGTGAGCTTTGAGGAAAGCATCACGTGAGTAGAAGTTCTTCCCTGGACAATCACCATCGGCCTGGTTGATTATCATGTCGAAGAATTGTTGTGTGACGATTCTATCTATGTTTTCGGCGCTCACGGTTTTTGGCACCATCATCATCACCATCATGAATAAGGTTGTCACAAACCCTGCAACCTTGCTCGTCATAGCTACCTGCAACATTATGTTAGAGAAACTATATATATAATGTTTGTTAGACAAGGTTGAGACTTATGAGCAGAAAAGGCGTGTATTTATAGTGTTAATGGTGGCTATAGGACTTTGAACTTTGGGAAAGGAAGTGCTGACACCCCAAACAACTTTTCTGCTCGAAATTTCAATCTGAACTTGGTGATACAGTATTAGAGTATGTCCCATTCTATGATAGAACGACGTAATTCACGGGTTAGATTTTGACTTTATAGCTTCGATTTGTTCGGGTATTTATATATATATATATATATATATATATATATATATATATATATATATGTGCATTTTCTAGTTTTGTTATAATTATTATTAAGTATTTGAAATTTTTTTATTTAAATTCACGGATTACTTTATATGATAGATCTTTATAAAAATTAATTTGTTCCCACTTACTTAGACTCTTATATCCCTGTATATATATAAAAGTTGCTTAAGTCTAATTTAATTTTATCAAATCTGCTTGTTAGGTGTACTGCACTTATATATATATATATATATATATATATATATATATATATATATATATATATATATATATATATATATATATTACAAATTTAACTTATTTATGATTTTAACAGTCATGTTACATATGTCTTAAATATGAAACTAAACATTAATAATAATATTATAAGTGATTCAATAAATAACAAATTTTATTAATTAATAGACTTTAAATTTTAATTTAATTTTATAAAATCAAATTTATAAGATAAATCTTATACTTAGTTGAATATGATAAATTTATCTTATATTAATATAGATCTCTAACATATTTTTAATCATAAGACATATATATCTGAAACGTAAAACTAAATATTAGTTAATAGATAGTTAGAAAAAATAGCTTATATTATTTAAAATTCACTTTTGAGACAGCCTAGATTCGTTTTGGATTAGGATTACGTTTTTCTTTTTTGAAAAATATTTAGAAAAAAAAGAAGCATTAATTGTGGATAGACAGTGGTGTGTTTTGCAGGTGTAAAAGCTTAAAAGCCAAATGAATGGTCTAACGTCCTTGTGTTTGACTTTGGTGATGGCCTAACTAGCCAGACACTGTCACGCAACCCAACTCTAGCTATATTTCAATTTAGATAGGCTTTGTAGTCTCCGTATTAAAAAACAAAAAGTTTTATAAATTTATTGGAGCTTATAAACGATTAAATAAGGGAATTTTTAAAAAAGGATCAATTGATTTTAGCTTAATTAAAGTATGCCTTTATATTTTATTTTATTTTTCTCTTACGATTATTTTCTTACATTTTCTTCAAACTAACTTGGTAATGTTTTTAATTTTTTTCCAATAATTTTCAAAACAAACACGAACTTTAAATTCGTTTTGCTTAGTTCGTTAAAATGCTATAAATATATTCATTTTGCATATTATAGTGAGTGTCACGTAAATATCCATTAATAAACCTCACATAAATAACTTTGGTGAGTGGTAATATTAGTTTGAACTTAAAAAATAATTTATATATAAAAAATATAATTTGATAATTATATTTTTTTCAAGAAGAAAACTTGATAAAAATAAAAAAATTGCATCTATAGACTATACCAATTGAACTTAAAAAATAATTTATATATAAAAAATATAATTGGACATTTCTGAATTTTTTATCCAAGTTTTACCATTGCCCTCTTTTGTCAATTTAGGAAACGTGTTGATGATGATTGGTAAATGGTTCTTTACGAAGATGATTATCGACATTGGTAAATTTGTGGTACATGTTAACGTTTAAGGTAAAACTAAAACAAGCTTAATATTTGTTTTGTCTCGTCATTTATTTATAATTTCATCCATTATTATAAAATAAAGTTTAATTTGATTCATTATTTTTTTAAATATATCAATGAACAGTAATTACAATGACATTATGTAAAATCCCAAAAATATAGTATAAAACCATATCTAGAATATTCACAGATAACAATATTACAGTTCAGTTATGAGAATAAGAAGTACAGTTATGACCGAACGGCCTTACAAAGATACTACAGACTTTAAGATTTACCAAAGCACAGTCTAGACCGAACAATTACCAAAACTACGCTAATACCGATCGGTTATACAAAATAAGACCAAACCTAATGACCGAACGGTCCTATGGTTCAACTTTCACTTCCACTTCTTCTAGAGTCTCTTCCAGCAACTCTTCTCCTTCTGCTCAAATCCATAGGATGATCATTGCAACAGAAATAATGACCGAACGGACAAAACAGACAAGACAGAAAATAGGGTAAGCTTATGTAATTTAATTAATTTAGTAAAACCTATACTTCACATAAATCTAACATAATTCAATATACAAACATGTAACATCCAATCATGCACTTCCAATCAAAATTACACGTCAAAGCATACAATGACCGACCACTTTACTCTGACTGTCCAGACTGTATGAATTTTGTGTAGCTACGACGTTTTTGCACCCGGGTGATGTAATAGTTGGGATGCCCTCAACAGCTGCCACCCGAGGTTAGTCTGTTTTGTCCAAGTTCACCTTATGGACTAGGACCTCCTGTCATTCTCACACATGACTTACTCCTCTCTACTTGAGAATGAGTAATCATTGAATATCAGGATAACCGCCAACTAAACATAACCACATTCATACTCTACCATTCAATAACCACTCATGAGATATTCCTCCGTGGAATACTCTTTCATTTCCATACTATTCCATTTATATTCCATAACTTCAATCCAATCGAACCAATAGAAACAGATCACATCTGAAACCAAACTGAACCACAACATTTCCCCAGAGACAAGACCGAATGTTTTGAATACTTTCCAGACTAACACAACTCAACACTTAGTGTAAGACCGAGCGGTCTTCCACTTATACACAGAACAGAACTGAACGGTCCATTCTAGATAAGACTCATCATAAGCCGAACACTCCTGATAATATTTAGACGTTTACTGGTTACTCAACAGTTACTACAGAACAGTATTTTACTAGATCGAACTCCTAAAATGTACTGAATACTAAATATTACATATAATTTAGACTTAACCGAAAATCATAATAACTATTGCTGGAACCTGAGAACTTAAACCGAACCCTACAAGATTTAACCGAATACTAATGACTTGGACCGAACACTCTTAGTTCAAATAGAGTACACAATGGGGTATAATAAAAATACCGAGCGCTTGGTTAAAGACCAACCACTATAAAGACCGAGCGCTTGATTCAAGACCGAGCACTACTGAGACTGAACGCTTGGTTTAAGACTAAGCACTACTGAGACCGAGTGCTTGGTTCAAGACCGAGCACTACTGAACTTAAATCCAAATGAAGGAATATATATACAATTACACAACACTATTTTTAATGAAGGATAAACATAACATCTACGACTTTAAGTATTATAGAATACATTAACTAAATTGTTTAGGAAGCATAAAAAGGAAATTATACTTAGACCAAACGCTTACTTACAAGCACACTAAGAGAAAATCGATTGGTCATTAACTGAAATTCTCCACATAAGAAGAAATCCAGTCAAGACCGAATAACCAAGGATAAACCAAACGATCAATAATGACTCTCGATAACAACACAGATTTACACAGAATACTGCAAACTCAAAATCAAACCCTACACCAACCCAATTCACATTATTCATATATCATTCGCTCATATAAACAAACATGCAATAACACCAATCCTTCATTTTCATCAAATGATCAAACAAACATACAACCATTCATAATAAAGAACCATAATCAAATTATATAAGCTTCCCTTACCTCTAAAAGTAGCTGAACGTTCACAATTTGAACAAAATAGCTCACCACCAGAAGTCTTAGAATCCTACGGGTCACGATTTGTGAAACTAAACCAAACAAAAGACCATAAATGTGCTTATAATGAGATGATAAACCCATGCAGCCAGAATATGGGTTTGCATGTGACAGAAACGAACGTTTTAAGAGGAGTAACTCACCGGCTAAAAACCACAACTTGATCGGTTTGAATGAAAGCCCTTGACGCCAGAAGAGTTCAAACGTTGCCTGATTGGTGATCGGAAGAAGAAAAAAATAAGAATTTTTAGAGAGAAGGTGGAGGAATCTAGAGAGAAGAAGGAGAAAATGGGGTTCAACAGTTTGGAGAAGAAGGGTGCATACAAAAAGTGGGACCAAATTTCAAAAATTCAACTTATATACCTCCTGTACAAACCGATCGGTCTACTCTCCTGCAGCCACCTGTCTTCCACTTTCTGAAAATCTGAACCCTTTCATTAACACTTGGTTTCCACTAACTTGGGATTTTAAGGGTTGTGGCACATTGAATAAGAGATAGAGAAATTACCATTAATAACTAAGAAATCAAATATTTAAAATTATTAAAATACTTAAAATTTAATTAAATTATTAATTTATTATGTTAACATAATCTATGGTTGATAGCAACGATAATTTAATGTGGTAATGATAGTAATGACTGACTTAGGTGTGTATGTATATTTATAAATTTGAGACAAATTATTTAAAAAACGACATGATAATAAGTAGTTTATCCAAATATTATTTTTAAGTAACTGAATTAAATTAAATTTTACATTGCGGATAAAAGAAACTGAAAAAAAAAATTAAAAAAAAGGCGTGCAAAGTTATAGCAGGGGTGGGAAGAAGATGATGTCTCCCACACCCTCAGTCTCGTTCTCTTGTAATCCCAAAAACCCAAAATCGCTTTGCTTTATTCCTTTGCAGGGTTTTGCGAACACTTCCACTCTCAGGCTTTTGCCAATACTTCCGCTTCGTTGTTCTCAGGTTTTGTCCCCATCCATTGTTTTATTTTTTTCATTACAACAATTTCTATAGCTTCTCTGCATTTTTCTCAGACCCTGGAACCTTTCAACGTCAACCATCGTTGTCTTATGTATCTCTCAATTTCAATAGATAAACATTTGCTATATAAATGTATGGATTAAATTGTAAACGCATATAATTTTGGAGCAGATTTATTATATTATACACTTATGCTCATGCATTGCATTTGTTAGGTTTTTTCTTGAAGAATCCATAAGTGGTTTAATTGGGGTTATGGAAAACTGTTCATAGCGTTGAATTTTATTTTACGCAGGAAAGAAGCCTTGCACAACCCTCAACTGGGCTGGATGAAAGCATTGGGGGTTTATCAGCCTCAAACGACTGCGTTTTGAGCGGCAATACACCGGTGCTTCGGCAAAATGGCCTACCTCCTTTGGTCAGTGCATTGAAAGCTTCTGCTGAGCAAAATGTTGCCAGTTTTCACTTTCCTGGACATAACAGAGGGCGTGCTGCTCCTGCTTCCTTGACTCGGCTCATTGGAACGAGACCCTATTTGCATGATTTACCTGAGCTTCCAGAGCTTGACAACCTCTTTTTTCCTCAGGGGCCCATATTAGAAGCACAGATTGAAGCAGCCAAACTGTTTGGATCATCACATACATGGTTTCTGGTTGGAGGTACTACTTGTGGGATTCAGGCAGCCATTATGGCTACCTGTTGCCCGGGAGAATTTCTGATTCTTCCAAGGAATTCTCATATATCAGCTATATCTGCTATGGTATTGTCCGGTGCAGTGCCTAAGTACATTGTTCCCGACTATGAGAATGATTGGGACATTGCTGGTGGCGTCACTCCATTACAGGTGATTCAGATGCCGCCCACTCCTTTACGAAAATTTACTGACAGAAATAAAAATTTCATGCAAGCAGTTGATATGAATGGAATTGCCATAGTCATTAAAAAACAATCTAAATAGTTTTTGTTTGAACTCTTGCACAGAAGATGAGCGATTGTTCTGAATCTCTGACTTTTTACTTTACTTAATAGTAGGATTCTTTTAGTAATTTTATCTAGTTCTAACTCTTTTTTTTTTTTCTGTGGATGGTTTCGCAGGTATTGAAAGCCATCCGGGAATTAGAAATGGAAGGGAAAAAAGCGGCAGCGGTCTTCATCACCTCGCCTACTTATCATGGTATTTGCAGTGACGTAAGCAGGATTTCTGAGCTGTGTCATTCTCGTAAAATTCCTTTGATTGTTGATGAAGCTCACGGTGCACATTTTGGATTCCATTCTGAACTACCTAACTCAGCCCTCCAGCAAGGGGCTGATCTGACTGTACAATCAACTCACAAAGTTCTATGCTCTCTTACTCAGTCATCTATGCTGCACATGTCAAGAAATATTGTAGATAAGGAAAAAATTGATAGATGTCTCCAAACTCTTCAAACCACAAGCCCTAGCTATCTGCTTTTGGCATCCCTGGATGCTGCCAGAGCTCAACTTAGTGAACGCCCTGATGTTGTATTCAACCAAGCAATTGCATTAGCTTATGAAGCAAAGTACACGCTAAAACAAATTGCTAGTATATCAGTGCTTGAGAATTCAAGCTTTTCAAACTTTCCTGCAATTGATCCATTGCGTCTCACTGTGGGCTTTTGGAAGCTTGGTCTATCAGGTTATGAAGCTGACGAAATCTTATACAGAGATTATGGTGTTATCTGCGAACTTGTTGGGAACAAATCTATTACTTACGCTTTTAATCTCGGGACTTGTAGGGACCATGTCCAAAGACTTCTCTTGGGAATAAAGCATTTGGCTGCAACATATTCTTCCATTCAGCAACCTGAAGAGAAAGTGTGTGATGTTCATGCACCCTTTGATGATATAATAATGAGTTTGATCCCCAGAGATGCCTTTTTTGCTAGTAAAAGAAAAGTAACAATAAGGGAGAGCATCGGTGAGGTTTCAGGAGAGCTTGTATGTCCATATCCTCCGGGCATACCAGTATTGATCCCTGGTGAGGTTATTACCGAAAGAGCTGTTGATTATCTTCTACATGTTAGGAGTAAAGGTGCTGATATTAGTGGGGCATCTGATCCCTTACTTTCTTCAGTAGTTGTCTGCAACGTAAAGTAAATCAGCCGGTGAGAAGCACCTTGAAGTTAAACTTCCCAAGTGGCCTTTGATTTTTGTGTCACACCAAAAGATTATTTTACAGTTAGCGATGGTTTACACGGCTGAGGAAATTCTCGAGTAGTTAGCAACTAGTAAAGGCCGAATTGTTGGAAACCTTTCCTCATTTTAATGCATAAGAATGAAAGAGTACTCAATTTTTGCCTCTTGGAAATGCTACTGGGTTACGATGTGTTAAATATAGGTCGAACTCATTGATTCATGATACTGGGCAATTAAATGCTAATCCTTTAGGAAGGATCAAAACTAATGGCAGGGCCCAGATGCAAACCAGCATCAACCTGATCGCAATCATAAATATTGAAAGAAAATTGCAACTAATTGGATTTTAATTGCATATGTGTAGCTAATTGGAAAAAAAAAATGATTTAGAGAATGTCATGGAGAATAGGAAGACTTGATTTTAGATTTTTTCATGCTATTAACGTTATGGTGACAGGGAAGGTCAAACATTGAGAAGTCAGTGCCAGATACCAGAGTCACACTGCATATGTTCATCCTGGTTCTCAGAAATTGCTTATGTTTTCAGTTTTCAACATTAGTTAAGTCGTCTGAGATATAAAAGTCAAGATTGTTTCATGCAAGTATTAATTTTACGCTGAATTGTATCATGTGTTCTTTTTTAATCAAGGTTATGTTGATTTGTTGAGGTCATCATCAAGCTTTGTTGGTGATTTTTTTGTTAATTTTGGGTTACTTTGCTACTATTTTGGATTATTCTGGTGGAGTGGTGTTTAGATCTAGTGGGCTACTTACTATGTTGTTACTTTATAGTACTGTTCAATGCTATGTTGCTAGGTTGCTTTGTATTTTGGGTTATTATTTCAGTCATCATAAACCATTATGTGCATAACGCGGATGATGTATATGTTAGAATCACACAGCAAAATAATTGTGTTTGGACAAAATTAAGAGGAGAAATTGATTTCTTAATAAAAATTGTGTTTTTAAAATATTTTTTCTTTCTAAGATTTGACTTAGCAATAAAATTGATTTATTTAAGATAACAATATACAAATAAAGAGAATAGGAAAAAGAGAAATTTGACAACAAATTTGTCAAGAAATTTTATATTAGTTTAGATAAAAAGACTTTATGTTAAAAATAAATCAAACTTACAATCATAGAAGAAAAAATTTAAGGTTCATTTCTCTTGAAGTAACAAGGAGTGAAAGATACCCTTTGAAATCCCCAATAAATCAACACTTCGTTTGAATTCCATAAAGAATGAAGACATATTTCTTGAGTCATATAAGAGATGAATAAACATCTTTCTTAAAACCACAAGAAATAAACATCTCATTTGATGAACAATTTCACCTAGTAACACTCAATATCACATTTGATGAAAGTTATCCATCTATCTATACTAGGCTTTCAAAGTTTTTTTGAAAACATATAGCTTTGCTCATTTTATAGAATAAAAATAGCTTTGGAAAATTCCTTTTTTGAAATTAGGTTAAAATATGAAAAGCCAAGTTACATTTGTCACTAATAATCAATTATTGCAAACAATAATCAATTGTTGTTGCATTACTTTTCCAAATATGTTTTATGGAATATTTTTTTGTCAGATTATAGTAAAATGATAATTGATTATCATAAGTGATAATCAGTATAATAATCAATTATTGATGTGAATTTTAGAAAAATAATTTTATTTTAAAATGATTTCGTGCTCTGCGGTTTGAGTTTTGCATTTTGACTCTTGACCTTGTAACTTTATTATCTTAAATAAGATACACAAATTACATAATTTCAACAACTAAATTTCTAATTCTTTGATGCAAATCTTGGATCCAAACATCCAATCTTCAATTTAAATCTTGAATCCAAACATTTTTCAAACCAATTCGTGTCATAGAAACTTCCATGGACTCTTACTACCTAGATATCTTCTTTTATGTGAACTAGAATACTTAGTAGAGTACAGGTAATCTCATAAATGAATCCCTATTCAATACACTATAAATTACCAAATAGAGTATTTCCTCCACTAAAAACATAATTACAAACATAAACAATTATACTATAAACATGTTCACAATTACAAAATTCTTTTAAAGATGTCCTCTTCATAAAACAAGGATCTCACACTAAGTGACGATCCATTGGAGCAAACATCTCATATTTTTGCGCGACGAATGGAACCATCACCACTTAAATCACCTTGAGCTACTAACTTTCAAAATTTTCTTTCTTGTTTAGCGACCATTTTTCTCACTCAATGATCAAACCACTGGGAGCATATTTTTCTCAGACTTGCCCAATGAATCCCGACTCTCTCAACAAGTAAAATGTTTGGAGCTCTTTGTAATCATAATTTTCATTTTCGCTCAAAGTACTTGGTTCGTCTAATGATGAGTCTACATAAACTATAGTTTGTAACAAATATCTTAGTTTGTTCAATTGGCCTCAATAGGTGTTTTTCTCCCTTTTCACATGCTAATCGGACACATATAAGAAGCCAATTGATTCAAACTTACATAGCTTTACTTAAACACCGTTTAAATCACAAATATGTCTCATTCAATTCATTTATCGATTTAGAAGTTTCATAATTCACAAGTATTAATAATGGGTAGAAACATAATTCATCTACACTAATCAACTCCTCAAAGTCACTTTTTCATCAACAAATCCATCAATTTCATTCAATAGTCATACAAATTTTGAATATCTAACTTCCCTTAAAAAAGAAAATACTCAATTGAATATTTATTTTTGTAAATAAGACCCAATGTGAATCTTTCTATTAATTTTACATTAACATTGTTTAAAAGTGTCACGTAACAAAATTCAGATTTATATTGTATCAAAATCTTAGTCATTTTCTATGGTGCCACATGTCAAAATCGGATTCCAAAATTGAAAGCGATCTAGACTTTAACATATAGAAAACTAAATTTTGATACATGACATTTCTAACTAATATTAACATTTGAATGTTTTTACAAAAGTACAAATCTGATTGAATAAAAAATTAATATAAAAACTAAAAAAAAACTACATATAGAAATCAAATTATTAATATTAATATACCTATTTCTAACTTAAAATCTCACTTGCCAAATCGCCAAAGTCATAGTTATTAATTGGATTTTAGCTTGTATACCTAACAAAGTTATCTTTTTAAAATCTCATTATTATCTTCTTAAAATCTCATTATCCAATAATAATGGCAAGCGGCAAAGTTTTTTACTTTTCTGCTGTGTAAGATCGTATCCATTACAGCCATATAATCTATCCTAATTGGGAAATATTACACAATTAAGAGTGTTGCATCATCTAAGAATATACTCTCTTTCTTTCTATCACAGTCTCCTTTATTTCTATTTGCAGGATTTTTTCACGAAATCTGGTCTTTACGTCTCCATGATGCCACACCAAAATAGGGTTCCCTCTCTAGTGAATGCAGTAACAAATAATGTTGACTTTTAAGAGAGGCAAAAGTCAAGTGAGAGAAAAAGAAAGAGAGAAAGTTATTCTCGCATAATCTTAAACCTATATTGGTGTTTTTGTAACTGTGAAGTCGTTCACAGTTGGATCAAGTTGATTTTTGGACAGTAGGTTCTATACATATGGTTCTTCATTTTGACCGTTCAGATCGTTAATCGGAGGTTTAGATTGGGAGAAATCAATCCCGCACCAGTAACCCTGTTTTGGAGAATTTTCATATTCTTTGTTCTCATTTGTAAGCATTTGTGCTTATTTAAATTGGCTTATTGAACACATCATTTGGTGTTATTATTGGAGACTCTTTTGTACCCTATTATTGATCATAGTGGAGTTTTCTTTGGTCTGGACGACTCGTGATTTTTATCCTTGCATTGAGGATTTTTCACTTTAAAAATTGTTGGTGTCTCTTTATGCTTTGAATTTTATTTTTGTTCTATTTGTTTGGTGCTCCTCACATATTCTTGCAAGAAGGACGGTTGAATTTTCGTTATTACTCTTTGCCAAGTTGTTATATTTTTTTGGCCTATTCCACGTCAAAATCTTCAGCCGAAAAAGATGCAGCGAGTTTTCACTTTCCTGGACACAACAGAGGGCATGCTGCACCTACTTCCATGACTGGGCTCAGTGGAAGAAAATCCTTTGTTCATGACTTGTGCTTCGTGAGCTTGGCAATCTCTTTTGTCCCTACGGTCCCATATTAGAAGCACAGCTTGAAGCAGCAAAACTCTTTGGATCCTCACACACATGGTTTCTTGTCGGAGGTACAATTTCTGGAATCCAGGCCGCCACAATGGCAACATTTTCTCCGGGGGATCTTCTCATTCTTCCAAGGAATTCTCATATATCAGTTATATCTGCTTTGGTATTATCTGGTGCAGTGCCTAAGTACATAATTCCTCACATTCTCAATGATTGTGGACATTGCTGCTGGTCACTCCATCTCAGGTAGGAATACTAGTATTAAATCTAACTCTCACAATTATTAAAGACGACAAGTCAACTACTGCATAGAAAGAAAGCTCTTAAATTTATTTATTTCTTTAAAGTTTTTTTAAGGTGATGTGAATATTTTATATTTAAATTTGACTCATATCATATCATTGATATTTAGTGTCTTTTAAATATTGTTTAAAAGACTTATCAGTAATTTAAAAATACTAAATCAAACTATTTCTTACTATTAAAGGTGATCTCAATCTCTAATACGAGAGTTGAGCTGATTTCAGGAAATGAGATTTCAGGAAGGGATTCTAAGTGGGAAAAAAACGTGAAATTTTGAGACTCAACTTTTCAAATTGATTCTTATAAGGGTTTTATTGTTGGGAACAGGAAGGCAAAAGGTTGGCAGCGTATGAAAAGAAACTCTTAGTATTTTTCTCTGCATTCTTTCAAATGACCTGATACAATTATTTATGGAAAAAGGTTTGCCTCTTTACATGTAAGAGACAACTCAAAAGTTTTTGTCTTTTCAACTACTAGAAATAAATCATGATGTCTCCCACCTAAAACTATTAATGTTGTTCTAGGAATACTAACCAACCAGAAATAAAATTTCTAATTTAAGTTTAATAACAAATCTCCCTCTTAAACTTAAATACTTTTCCCATCTCTCATTCCAATAAGCCTTTTGCAATTCTCCAGCAATATGGTTGGCAGTGGCTTGGTGAATATGTCTGCGGCTTGAGCTCGACTTTCAACATGTTCCAGCTTGACCTTTCCTTCTTTGACTTGTTCTCGGATGAAATGAAAACGGACGTCGATGTGCTTACTCCTTTCGTGATTAACTGTGTTCTATGCCAACTCGATTGCCGACTTGTTATCAACTCGGATCACAGTCCCTTCATCTTGGATCACTCCCAAATGCTTTAATAGATTTAAAAGCCAAATTGCATGACACATGCTCCAAGAGGCCGCCACATACTCTGCCTCGCAGGTAGATAGGGTTACAATGGGTTGCTTCTTAAACAGCCAAGTAAAAGCTGTATTTCCAAGTAGGAACACGTAACCTGAAGTACTTTTCCGGTCATTAACATTACCACACCAATCGCTATCTGAGTAACCCACTAGTCGATAGTCATCTGATTTTGAATAGAAAAGACCAAGTGATAGGGTTCCTCGAATATATCTCAAAATTCTCTTCAAGGCCTTCCAATGTGTATAGCTTGGATCCTCCATGAATCTGCTCATTATCCCAACACTCAACATTAAGTCGGGTCTCGTGCTTGTAAGGTATCTCAGACTTCCGATTAAACTTCGATATCTCCCAGAATCAGCTCGTTCTCCTCCATCAAACTTCGAGAGTTTAGTGCCTGGTTCCATTGGAGTAGAAACCGAGTTGCAATCCTCCATTTTAAACTTCTTTAAAATTTCAAGTGCGTACCTCTCTTGGGATATAAAAATCCCTTCCTCCGATTGCTTCACTTCCAGGCCAAGAAAATATTTCATCAAGCCTAAGTCTGTCATTTCAAACTCTTTTTCCATTGCCTCCTTAAACTCCTTAATCAGCTTCGTGTTGCTTCCGGTGAATATGAGGTCGTCGACATAGAGAGCAACTATCATCATATCCTTTTCTGATTTCTTTGTGTACAAAGCATGTTCATACGAACATTGCTCATACCTGGTTTTCTTGAAGTACCCGTCAATTCTCTCATTCTAGGCACGGGGAGCCTGCTTTAGTCCATAGAGGGCTTTTCTCAATCTCAACACTTTCTTCTCACCCCCTCTCTTCATGTACCCGAGTGGTTGCTCAACACACACCTCCTCTTTCAACACGCCATTTAGAAATGCCGACTTCACATCCATCTGTTGAATTGGCCATTGGTTCTGAGCAGCTAATGAGATCAAGAGTCGGATTGACTCCATTCTCGTGACAGGAGCAAATACTTCATCATAGTCTATTCCCTCCTTTTGTCTATATCCCTTTACCACAAGTCAAGCCTTATAACGCTCAACCTCTCCCTCA
This sequence comes from Vigna angularis, assembly GCF_016808095.1. Classification (NCBI taxonomy): domain Eukaryota; kingdom Viridiplantae; phylum Streptophyta; class Magnoliopsida; order Fabales; family Fabaceae; genus Vigna; species Vigna angularis. Next base: position 37,007,125 of record NC_068974.1, read on the forward strand.
ACATTCATCTTCTTTTTGTACACCCATTTTACTCCAAATGGGTCGAGCTCCTTCAGGAAGGTCAGTCAGTTCCCAAGTTTTGTTGCGTTCAATCGCTCCGATCTCCTCATCCATGGCTGTTCTCCACTTCTCATCTTGGACAACTTTCTCAAAACTCAAGTCATCAGAGTCAGCCAAAAGACATACAACATGAACTTCATTTGTAGTGTTGTATATTTCCTGTAGACTTCTCATCCTGGGCTGTTGTGGCCCGGTTTCTTCATCTGAGGACTCCGTGGTTGTTGTTGCTGAAGGTACAACAATCTCCGAGCTAGTTTCTTTTTCGACCAGGTTACTCCAACACCACTCCTTCGTTTCCTCCACGTGAACATCTCGGCTCACCACTACTTTATTGTTAACAGGATCAAACAATTTAATATGCTTTAGAATTTTTATCATACCCGATAAATATGTACTTCTTGCTTCGATCTTCTAATTTTGTCCTGTGCTGACTTGGTACTTGCCCATAGGCCACACTTCCGAACACCTTTAGATGAGAGACACTCGGCTTCACACCACTCCAAATCTCCTAAGGCGTCTTCTCACCCAACTTTGCATGTAGACATCTATTTTGCACATAAACTGCGCATTGCACCGCCTCCGCCCAAAACTTCTTCGGCATATTCTTCCCTTTCAACATAGATCGAACCATGTCGAGAATGGTTCGGTTCTTTCGTTCTGCTACACCGTTTTGCTGTGGAGAATATGGAGCCGTCAAGAAACGCTTTATTCCATGTTCCTCGCAGTATTTGTTGAACTCGACAGAAATGAACTCGCCTCCTCTGTCAGATCAGACTGTTTTGATGACTTTGTTTGTTTCTTTCTCTACCATCACTTTGAATTTCTTGAAAGTTTCAAACACTTCTGACTTCTCCTTCAGAAAGTGAACCCACGTCTTCCTTGAGAAATCATCAATGAAAGAGACGAAGTATCTCTTACCACTAAATGATTCTGGAGTTATTGGCCCACACAAGTCGGTATGGATCAATTCAAGTTGCTCCTTTGCTCGGTATTCAGAGCTCCGAGGGAAAGAAGTCCTTGCTTGCTTTCCGATCACACATTCTTCACAAAACCTCTTTTCAAATTCCATTTTAGGTAGTCCGAGCACCATCTCCTTTTTCACCAACTCGGTCAACCCTCCAAAGTGAAGATGACCGAACCGCAAATGCCACTTCATGGCCTCATCCTCCATTTCAAGTTGCATGTATTTATCTTGAACTATTTTCAACTCAAGTTTGTACATGAGATTTTTCTTCATTTCTACTTGGGTGATGAGCCTCCCGAATTTATCCCTCAGTTGTAATTCTCGGTCCTTCATCAGAACTGAGTACCCCTTCTCCATTATCTGTCCCATGCTCAGTATGTTGCTTTGGAGATCAGGTACATAGTATACATCTCTGATCTCTCCGATTTGCCCATTTTTCTGTTCATACCAGATCGTTCCTCGACCTTTGACGGTTACTTTTGAAGCATCGCCGAAAGAAACAGATCCGAATTCCACCTTTGAAAGTACTTTGAATAAACTCTCGTCGCCACACATATGGTTACTTGCGCCGGTGTCCAAGTACCAAACCGAGTTATTAGAATAGCTCGGTTTGACCTCGGTTTCTGGAATGTTTGTCGCTAGTAGCAATCCTTCTTCTTCTTTCTCGGCAAGGAAGTTTGTTGGCTCCTCCTTTTCCTTCACGGACCTACAATCTTTGGAAATATGGCCCATCTTTCCACAGTTGTAGCATTTTATCGAGTAGCAATCCTTGGCAACATGCCCATACCTTCCACAGTTATAACATTCAATGTTGTTTGTGTTTGTCCGACCACCCCGAGTCTGACCTCGGCCGCCTCGGGCCTGACTTCGGCCACGCCAGTTTTGTTGGCCGACTTGCTCATTTCTTCGTTCTCCTTTTCCTCTACCACCTTGGCTTCTGCCTCTTCCTTGGCCTCTGGTACTTTGAGCATAAAACACATTATCCTTTTTTATCGTCGCCTTCGCTTGGAGAGCCTGTTCAAGGGACTCCCTCCTCTTATTTTTCCGTCTCTGCTCATGTGCTTCCAAGGATCCAGCAAGCTCTTTAATGGTGAGCGTTGATAAATCCTTGGACTCCTCTATTGGACATACGATATTCTCGAAATCATCTGTCAATGATCTCAGGATCTTTTCAACAACTCGGTTTGATGAAAGACTCTCACCATTCTGATTCAGTTTGTTCACCACAGTCTCCACCCGAGTAATGAACTCGGATACACTTTCAGACTCTTTCATCCTCATGTTTTCCAGTTCGCCCCTAAGGGTTTGAAGTCGAACCTGCTTCACTCGTTCGTTTCCTTTGTTTGCCTTTTCGAGTGTATCCCATGCTACTTTGGAAGATTTTGCATTTGCTATCTTCTCAAAGCCGGATTCGTCAACAGCTCGGTATAGCAAATACAAAGCTGCCTTGTCTTTAGCTCGAACGACCTTCAACGCGTTCAACTGGGCATTTGAATATCCGTCTGTGCTCGCCGGTTCCTCATATCCAGTCTCGACCACGTCCCAGTGATCTTGGGAGCCGAGAAGGGCCTTTATCTGCACCTTCCAGTTGTCATAGTTAACGTCGTTCGTCAACTTGGGTAGCGGGATGCCATTGGTTAGTCCTGCCATTTCTCGCGGTGTTTACACTCAACTCACACACCTCACAAAACTCTTAGTTGCTGCTCTCTCTCTCTGCCTGCGCACACTGCCGCGCTCTCTCTCAATCACACACACGTTCTCTCTCAGTCACACATACGCTCTGATGCCAATTTGTTGGCAACAGGAAGGCAAAAGGTTGGCAGCGTATGAAAAGAAACTCTTAGTATTTTTCTCTGCATTCTTTCAAATGACCTGATAAAATTATTTATGGAAAAAGGTTTGCCTCTTTACATGCCAGAGACAACTCAAAAGTTTTTGTCTTTTCAACTACTAGAAATAAATCATGATGTCCCACCTAAAACTATTAATGCTGTTCTAGGAATACTAACCAACCAGAAATAAAATTTCTAATTTAAGTTTAATAACATTTATGTTGAACACATAAAATTAAAAAGTAAACTCAGTGGTACACAAAACATCATAAAGCATGAAAGTGTCAGAAAAAAGAACTAAGCCAACAAATTCCGCAGTGATGTAATATCCATTAGGGAATTTAACATGTATTGGTTTTATTTTATGAAAACTGGTCGAATTTGTTAGTGCAGCTAAAAAACACGATAAAACGATAGTGGTTATTTTGACTAAGTGGCAACGGTTTTCGAACTGATGTGTATTGATATAAGGTAATAAAGAGTGAGTTTTTGGTGTTGGTTAATAACCGAAATAAAGAAAGATAGATTTTGTCCCGATTGAAAAAAATCGAAACAGCAAAAAACAAAAAAGAAAGGATTTTTGATAATGATTCTATACGCAACTAGTGTTATAGAATATATCATACTTTAAATAAATATATAATTTTAAGAGTTTATGACAGCGATTTTTGCGACAACCACTGTTATAAACTTTTAAAATTAAATATTTATTTAAAATTGTTACATTTTATGGTTTTAACTTTTATCAAAAGAATATTTTATGTTTCGTTTATTGTCATAATTATTGTTATAGGTAATATTTATTTAATTTAAAGATTTATGATTTTGGTTAGAATCAGAATTGATGTTATAGGTCATTTTTTGTCTCGATTTTTATCACAATCGTTGTCTAAAGTTTGTGTTTTTAGTGGTGGTTTTGTTTCTATAACATCCCTTATCGCAAAAACATATTTGTATATACAAACATAGTATCCACAACATAAAAATACAACCCAAAATATTATTTTTAATGAAAAATAAAATTATAACCATAAATAAACTCAATGTACAAATTATTATGACTATAGATAAACTCAATGATAAAATATGTTAATGTACATATTTTACAAGGACTTTCTTTATGTAATGAATGGATTTCTCCAGAATTAGAAGAGAATCTTTAATCTTTACATAGGACATAATAATTTCAATTTGTTTATATGAATTTCAAATGATGGAGAAAAATTTCATTAAATCCAAATATCACCGTTTCCTAGTCACTTGTAATATGAACACGAATAATAGTCGTTATTCAATGTATTACATAGTAATTACACTCATATGAACCGATTTGAAAAGTACATTGTATATTTAAAACGAACTAATAACTGAGTTGTAAAAAAATTGTTAAGAAAACATTTTCATTACAAAAATATGTCATGGTGATATTGGACGTAGGTGAAGGAGTTTTAATGGAGATGACGGCCATGGTCACATTTGGTCAACAACATTTACATCACCTTCAATTTAAGATTTTAGGTTTTTTTTAAACCTCAGACTTTCTATATATATTTCTATTCATAATCATTCCGACACCACGTTTGTGGTATTTGTTTTCCAAAGAAAGTTATCTTCTTAAAATGTCACATCTCCGATAATGGCACCGCCAAAGTGGTTCTGACTTTTATGTTCTGTGTATTCTGCTATCCAATGACAAGGTCTTTGACAAGTGTATTTTGTAAAAATATCAGTTTAATTTGTATTGTCCTTTTGAATAATGTAGCGATAGAGGCAAGCTACCCTCTACGCACAGAATCTTATAAAGCTATCATCTCTGCGGAATATTACACAATTAAGAGTGTAGCATCATCTCAAAATATACTCTCTTTCTTTCTATCTCAGTCTACTTTATTTTTATTTGCAGGATTTTGTCACGAAATCTGGTTTTTAAGTCTCCATGATGCCTCACCAAAACGGGATTCCCCCACTAGTGACTGCACTGAAATCTTCAGCCGAAAAAAATGCAGCGAGTTTTCACTTTCCTGGACACAACAGAGGGCGTGCTGCACCTGCTTCCATGACTGCGCTCATTGGAAGAAAACCCTTTGTTCATGACTTGCCTGTGCTTCCAGAACTTGACTATCTCTTTTCTCCCAACGGTCCCATTTTAGAAGCACAGCTTGAAGCAGCAAAGCTCTTTGGATCCTCACACACATGGTTTCTTGTCGGTGGTACAACTTCTGGAATCCAGGCAGCCATAATGGCAACATGTTCTCCTGGGGATGTTCTCATCCTTCCAAGGAATTCTCATGTATCAGCTATATCTGCATTGGTATTATCTGGTGCAGTGCCTAAGTACATCATTCCTCACTTTCACAATGATTGGGACATTGCTGCTGCTATCACTCCATCTCAGGTCAGAATATTAATGTTAGAGCTTAACCTCACTAAATTTGTACGTTAGGTTGATATGTATAATGTAGAGACATTGTCCTCTGTATGAATGATTGTAAGAAACAATGAAATGGAGAGTAAATTTTTATTTGCAAACAATAGAAAGTAATCTATGACGATAATAGTTTATTTTCAGTAATTACAGATTTGTTATCATTTACCAATTTTTGTTCATATATAATTTTGTCTCTTATGTATATCCCATATATTTAAGAAGATAGTGCGTGCTGTTGCAGGTATTGCAAGCTATCCGGGAAGTAGAAATGGAAGGGAAAAAAGCAGCAGCAGTGTTCATCACTTCACCAACTTATCATGGTCTTTGCAGTGACTTGAGCAGGATTTCTGAGCTGTGTCACTCTCATAAAATCCCTTTGATTGTTGATGAAGCCCATGGCGCACATTTTGCATTTCATTCTAAACTGCCTAAGTCAGCTCTCCAGCAAGGTGCTGATCTGGTCGTGCAGTCCACTCACAAAGTTTTATGCTCTCTTACACAGTCATCCATGCTGCACATGTCAGGCAACATTGTAGACAAGGACAGAGTTTCTGCATGTCTCCGAACTCTCCAAACCACAAGCCCTAGTTTTCTGCTTCTGGCATCCCTTGATGCTGCTAGAGCTCAACTCAGTGAGAACCCTGATACAGTATTCCGCCAAGCAATTGCATTAGCCGATGAAACAAAATCTGTGCTAAAACAAATACCTGGTATCTCAGTACTTGATAATTCAAGCTTCCCAGCCTCTCCTGCAGTTGATCCATTGCGTCTCACTGTAGGGTTTTGGAATCTTGGTTTATCAGGTTCTGAAGCAGACAAAATCTTATACAAGGATTATGATGTTATCTGTGAAATATTTGGGAATAGATCAATAACTTATGCACTTAATCTTGGGACTTGTAGGGAGCATGTCCACAGGCTTGTGTTGGGTATTAAGCGTTTGGCTGCAACATATGGTTCCATTCCAAAAGCAGAGAAGAAAGTGGTGAATGTTCATGCACCCTTTGATGATGTAATAATGAGTATGATCCCTAGAGATGCGTTTTTTGCAAGTAAAAGAAAAGTGGCAATAAGAGAGAGCATTGGTGAGGTTGCAGGGGAGATTATATGTCCCTACCCTCCTGGTGTACCAATATTGATCCCTGGTGAGGTTGTAACTGAAAACATTGTTGATTATCTGCTTCTTGTTACAAGTAAAGGCGCTGAAGTTAATGGGGCATCTGACTCTTCGCTTTCTTCGATAGTTGTCTGCGGTAAATTAGCAGCTGGGAAGGAGCACCCTTAAGCGAAAACTTCCAAAGTGGTGCTGGTCTGTGTTAGTGTACAATGATTTTCATAGCTGAAGAAATTTTCTAGCATTGAGCAACCACTATTGAGGGGCTAAATATACTACCCTCATCTTTAACTATGAGATTCTTTGGAGAAATTTGTCTGTGTTTTATAAGATTTTTCTTTTCATAAATTTTCTCGTGCATTGAATATTTTTCGGTCAGCAAACAAGATACAAACTCTTTTTTCTCTTCAAGACGATTAATCATGAATTAATGAGATAAACTGTATAACGCTTCTTTTCCTTCATTCATTAATTTTGAATTAGTGGAGATGCGATTTGGTGGAAAGTGACATGTTGGGTAGAGATTCCAAGTGGGAAAAGATTTAATCTTTTGCAGTGTCGGTGTTAACTTTTCAAAGTTCATTTCTTTAAACTTTCCCTTTATGACAAAAATATGTATGATGCTGAAGAGATCTATTACGCTGACCCATTAATTTTTTAATTTCCCAAGAAAAGTCAAGTGTACTATGATGTAATGATCTATTTAAGTCGGGCATATTCAATTAATCATAGTATTGATCAGGATTATTATTTCAATTAATCATAGTGAAAACCTGAAATTTGCCCTGCTTTCAATTTAATCGTATGAAGTTCGTGCGAGCGAGTAATCTTTGATGAGGAACAGTAGGAAGGAAAATAAATCTTTCTCTGTAACAAAGGGAAATAAATGAAAGCTTGGAAATTGGAATTGGATGGTGGACCGAACTGGACCCCACCTTGTTGAGGCAAAACCTCAAAAAGAGTAACTGAGTAAAGGATAAGACATCATCATTCACCACTCATATGTGGAAGACAGACACGACATGAACATGAACACGAACACGAACATGAACATGAACATGAACAATAACATGACGACGGCTTCCAAGTCCAATTCCACAATATTTGGAGTTCCTTCTTTCACAACATGCCCTTTCTCTACGACTGGAACTAGAACCTGCTGCATTCATGTTCTTGCCATTCCAAATGCAAAAACCAGAGACACTGTTTCTCTCAGTCTCAGTCTGTTCAAGAGGAGGAGGTACCCAATTACTTCACTCTCCAAAACTTCGGTGAATGATACTTAGCAACCTTATTGGCTTATTTGTTTTGTTTTTATGTTCTTCCATACAGCTTGGGTGGATTTTTTAGTCCCATTGAAACAACTCTCGGATATCTCAATGCACCAATTTCAGCCCTTAATTCAGGTGACTTTTGGACCCATCCCTCTGTTGCATTTCAAATATATGAATGAATGTTCTACAGAGTGTTAAGCGCACAAAATGGGAAAACACCAATTACCAACCTTCATGTATTCTGCTTCTAAAATTTCTCACTTAAAATCTTTAAACTTTACCGCCTTCAATGAATTATACTCACTTTTGCTGTGGACTTTTGTTAGTTCTGCACTGATATTAATATCTTATGTTCTTGTCTTGTAGGTTTAGAAGCATCAATTACAGATTCCAACGAACTTTCAGCCGTGTTATCAAATGCCAAAATAGTACTGGATTCTGAAGATGAAAATAAGATACAAGTGAGCATGCTACAAAAACTGGTTTAGTGTAGAATTGTTTTCTGCCTCTTCAGGAAATTATCTCATGTTTCTTTATGTTATCATTCTATGTTCCCAATTTCTGTCTCCATCCATAGCTTCTATTCTCTGTTTCTCTTGATATTTTCTTCTATCTCTCTACCGCCATTACTTTATCCTATAGAGTACAAGGATGACAAGATGTGATAATGTATTTCGTCATGTTACTTATATTTATACAAGCAGGTCAAAATTGAAGCTAATATTGCTGTAAAGTGAACATATAGTTTTTGGTTGTTACAGACATTGCCACTAGCATAGAGTACAATCTGCAGCTTAAAATTTACAAAAAATAAGACTAGATATATTACTATATCAAACCTTTTCCTTTACCTTATAGTTTCCCCTTCTATCGTGTATTGTTTTCTTTACTGGATCATGTTAATTTCAAGTTTTCACATTCATGTACCCTACTACTTTTTGGTTTGATGCTGCAATAACTATCTTATGGAATTAATGGCAGCTGAGAGTGGACTTGACTGGTGATCAAACCCAAAAAGTATTCGATAGGATCGTAATAAACTTAGGTCGTACTGCCCCACCGGTTCCGGGATTTCGCATGCAAAAAGGAGGTAAGAACCAAGAAGCTGCATTATTGATAAAGATTGATGCAGTGCCTTTTCAAACCCTGAACAATTCAATTGTTTATCCCTCATTCAAAATTTATCCTCAAGAGTTGCTAGAACACAAGGCATTTGTGTTGAAGCACTTCCTTTTCAAATCCAATACTTATTTCTTGATGTTGATATGATTTTGCATGTGATGCACTTTCCTGTTGACTATAGTTCTGTATTTTAGCAGAATAAAATTATGCAGTTCATGAGTTTTTACTGAATTATTAAATTGTGCATGTGATGTCCGAACTGCTCCAGGAAAATCTTCAAAGGTGCGTGATTTCTAATCAATTCTTTTTTTACATCTGATGAGTTATTATTTATCATCTTTTCATATAAATTGTTTATTCTTTCATCTGCAATGTGGTTGATAACATCAATATAATTAAAATGTAAGCATTGATCAATGAGATGATTAGATTTTTCTATCAAATATCTTATCCGACTATTAGTTAGCCCTCAAAAGAAAAAAAATAGAAAGGCCATCCATTATCCATAGGTCATTATCATGTTTGCTTCTTCCTCAAAGATAACCCCATAAGCAAATGTATGCAGATACCGAAGGACTTCCTTGTTCAGATGCTAGGGGAAGAACGGGTTATCAAATTCGCAATACAAGAAATACTCAACTCTACCATGGCTGATTATGTGAAAAAGGCAAGTGATTTTTGCCACTTAATATAATATATGGGTGTCATGAACATGAACTTATTTCCACATTTGATTATCCAATACCAGGAAAATATGGATGAAAAGAACTGGAAGATAAACACTACCCAATCGGCAGAACAACTCAAGAAGTCATTCACTCCAGGGAATGACTTTGGCTTCAATGTTATACTTGAGTCTGAAAATTAGTAAGATTCTAATTAACTTATTATGGGAGATCTAGTTGTTGAGCATAACCAGATTGATCATCAATGATGGCAACGTGATTTCTTTTCTCTCAATAATTTGCATATTAAAGAGCTGTTATTTGTTGGTCAGTTTGGTGTACACATAAAAATCGGCTGCAATATTCTATTATGAGCCTTGCAAGAAAAAATGTACAGGAAACACATTTTATATTTTTCATCCTGATTTTAAAGGGATACCAAAGTGACTCAGTTATATCTTACTGCCTCCTAGTTTGATATGTTACAAACTTTGAATCTCATAGCCTTTTTATTAGGGGCTTGTCGAATGATGAGCTTCATTTTTTTTATGTCTACTGGAGTCTGCGATCTGCTCAATTAAACTCACCTATTTGATTTTGCATAAACTGAGTTCCTGAGATTAGGATCAACATAATTACATGTTAAGTGGAAAATCCCCCCACACCCCACAATTTATTTTTTTTGCACATATAATGATTCTTTTCATTTTAGTATATTTTATATATTTGAAACCCAAAAATTTTGTACATTTCTTTTGACATCCCAATATATTTTCTGAAGATATACCAGTGTGGGCTGTTGTGGGGATTGATTATGAATGTGAAGGGTGAAGACAAAGCAATTTAAACTCACAAAGAACAGTTAAATGGGTATATCCTCCTTTACATATAAGCTGGAAATATGTAAACTTAAAATAACTTTTCATATGGGCCAATGATGGAGTCACGAAGATCAGAGAATAGACCATAGAGGGAGTACTGGCGTAGATTTTTCACTTCATACCAAGAATTTAAAGCATCCAGATTCCTGTCAGTCCCTGAGAATGTCAACTGTATGCCTATATTGCAGATATCCTCTCCATCTTTTTGACACTCTGTGTTAGGCACTGCACAGTCTTGTTGATTCAGGCAACTACTTCCCTTAGGACATGCATCACAACCGAAACTCTTCCAATACAAGTTTTGAAGGGTACCCTCTTGAAATTCAAGAACCTGTCAATCAATCAACATTCAGATTCAAAAACACATTCCTAGAACTGGTCCTAAAGGAAATCACCTTCCTAGAAAAGCCAAATCTTGAGCATGTCAATTGAACTTACCAAAGTGAAACTAGTAATTGTGTGACTGTGGTCAGCAAACATAATAGGCAGAGACCTTGCTGCATATTTCTTCCCAGCAAATGCAACCATGTGTCCATTTCTTCCCTGACGAAGTCACAAAATTTAATTGAGAACTACCACCCAAAATTTTTCTGAAGAATATGGCTACTGAACCACTCATCTTTTAGATCATAACAAAGCAGAAATGTTTCTTCAAACAAAAACCATACATATCATCGAAACTTCAAGGAATTCTTCAAACTTATGCCAGGGAATAGTGTATACCAGTTGAAAGCACCCTGAAATGGACTTTCTCAATCTTAAAGTATCTCAAATGTCCTTATCTAATGCAATGCCCCATGACTGAATTGATGCAACCACCAGAGACATGATAATGAAAGGAACTACAGAAGAAAAAAGTCTAAAGCATTTTATAAACCAACTCTAACACCAAATATATTATTCTAACAAGTCTTTTTGCTGATAACATTATCCATATGCAGCATACACAAAACACTGAATTGTGAATCATGATAACATAAAACTGCATACCGGGTCTAATGTGCTTCTGTTGATGGTAAGTAGGGAGATTTCATCAACCTTAGGCCTAAAAGCAGCAACCTGTGCTCCTTTATTTGTGAGCTCTAGGCGTTTGTCACAAGGTGAAAGCTGTGGGCCATTATCCGGGGAGAAAACTAGCCTATCCGAAAATGCAATACCAAATGTAAAACCATCTCCTTTCTGAACTTTAGCATCGAGGCATGGACTATAGACATCATTTGTATCAGCTGCATCAACAACAAACATAGCCATCACAGCCATGATCACTACCCGTTTCACCAAATCTTCCCTCCTTATCTTGGACATGGCAAAAGCTTCACCCATCCCCATCTTCAAAAGCATGATCTTTTTCTGAGAAAAAACGAAAGGTTTATTTTTCCAGGTCAATGCATGATGACAGAAAATTAAAGAACAAATTTTGTGGTGATAGAAACAAAGTGGTGTCAACTTTTGCATCTTAATTTATAGAAACAAAAAGAACTTTAACAAGATTTGTGATTCGAGGATTTGTCTGTGGGACAGTGATGGAGATTATGGGAAAATGTATTTAAATAAAAAGACAAAGATAATTACAACAATTATTTACAAAGCAATAAACTACTCTGGATACCTCGAAATTGAAGGTTTTGAATTGAAGAATGTTAAAGATGAGGGTTGGTGTGTCTGTGTTTCCAAGACATGGAAAAAGGCTAACTAATCCAGGGAGAAATGGTGAATTTCTCACAAACTTGTTTCAGAAGCGGTTATGGAGGTTGGCTTTTACCAGATAATAGATTTTGGTAACTAAAATAATTATCTGTTTGGCACAGGGAAATGCCAATTTCTCCGGAGAAAACTAGAACAAACAAATATTGTCTTACCAAGAGGATGCATAAATTTAGAGAATGTGAAACTGTTAGTTTTTTCTTTGACAGATTGGCTTACAAATGTATTTGTACTTATGTTATATTTGCAACAGAAGTAAATATAAAAATACAAAATACGAATATTTTTATTTAATCAAAAAATAGATAAAACAAATATTTTTTTGATAAATATTTCAATAACACTATCTCCATTCATATGGAAGATCTTTTTAACGCTAACAAGAAGTTGATATTGATTGACCTTTCAAAGTGTTAGTAAAATGCCAAAGTTTTCTTCAATTTGCCTCTTAATAAATATTACATTAGGAAATACTTAATGATATTTTTAAAGTAGTAAGAAAAAAAGTGTAGGAATATTTTAATAAAATTGGCTATTAATAAAAACTTTTATCTTGACGTGATTATTATTTTTTAATGTGTGTAAAAGATCTTAAATTTTAATCACCGTGTAACAGAAAAAAATGTATGTTAATTCTCTATATAAACAAATTGTATAATTTATTTAATTAAATCATCAATTAGTGTTCGCATAATTTGGGAAACATTGTGATAATTGTTTAAAATGAGGGGATTATGATGATTTTTCGTATTATTTGCAGTTGTTTATATCTCATCCTTACAAAACACTGTTACAGAGTGACCACAACATAATTTTACTTTACAATAAATATTATAAGTATTTATGTAATTGAAATTTTATATTTGAGAGTTGATATTTAATATTACACACAGTCTTATGCTTTCTCTTAAAACATTTCCACCCAAAGTTAGATCAAAATATTATTATCATTAAGAAAATTTAAATATGACTTGTAGTTAATATTACTGAACGATGTTTATTATCATTTTTAAAACATTTCTAAATAACATTTAACAATTAATATTGTCATAGAATACTTTTAACATTTTTTATTATTACAAGTCCATGTATTATTTAATCATATTTTTTAAAATATATTATATTAAATATTTTCACATTTTTTATTAAATGAGTTTTACTTATTTCAATAATAATTCTAACTATAATTAAATTTTAAATTTTGTATAAATTTGATTATTTTTTTATTAAATTTTATAAGTAATTGAGTATTTAAGTTTTTTTATATTTTTAAAATTTATTTTTTTATAAATTAAGTAACTTGACTATTACTTTTTATGAGATTCTAATTTTGTAGTTAATATATAACGATATCAAAATTATTATTTCTTTAAAATATCACATTTTATAGTTAATATATAACTTGACATTAATGAAAATATTGTAAATAATTTTCATTCATTAAAAATATGTTGAATAATATATAAAATTAGTAAGACATAATTCCATTAGTACAATGCATTACTTTGTTATATTCATTATTATTGATTTATCTCTCCGATTTTAGTCAAATGAGAGTATAATAATATCTTCTAAATATGATTGCCTTTTCTCTTTCTTTTTCTCAGACTGAACTCATCTCTACTAGCACGCAGTATACATGTATGGCTTTCTTTTCCTCTCTCTCAATGCATGTCTTCTAACATGGAATGTACATGTTTTTTTCTTATTTTCATAAACATGAACTACTTGTTACTGTTATCAGATTTCTGGTAGATTATATATATACCTTTACTATTTCAATTTTGTATTTTGATTCTATTCTTCTGAGAAACTATGACAATGAGAGACTTTTCATTTTATCAAAAAGCTTTAATCGTACAAGGAAATGGCAGGGAGATGTGGCAGATGGACTATTATCGGGGCAATCCAGTCTTCTTTGTTATCATCAACAACTCCAAATTACAGGTGATGTTCTTGTTTCCTTTTTATGTTGTTCTTATGCTACACGCTTTTATTAATTTTTACTTGTGCTAGTGAGAAATCTCTGCATTTGTAGAATGTGGTATACTGGTTTGAAGCCTATGTTATTTGTCATAACTTGCAGAAAGTGCCAGAGGGGTTTCTGAAGCATTTGAATGAAGACTTTCAAAATGCAGTTCTTATTGGTCCTTCTGGTGATAATTGGCAAGTGACTATTTTGAAGAAAGGAAATAACATTTATCTGTACAATGGTTGGCCACAGTTTCTGACCGACAATTCAGTGATGCTTGATGATTTCTTGCTTTTTACATATCATGGAGGAAACTGCTTCCATGTTCAAATTTTTGGTAAGAATGGATTGGAGAGGCTATGTTTCAAGCAAACAAGACAAGATCAAGTTCTGATCCCAAGTTTGGTGAGGACAAAGAAGAACACACACAGAAGAACTTCTTCCAGTCCATTCCTCCACCAAGCCAAGTCTTATAAAAAAGGTAACTCTTATACTTTCTCACAGATATGTGGTAATTACAAACTCAAAAATGTTTTGAAAAGGAAGAACATGCAAACAACATTGTAGATTTGCCCTTTGTTATTCCCTCTAGCCCCCAAAAATATCTCATTTCTTAAATTTTGTTTTATGTATGTCATAGGTCTGTCTTTCAGCAGCAAATTCTCATTTTCAAAGCTCAAGAGTTCAGTTAAAATTGAAAGTTCAGAAGCATGCTACTTGGCAGATTCTTTTACCTCTCGCAACCCTCACTGGAAGCATCTCATGACTAAATGCAATGTAGAAGATCACTGCACACTGGTAAATATGAATTGAGTGACATTCTTATTTCACAAGCTAAAATCAAATCATTTTTCTTGATTCGAATGTCAGTTTATCTGAGTTATATCATACATTTCTTAGTCACAGTATACTTTAGAACAAGTATTAATGTGGTATAAATTGGGATTTGCATGCAGCCAATTGCTACTGAGTTTGCCAGGAAGCATATTCCTGAAACAGTGAAACAGATAATTCTTTGGAACACAGAAGGAAAATTTTGGGAAGTGGTAGTGACTTGGTTTGGATGTCAAAATAAGAGGTATACTCGATTTACAACAGGATGGGGAAGATTCGTTCGTGATAACAGACTTATGAGGGGTGACACTTGCGTATTTGAACTTGAAGATCAAAACCATTTGAGTGTTCACATATTCAGAACAGGATTTTGTGCACCAAAATTGTTTTAAAAATCAGTTTGAATTCAGTCTTTGAGTAGGTTGTATTGATTTGATTCATGTCATAAACACAGTTAAATCTTAGACATTATTATTAATCTTTCTAGTATAAAAAGTTCATTACAATGTATTATAAGATGAATTAGAATATAAAAATCCATGATTAAAGTATCCATTTATAAATTATCTTTATTAACAGATTTAATAATTAATTTTGCTAAATATTTCTAATTCAAGTAATTAATTTAACAATAGGTAGTAATAACATCCTCTTAAAAAACTGTTTTAAACTTCAAACAGAACTTTTAGTTTTGTTAAGAGAACAAATAATTTTCTTGCACTCAAAGGAATGCATTTATGCAAACTATCTAGCATTAACGTTTAGGAATGTTAACATGAATTTTCAAACATAAACTGAGATATAAGGTACTCTGTTTCATTTCAAACATATCTTTATGCCACTCACACCAGAGTACATAAAACAACACAAGTGGTTGTGCTTTGTGCAATAACACAAATGATGACCAAAAGTGGGATGTGGATGGAAAATAGTGGGCCTGTTTCCATTGATGAACATAACTTGTGCAGAGAAGGCATTGTCGTTTTATTCTTTTATAGGGAGAGCTTTAAATGGGTGGCTCTGCGTTTGTTTCCCCAGCGGGTAACTGATAATCAAAGGAGAATCAAAGGTCCAAAGGCAAGAAATGTCAAAAACAAACCCGTGTTCCAATATCCTAGCATAAAAGCTAAACAAAACACACGGGGTTTCAGGATTTGCAATAGTTTTGAATATACAGTTTGATGGCTGGTGGTGTGAAAAAATACCCTCTCTTCTTCACAATCTTCGTTCCAGAGCAACACTCTCAAACTATGGTAATGGTATTTTCTTGACTACTAATTAATATTTATCTTCAAGTCTATTTTTTTCATTAATTTCATTGTTTTATGAGTGTTGCTACCACTCCTTGTTTATGGTAATCTGGTTTCAACACTATCCTAGTGTTTTCTGTGATAACCTGCAGAAAGTTCCAAAGGAGTTTTTGAAGAAATTGAATGAAGACTTGTCGAGTAATGAAGTTCTCAGTAGCTCTTCTTCTGGTGACAAGTGGCAAGTAAGTGTTCTAAAGAAAGGAAACGAAGTGTATATGCAAAATGGTTGGCCTAAGTTTGTGACAGATAATTCAATTGTGCTTCATGATGTACTGCTTTTTACATATCATGGAGAGAACTGTTTCCATGTTCAAATTTTTGATAAGAATGGAGTGGAGAGGTTATGCCTCAAAGAAACAACACAAGAAAAAAAAGGTAAGTAACCTGTGTTAATTATCTGGCAAATTTGATTTCTCCAAATGTTTTGAAAGGAACAATATGAAACAACATTGCAGATTTGATGTTTGTGTTCCCCCTTCCCCCAACATATCTCATTTTCTTAAACTTTTGTTTGAGGTTTGGGAACAGATATGCCTTGCAGAAACAAAGGCTTTATTTTTACTGGTAGTGAGACAATGAAAACAGGGCAAAAACAAACTGCCACCCCAAGTTTGGCAAGGACAAAGAAGAAAAAAGAAAGACATTTTTCTCCTGGAAAGTCTCATCAAGAAGGTAAACATGATGTTTAAACATTCACGTAAATGTGGTTACAAACTAAAAAATGTCTCATTTCTTAAGTATTTGTTTCTTTAACAGACTTGTCTCTTCCTAAGGACTTCCCTGCTCCTCAGCATTCAGTTGAAATTGAAAGTTCAGAAGCATTGAAATTGGCCGAGTCCTTTACCTCTAGCAAACCTTACTGGAAGCACCTCATGACAAAATGTCATGTGGAAGGTCGTTGCATATTGGTAAATGTCAATCTATTTTCTTTGCTAGTGCATTATAGAATTGTGTGATATGAATTGTGGGTTATGATCATTGCTTGCAGCCTATTGCTACTAAGTTTGCCAGAAAGTATATTCCTGAAGAAGTGAAACAGATCCATATTGGAAATTCCGAAGGAACACTTTGGAAAGTTCATGTGAGTTGGTCTAAAGGTTATGCTCACTTCAGTACAGGATGGGCAAATTTGGTTCGTGATAACAAGCTCATGAGAGGTGACACTTGCATATTTGAACTTGAAGAAAACCTTCATTTGAGGGTTCACATATTCAGAACCAGATGTGCACCAAGTTAATCTGGATCCACTGATTTTAACAAACCTGAGCTTTATTCCAAATGTCTAATTCTGCATTGGATTATCTTCAGTTTATCATCATTATCGTTGTGTGAAACTACTTCCTTTTTATTATGTTATTCATGATGGATTCTTAGTAGTTTTATTATCTCTCAATCTCAACGTTAATATATATCTTCTTTTCTCAAGTAGTAGTACATCCAATTGTCTCACTTCTGAAGTCAAGAAAAATTTAAACACTCCTAATACTCCTTCCTTTTTCAACTCTCAGAAGTGGTAATACATTGCAATCCTAACCACTACAACCATTACAATACCACTGATTATACATAAGCAGTCAAGTTTTTTGTCATGAAGAAAAACAAAAACCTCTAGCCATGAACTTCGTTTTGCTTGCATATGGATGCTCAAAGTTGCTCTTAACATGTTAAACTTGAAATCAAAAAGCTCTGGTGAAATGTGCTGTACATAGCACACTCATAATCGATTCAGATTCTTTCATACTGTTGAATATGAAATGATCATGTTAAAGAGAATATGGTTTTTTTTATCCAATATAACTAACAAGTCTAACCCTCTTTATTTGATAAAAAATAATAATGTTTTTTTAATGAACCTTTATCTCTCACAATCTTAACACTGTTTAGGTTTCAAATGCAGAATAATGTCATACTAATTTACCTACCATCCCTTGTCAGACCAAAAGATAATTAAAGGTAAGAGAAAATCCAACATTCTTAAAAATTCAGCAGAACAAAAAACTTGTATTGGAGTTTAAGAATCCAAAAGTGAAGTTCAAAGAAACTCAAGAATGGTGACATCTACTCATTTTGGATTTGTGTTTGAATGTTGATGTGCTTACAAAGTATCATTAATTTGTGGAGATATTTCTTTTAGCAAAATCTCAGACTATTGGGAGAATCGTATCTCAGAAACAGCAAAAGAGAAATCGTGGAGTGTGAGAACTTTACTAAACAAAGAAATACCTATATATAGATGTCACCTTTTATCATGTATTTTCAATCTCTTTTACCATAAATATGAGACATTAGGAAAAGTTACAAATGAATCCATGCTATCTTCGATTTTGGTGGTCCTCCATCTGTTTTCCTCATGCTGGCACGTGTAAAAAAGTTGCATTTCCTCACTGCAATTTTTTGTTCTTTTACAAAAGATGTGTCATGAAAGAACAGAATAAAGTCTCACACTATCATAATTCTGGATCTTTACAAGTTTAGAAATCAGGATAAGGACTTTCTTTTCTTGCTTTCTTAACACTTTTTTCTTACTTCAACTTTATGATTACTCTCAAGCTCAGCCTTCCTGAAGAGTCTATGTTTCGTAAGCAATAAATGAAGAATTTATGTCTATGATGTATAATATAATCTGTATTTTATGATATATTTTATGCTACAAGTAGTATATTTATATCTTTATGGTATTGTGTACGTATTGAAATGTTTAAATAGATGCATGTAGTATGTGATTGTAGGATACACAAAGGTGTATGTTGTATGCAAATACTTAGTGAGATATCGTGACTTTCTATAAGTGTTTGACAAGAGATATATAATGATGTTTTCTAGCATTAAGCATGAAATTTATTGAAAAAAAATAGATATATATTAACTTCATTAATAATTTGATGACATAAATTAAAACATTCGGTGAGAAGTTTAAAAAAAAGTCAAGACTTTCTATATAATGTCCATAAGAAAAAAGAGAGTTGTTTTTATGATGTTTATCTACTAATAAGAGGACCATGCATTATAGGAGATAAGTATAAAGCAAATATTAGTTATCAATGTATTTTTTTCAACAAGTTTTCTAGATAAATGTACTTTATCAATAAGTTTAGTAGATAAATTTTTAAGGGAATGCGTTCTTAATTTCTAATGTACCTTAGTTAGACTTCATAAATGTAATTCAAGAGGACCTATCAATGTTACAAAATTAAAAATTTAATAATAAAATTAAAAATGATCAATAATATATATATATATATATATATATATATATATATATATATATATATAATGCATGTTTTAATGAAAATTGATATTACATTCAACATATTAACACATTATTAATAATTTCACAACTAATTAACAAAAATGTTAAAAATTTATAATTTTAAAATTCAAATAATTAAATTAGTGAAATTTAAAACTTAACGATAAAATTAGTAAAAATGATGAGTCAAATTTTTTTTATGCAACTGACAAATTTGTTTTATGCAATTTGGGCATTTTCTCAACATCCTAAAGTCTCTATTTTTTAATTGGCATGTTATAACACTTCACATATACATTCAAATAATACCTTAATCAAGGCATTCAATTATCTCTACTTTTTTCATCCCACAAGAATTAGAAGTGTAAGTATGTTTCTAATTGATTTACTAGTCAAACATATATAAAGATCCAAATACAACATTCAAGACATTTTCATACTTCAAATATAAGTAACAATATCATCAAAGGCACACCCATTAATTTAATCTCATGTTGGAAACATTTTTCAGTCACAACTAATATCTCCATTTCAATAAATTCCCTGCTACCAAAATCTAAACTTCCACACATCAAATCAATCACATTTTGTCAAGTTTTCATACTGTTCAAGACATCTCAAATAAAATTCTCAGTTTAACACAATTATTGCAGTCACACATTTATATCACACTTGATAAATTTACTAAGTAAACATTAAAGTTTGTGGATGAAATTAGTTTCCCTTATCTTATGAATTTTTTTTCCTAACGTAGTACTTCTTCCCTAAATAACTTCACACTTAAATCACATTATCTACAAAACAAAAGATCAATCATCAAGACACAACTTTAGTATCTCTACTAAAAAAAATATTATGAAAAAAAAGAAATACTTCATGCAAAAAGAAAAGAGTTGCATTTAGAGAGAGAAACATATTACTTATATGGTGAAAGGAGCAAAAATAAAAATTAACTAAAAGAGATTTTATGGAAGGTTTTCGTAAAGATGTTGGATCTTCAAAGAGAGAAGAAATGTCTTAGAAGTTAGGATTTCCATAAAAAAAAATTATTGAAATGAGTAATTGGAATTCTCACAAAATAAAGTTTATTTTTAATTATATATTATAATTTGATTCTATTTCTAATATTTTATGTATTAAGAATTTGTTTATATTTGTGAAATTAAGTCTTTATTGACACAAACTTTTATACCCTAATATGTGGCTTTAATATCATATGAAAAGAATAAATTTAAAATTTAAAATAATTTCACAAAACCACTTTATAAAGCGAGATTTTGTAATTATATATATAATTTAAATTAATTTTATTTCTAGCTTACGTTTGATATTTTCAACATCCCGTTTAACGCTATTTTCCTAGGATAATTCTTTTACTTTCTAACTTTAAATACTTTTATTCTTTTATTATAAGAAAATAAAATTATAAAAATATTTTTGTAATCAAATTTTAATTATTTTAAATTTATTTAATGATATTTTTTCTAAAAGTTTAATACATTATTTGGTCATATTTTTAGGGGTTTGCTTCAAATAATTCTACCTTTTAAAAAAGTTTAGACTCCATATAAAAAATGTTAAAAAATGTTCAATCCGGTCTTTTAGGCTCACGCCGTTAAAAACATAACGGTGCAAATGCCACGTCATCATCACCATCTCCAGACAAACCCTAATTTCTCTCTAAGCAACCCTAGCCGCCGCACCATCCAGCGCAGTCACCGTCATCCTCGCCGGCAACCATCCTCTCCAACACATCACGCACCACCACCAAAACATCTTCTCCCTTCTGTTGCACCTCCATCACCTTCACATCTTACCTTCGCTCTCGCGCGCACCACCTACCGTGATCCCTTGCTATGCCGCGACCACCAATCTTCATCATTTTCATCCTCGCACCAGCCAAATTGTCGTCGCGCGAACAACACTGCCGGACCAATCTCCATCACAGAATCGTCCACCACTAACCACCAGCTAAATCGCCAGCTGCTGCAGATCGCGAATCGCCACTCTTCTCCACTACTAATCGCGCTACTGCCTGCCTCCACCTGCAATCACAATCATACCTGCAAGCAAATCATGGAGACCTAGGGTTTCTCGCGTTCTCGTCGCATAACTTTGGTGGTGGCGTGTGATTCATTGGAGAGGACGTCTGCCGGCGAGGACGGCGGTGACGGCGCTGGATGGTGTGGTGGCTAGGGTTTCTTGGAGAGAAATTAGGGTTTGTATGGTGATGATGACGTGGCAGAGATTTTTTTTTTAAATTAAAAAATCATTTAAGTCCACATATTAACGTGTGCCACGTGCTTATGAGATGTCATGCTGACATTTGCATCGATATATTTTTAACAGTGTGAGCGGAAAGAACCAGATTGAACAATTTTTAACGAACGGGGTCCATTTTTTTAAAAAGTAAGATTACTTTGAACCAAACCCAAATATAGAGTCTGAACTTTTTTAAAAGATAGAATTACTTTCAACAAAACTCCTAAAATTAGGGATCAGATAATATATTAAATCTTTTCTAAAATATCATGACTTGCAACATTTTAGAAATTATTAAAAATTACTAAATTTTAATATATATATATATATATATATATATATATATATATTAGTTTTAATGGTTTCTAAGCATAAATACTTGCAAAAACGAAATTATGAAGTGGTTGTGAGTCTCTGCACACAAGAACAGTCTCCCAAACTTTGTGCTACTCAGCACGCTACAGAAAACAACACAAGTGTTTGAATATAACACAAATGGTGACCTAAAATTGAATGTGGTTGGAAAATAGTGTGCACTGTTTCCATTGATGACATAAGTTGGGCAGAGAAGGCATTGTCGTTTTATTTTTTTATAGCGAGAGCTATAAATGGAGGTGGCGTGCCTCTGTGTTTGTTTCCATAACAGGTAACAAAGAATCAAAGGGACCGAACGCAACAATAGTTGAAAATAACACCCCCTGTTCCAATTTCCTAACGTTAAAGCTAAAAAAAACAAACGGGGTTTCAGAAGAAAGTAACGTGAAAACCCAAACTAGAAAAACAAATCAAAGCTTACACTTTCAGTTTGAGGTGGTGACTCACCGAGTCTTCACTCGTTAGCTTTTTAACAAGGTTTTCATATATGTCAAGTTGGGATTTTTTTGTTATTTTAAGGTTTTTAAAAACCATTGTTTGACTCAAAAAGCAGAGGAGAGTGGGGACTGGAGAATAGGGAGTGATGGTGAAGTGGATCTGAAAGGTGAAAATTTTCAGTAGGTAGAGCCCAAAGCTATCATCTTTGAATCAAAGGGTGATCAAATGCTTTAGCGGTTTGGTTTGGTTTTTCTGTCTTCCGACACACTCAGACAATGACGCACCCTTCTTTCCACAAGCTTCTTCTACCCTCCACTCTCCAAACCAAACAACTGGTACCTATATTTTCTCTCATTCTTCCCACCTATTTTGTAGATTTTTTTTTATGTATTTTGCCACCACTCCCATCTCCCAAACTTTGTCAGCTCGTTAATCAAGTTTGGATTTTTTTAAATTCCATCTGGAGTGTGAGTACCAATTCCTATCTGTATTTGTTTGTTCTGGTAGGGTTGGGAGGAAAAGTGCATGTTGGTCTGATTAGTTCTTTTAGTTAAAATCAAGAACTACTTTAGTGGAATTATGCGTTCTGAACCTAAATTTCAGGGTTTGTTATGTTTATTTCATGATTAGCTTGCTTTCAATTTTTTACTGCAGAAGACTGGTTGAGTGGTTGTGAAGAAAAGTCAGAAAATTTCTTTTGGGACAAGGTCTTGGGATTTTGGAAGACAGAGTTCTTTGTGTTGGCTCACTCGAAATTAGTGTAGAACATGAAGTCAATAAAGTGTGATTGGTTAATTTTATGTCTTTTTTCAACAGTGTTCTCACTTGTAAGCTTTTCAGCTTTGTCCACGTTCCTAAGTGAAAAACACCCTGTAAAATTGCCAGACTTTTTTGTTTTCTTGAAATTAGACTCTGTTGGTTGACCTTGATTTGATGACTGGTTCTTCTACAGAAGAAATAAGCTTTAGGTAGGGGAATTCTGAGAAATCACACGTTTAACATACATACATACATATATATATATATATATATATATATATATATATATATATATATATATATATATATATTCTCGAATTAGACATCTATCTTTTTACTGAGCACTACCAACTTCTTTTCCCACAGGTTCTAGTAAATACGAAACAGTGATCATGCATTTGAACAGTGTTTTTCACAGTATACACTCAAATTGATCTTAAAATAGTTATTCTGTGTTACTTAGGTAGAGATTTATAAGTATCTCTCAACTTACATTGGAACTGATAAAGGAAGAACTTGAACTTGAAGTAAATCCATATCCATGCCGCAATGATATCAAAAAAACATTTGTGGAATGGAATCTGTATTGAATCCAACTCTGTCTTTGATATTTGAGCTTCATCAATCACATTAGCTCTAGAATTGTAGCGGAGTTTGAAAGTTCCGTTTATTCTGAAGTTGGCTGGCATAAAAGTTGAACTACATTTGAAAATTAGTCTAGTTAAGAATCTGAAGTTGAGTTTTGCACACTTGTCAAACCATTTTTAGTTATATTATATCATCCGTTGTACATTACTGTTCACGGAGGTGGGCATTTAATAGTAATGGAAGAGGCACAGTCTTCCTACCATCTTCATTAGATAAGTTTGGTTCTTAAAGTTTAGAACATCATTGAGGTCTTGTCTTACAAAAAATTACCAATATTTGGAATCAAACTTGATTTATGAATTGCAGAGGCTTCCAGATGATTTTATGAGGAAATATGGGGGTGAACTTTCTCCAATTGTTACCCTCTCTGTTCCTGATGGTAGTGTCTGGCGTGTAGGGTTGAAAAAGGCAGACAACAAGTATTGGTTCCGTGACGGTTGGCAAGAGTTTATTCAGCACTATTCCATTGGCGTAGGATACTTGTTGGTTTTCAGATACGAAGGAAAGTCAGGTTTCAATGTTCATGTTTTTAATTTGGCTACTTCTGAGATAAACTATCAATCAGCCATACGATGCAGTAATGAAGGGCCTCACTTTGCAAATCTTCTTAAATTTTTTGAAGAAATTGATGATGAAGATTCCATTGAAATATTGGATTCATCACCTTCCCATCTTGCTCCAAGTTCATTGCAAAATAGAGTTCTTGCTTGTTCAGTAGATAAAATGTCTCCTGCAAAGAGTTATACACCTCCAGCATTACAGAATCTGTTCAATGGATCTAAACTTAATAGCATAAACTGGGGAGAGGGTGGTGATGCGCATTGTTCCAAAAGTGCCAATTCACTGGATGATCGATTCACCAGAGACATAGGAGTTCAATTTAACGCAGTCGAGTTTAAAAGATCTACTGAAGAATTGAAACTACGTGCTTCCATGGAGGAAAGGATGAAAAAAACTGCAAGAAAGAAGCGGAAATCAGGTCCTAGTAGTAGTCCCTTTTGACTCCTTTTTCTTTCTGTGATCTGTTTATCTACAAAGGAAATTTTAAGATGAATACAATTTGTGAAAGTGCAGATGGACAGGAAGCCTCTGCTGAGCAAGAAGAGGAAGTTGAAATGCGCTTCAGATTTTATGAAAGTGCTTCTGCTAGAAAAAGAACTGTGACAGCAGAAGAAAGAGAGAGGGCCATCAGTGCAGCGAAAGCATTTGAACCAGCTAATCCTTTCTGTAGGGTTGTCCTAAGGCCCTCCTACCTATACAGGGGATGCATAATGGTGAGCCTTTGAATTTGACACTACACATATAACTTTTCATTCGTCTTATTAGCTGATCTTGTATACTAAAGTCTCATCTTTGTGTATTTTCAGTATCTGCCATCCTGTTTTGCAGAAAAACATTTGAATGGAGTTTCTGGGTTTATTAAACTTCAGATTTCTAATGGGAGACAGTGGCCAGTTCGCTGCCTTTATAGGGTAGGTAGAGCCAAGTTAAGCCAGGGGTGGTTTGAATTTTCATTAGAGAACAATTTAGGAGAAGGTGATGTGTGTGTGTTTGAGCTTCTTAGAATGAAAGAAGTAGTGCTGCAAGTTACCATCTTTCGCATTACTGAGGAAGTGGGAATGTTGAAGCCTCCTCCTTCGCAGCAGAACCAAAACATGAGCTCAGCTAAACTGCTGAGCACTCCCTTGCAGCAACACCTTAGTTCAACTCAAATGGTTTGAAATTAGCAGCAGCTTCATCACTTATAGCTCAACTGTATCAAATAATCCCTTGCTTATGTGTGGAACTCAGATGCACTTTCTGTCCAACATGTCAGGGTGACTTCATTGGAACATAGTTATTATAGTTTTGATACTTTTCCCCCATTCCTCTTCTTTTGACTTGGATTGTAAATAGATTGTTCGATCTAGCTCATCAGAAACCGAGTCAATGTTTTTCCTATTGCTGTTTATCTTGTTTTTATTTTCTTTTCAGTTTCAAGTTAGATTATATAGCTTGGTTCACTGTTTTTGTTGATTGCTGTAAGTTGTGTCTGATAGTTTACTTGAATGTTCATCTTTTCTGTGACATGGATGGATGGATATACATGGAGACGGTAAAAATAGGTTATTTATTTTTAATTGGTTTATAAATTATTTTTAACAAATGAAAAAAAACTATTCTCTTTTATTTTCAAGAAGTTTTTCTAAGTAATATTTACTTTTCATACCCTACTGTTGCTAAGAGATCAACCTGCATTTTTGTTTTCTTTCTTTGCTTTTGCTTTAAATAATTATCAATTCTGCAGTTGATATATCAATTTCCAAATTCTTAAAACACCACATGTCCTTAGAAACTCCAAGATCAAACTTTCAAAAGTCCATTTTGAAATTAAACTTTTGAATGCCTATTTGTTCTATAACATTAAATGCTTCCCAAACTAAACAAATTGTTATTCCAAAATAAAGCAGTATATTCCAGAAATTATAATTTTTGAATAAAAGTTTAATTTTGAAAATACGAATACACTCTTAAAAAATTATATCCAAAAGCACATTTTTACATAGCAATATGGAATTTAAATTTAGAAAGACAAACTAACAGTGAAAAAACAAAATATTCACATCTGGAATGACATTAGAGAGTATTTTTTTAGAAAGGAAAAAAAAGAAAGAAATGGATATGGTGTTTAGAAAATTTACATACATGGTCTTTCTTTGGCCAAAATGATAAAAAAGTATGTGTTTCTGGCTTTGACTTGTTAACTTTACAACTTGATAAACTGCTAAAATTTTTCAGTGTTGCTATTACTTTGAAATTGTTTCAGCTAAATTCATCATTGAATATCATTTAAGCCTTATTATTCTGTTCTATGATCTTCCTATAGTACATGTGTAAAAAAAGATAATAAAAACAATTTAGTCTGTCAATAACTTCATATAGGTCTCATTCAAAGTTAAGTTTGAGGAAATTGGATAGGCACATAAACCTTCTTTTGAACTATGAAATAAGCTCATAATATTGGAAGAATCATATACCAAATCATTCTTAATTTTATTTACTCAATATGGTTAACTAGTGCAGTCCCTTTAGTTCATGTAATACAAACAAAATAACTTTAATAGTAATCTGTGAAATTAAAATCAGACTTATCATTAAGGTTAATTATAGCATATTATAGGGTCAATCTCGTCCATAGTCACACGTTATTCATAAAATAGAAAAGCATTATAGAAGATGCTTGTTGAGGTTAAAGTATTCAGAAATAGCATTATGTACGTAGCATCATTAATATTTAGATGGACCACACAGTAAAAATGGAAGACTAATCACCAATAATCTGCACTGAACTGAAATAATTGGTGCAGTACTGGACATGCACCATGCACCATGCACCATGCATGCACATGTTGTATATGACATGCTTTCACAATCATTTTCCGGGAAAAGAAAAGAATCACAATTATCACGAGGCTCATCAGACACTTAAACAGAAGTTTCTTGGAGTTTTGATAAAAAAAAAAAATTATCATCCATTGCATTAATTTGTTGTGATAAGAATCAGATCACAGAAACTAATATCTTCATTCCAAAACTCTTATCTTAAAGTTGAGAAGCTTGCACAGAAAAGCCACAGCCTTACCCTACCCTTCTTGTTCTCCTTCAAAACTTTCATACCACACCTCTCAAAAAAAACAAAGATAAGTGCTTCTGCTATGTATGTGGTTCAAAACACTAGGGCATGTGAATAGTTGCTTCTGCAATAACATCTTCTGCATAATCAAGGTATAACAACTCCAAATTCTGTACTGCTCCAACTTTCACTGATTAATTTTAACTTTGATTCCTGTTAGTTGAGGTGACTGAACCATACACTGCTGGTATGATCTCTCGCTACCATTTATAGGGTTTGCAGTACCACTGTAATTACCTTCACAATGTTTCATGTAAGACTTGTTTAAAACTACACCTTCTGTGCTGCTTGTGACATCCTTTTCTTCAAAAGGAACGATTGAATGGGATTTACTTTCAAAATTGTAAGAACAAATATAAAGCATACTTTTTTCATCATTGTGGTAAACTTTTAGCTCGAAAGTGAGGGCATTTCCAACTTTCGTCTTAAAGATTCAAAAGGGGAGTTGTGCTTGGTTGGAAAGAACTGGTTTTCAACACTGTCTTACTGATATAAGAAGAGAAAATGTTGTTTACACTGAGTGCATAAATACCTGATTCCACTTGTTTTTTTCTTGTGCCATGTTTGTTCTATTGTGCCTTTTGTTTTTTTGTAAAAACCTTAGTTTGATTTTTTTTTTCACAAGCTATTAATTCGCACACACTTTAGTGTCAGTTTATTGGTAGCTGCTAACATGAATGATTCATTTGTCTGTCTTTATCCTTAGTTTTGATATGGCTTTAATCATAACATTGTTAATGTTTTTTGTTTGGTTAGGGAACAGCAGTTTTCTACTGCCATGCATGCATAAGTGTTTAAATTATTTTTGAGAGAAAAAATAGTATAAATTCTTCTTTATCCAAAGTTCATTTATGAAAAAAAGAAAATATTAGTAATATAATACTATTCCGTAAAATTTAGAGAATTTCTTCCTTTCTTTAATGGAAGTTACATTTTAAATTTGTTGGTTTGTAATGCAATATTGAAATTAATGTACTATTATTAGAATTTAAAAAAAATTAATAAAAGAAAACTTAATAGATCACTGCCAATATTATATTTCCGGAGTATGGAAATTAGCATTTACAATTAAAAAATATAATATTTCTGAAAAAAAATCCTTTTTATTAATTATCGATATACATGGTCATTTGGTTAGAACTGTTATCTCTTTTTCTTTTATCTTTTTATTTGGAAAATGTTTTCAATTTTGTTTTATTGGACAAAAATTATTTTATATGGATGAAATTAAAAAAAATCTTAAAATACATCTTCCCCTCCAAAAAAAACTAGGAAATAAACAGTATATATAATATAATATAAAGTTAGGATATATTTACACTATACATAAAAACTTAGTTAAATTATATCTTTAATAACTTTTTATAAAATGTAACAACAGTTGAATTTCATATATTCTTATGAATTAGATTATGCTAGAAACAATTTTAAAATTATTTAAAATTTTAGCTCATCATTTAATTGTGATGAATAATATAATTTGATATTTAGAAATACGTAAATTTTTCTTACTGGATAATATATTTATATAGAAATTTAAATGATGTGAAATTTGAAAAACATTTTATTACGATAATATAAATAAATTACGTGCTTGGGACTATATTAAGAAGATGCTAAATTTTCAAAACTTGTGTTAAGAAAAAATTAATCCTTTCACAGCAGATCCAATATTTCTTTGACAGCAATAGCACGATGACTGGTGCAGAGAGGTACCCAGACTTCTTCAAAGTCTTCCTTCAAGAGCAGCACTTGGAAAGAATAGTAATTTCTTCATATACTTTCTGCAAGGATAATAGTATTGGTGTTCTTAGATTACTATTCAGAATATTAATACTTAGATTTACTGAAAATAGTAAGAGTTATAACAATTTAGTTATATCTCTATACAAATGCAGTTTTTTATTCCAAACACTATCAAAGTATTATAATATCTAAAGTATTGTTCTTTTTCTTCTCTCAAATTGCAGCTTATTCCCAATGCTTTTGTGAAGTTGGAACGGTTACAGGGAAAGATCCCTGAGGATGTCCTCCTCAGGAATAGTAGTGAGAGAGTGTGGCATGTTAAAACACGGTTTTTTGGAGACAGATTATATTTCGATGAAGGGTGGAAGATTTTCCATGAAGAAAACTGCTTAAGAAATGTAGATTTTCTGATATTTAGATATGACGGAGTTAATGAGTTCAGGGTCAAAATCCTTGAAAGATCAACACAGTGTGAGAAAACTCTGGTAAAGATGGAGGAGGAGGAAGGGAATGAAGAAGAGAAAGCAGCAACACAAGAAGTTGAAGAGACAGTGATAACACAGGAGGAACAAGCTGATGACTGTGACATAGAGGACGAGGAAGACAGTGAAGATCAGGACTACGATGACGATGACAATGACGATAGTGATTTTGATGAGAACACAGAGATGGAAGAACAGAGTGAAGAAGAAATCTTCGTTGATCCTGTTGGATACACCAGTCAAAGTTATCGAAAAACTTGCAGAAGTAAGTTTTCAGCTTCATGTCGAAAACCAGTTTTTTTTTCCCCATATATGAGAGCATGAATCAGCCTTTACCCACTGATTTATCTTTCTTAGGGGACACTGCATCAAATTCGTACCCCCAGACTGAAGACCCTTTCAAAGAAGATGAATTTGACCCAGAAACGTGCATTCAGCCAGAGAATAATTTTTTTGAAGCAAAACTCTACAGAAGTAGACCCAACGAATTGGTTAGAACTTAGAATTCTAGTATTGTTTGTTCTAGTTCTGTCCTTTTAACCTGCATATAGCTATTGGCTTTTCAGACACTAAAGCCCTGTTAGATGAGTAAGTCAGTTTGCTCTTTAGTGTTTGTTCCTACCTTCTACTTTCCGTTGCTAATTAAATTCCCTTTGGTTTGGTTTGTAAGCCCTTTGAGCCTATACTACTGTGTTCATGTTTAAAGTGTTAACTTTTTGATTCCCCATGTCCTGAATCTGTTTAAGCAATTTCACTTTTCATCTACTGTACTTTTCACTTTTGGTTTGATTTGATTCCTTCTATTGCAGCATATTCCAGGAATCGCCATTCAAGATTTTTCTCTCAGTTTTCCTGAAAAGATTACCCTTAAATGTTGTCAACACTGCCAGCGTAAGGTATGATATGTGTATTAATGGGGTTGTTCTGATAATTTGAAGTTATAGCTGTTTACTCTGATTGTCACAACAGGATATTCAAAGAAACAAATTACAAGACTATCATCTCAACTTGGCACAAGAGACACCCATCAGAAAAAGATATTTAGAAGTGACGGGAAAAGTGTGTAGGTGGCAGGATGATAGAATATGTATCAAGGGTTGGGCAAACTTTAGCAGAAGGAACAAGATAAAAAATAATGATGTATGCATCTGTGAAGTTATATCAGACGAAGACCAAGTAGTAAGAACATTTCTGGTGCACGTTATAGGTACTAGGAGGGAATAAACACACAATCGTCTGCCAGAGATTTGGATTAGTGCTAATTACACCCTCTAAATAGTTTTAGGAATTAATGCTTATAGTTTTCTTTCGTAATGGTTTCTTCCGTTCTGACTTGTAATGGCTACCATATTTATCTATTATTGGTTGCACTATCATTTAGATTAACACTATTGCCTGGTTCTTCCTTGGTTTGGAATTTAAAATCTTGTTTGTGGACTTAAACTCCACTTGGTTTCTTTGTTACTAGTTGGACAAATCTAAACTTAATTATTATGCGAATTGGAGATTGGTGAACCAGTTTGATGCTTGAACCAATGTTCAAAGGCGCTGGAGATTTGCCACTAATTTGATGTGCTACCAGCCGCATCTTTAACACGTAATGCTGCAACTGAGATTTTCCAGATTGCAGTCATCATGATCAGTGATCCCATTCCTTTATTTTAAAAGTGGCTATATAATTTTCTGACCATTTAAAAACAAACTTGTAATTCCAGAGAATATGTTAGTAAACCTTGCAGGGTTCATTCTTCTGAGGTTCTCATATTCCGACCAAAATATGGCCAACAAGGACCATCGGTTTAAGGCACGTTGAAAAGAATGAACCCTATCTTACCCACAAGTCTGTCTTTTCTGTGCTGCCTTCTCCCTCCCAACCCAAATGTGACATCCCAAAAATTGCATAGCATATTTCAAGGCAAAAATAATAAAGAAAATAAAGAACAGCATGAGTCACTTGCTCAACATGAAAACTTGCACACAAGTAGCAGCTATATAAATCAGTAAACGGGTGGTATTATGAAGTCTAACTAATACAAGAAATGTTTCACAGACCAGATACATGAGACATATCAAACTTGAAACAAATTCAATGACAAAATTTTTGGCTCCCTATTCCCTTCAGAAGAGCAAATAACAGCAGCATTATTGCTGCAATATAAATCTATCATATATTCTTTTCTCCCTTTTCCATAAGAAATACCAAGAACTCCTATCTGCAAAACAGTATATTGCCGTGACAAAACCTACTACGCACCCCACATGTCAGGACATCTGCAAGACAAAGTACACAGTCGGTTAAGAAGAATAAAACAAAATATTTACAATTCAGTATTTAATCACAAACAATAATAAGTAATCCGCTCTCAAAGAGAAATAACCACAATAAGTAACCTGATTACAACATCTACGTTCAAGTATCCTTCAACTTTCAATTACTTCAAATCTATAAAATGATAATAGAACCTACAATATAAAATCAAGAGTCCTGGACCCAAAGGTACACAGCACATGCAATTGGCCACTTATCCACACACAATAATTAATAAAACGAAAGTTTATAAAACCAAAATGCACGTCCAGTAATAAACACAAATCATAGTCAACAAAAACACAATATTCTTCATAAGGAATAATGTGAGGGGGAGTTACTTACCAAAAATGGAAAAATATGAAAGATAAGAGGTAAAGTTTATTATAAAAAATGTGTCTTCTTTATATTCTTCATAAGAATTGAACACAGGTATCAAGAGCTTCCAACAACTACAACTCGCACTTAACCAACTGAGTTATACGCCCTTGATCTAAAACATGTGTTAAAAACCCGACTAGTTACATATTCTATGAATAGAGATCCCCCGGACTTTGTTTTCTGGCAGGTGGAAGGGCCTTAATTCTTGAAAAGGAAACACCAACACCACATTTTAGAATGAAATTTTAAAGTAGGAGATAGTGCAATTTGCGATAAAAAAATTTGCAACAAAAGTTCTTCCACCAGTCACGAGCCATGAGTGCATCAGCAGAACCAATTGACACTAGTGTCAATATACTTGCTTTAATGACTTAACAAGACGCTCTGCACAGATTCAGACCCGAAGTCTATCAAATATATTACAATAAAAAACACACAAGCACGCTTGCTCTCACAGTTTTGAAGGGACATACTACACCATAAATGCCAAAAGAGAGCAGACTACAGAACTTCTTCACTTTCAATCAAGGAGCCATCCAAGAAAACTTAAACACATCAGAAGCAAGCTAACTCCATTTGCTATAATGCAAAAACGCCCACATAATTAGGCCTTTTACCAACTGCTCCGCCTAAAGTGCATGGGCCCAGCATCCATTTATGTTAAACCAAAAGATAATCGGTTCAATCATGATTCATTGAAGTTTATTTGCATAAACTTATTCATAAACACTCCAAAGAAGAGAAGAAAACAACAACAAAAAAATCTTCCAAGCTAATTTGTAAAAACTCCTTTATATAAGTTTTTCAAAATCAGATTTTTAACTTATGCACCATTTTTAACTTATAAAGAAATTTACTTCATTTTTGTCCTTTATTTTCTTCTCCAAAAAGTGTTTCTAGAGAAATCCGAAAACATTACGATTCTCCTTTTCAATATACTCTTACACATAATATGATAATATCTTTACAAAAAATATGCACATATGCTCTGTATTCTATGCAGTCCAATAAACTAGGAATACAATTAAATTCACAGGCATGACTGTAATATAGAAACAACGTATACGACATTCCGTTTATTCTCCTGGCACTGCAACCTAATAATTCTGGCAATGGAAGATAGATATGGATGAGAAACAGTGGGTGACCTGAAATTCAAGCAACGGTTACGGTTTGTTGTTTTGAAGGTTGGAGACCCTTGTTCCGTCGATTTTGGTCGGAATCGGCGAGGAAATCTTCGATGTTGTAGACGACGGTGATATAGAGAGAGCAGCTAGGGCACCGAGCAATCTCTTCACCGAGTTTGAGGTCTTCCTTCGTGATCTGGAAGAGATCCCCGCAAGGGCACGGGTACGTGTAGGCCTGCAACTCCTCGTTCCACTCCATGTCCTCGATCTCCACCTCGTCGTACGACATCGTTTTGCTCTTTCTGGACTTTCGCCTTTCGGGATTTTCTTCTCTCTCAACCAACAAACCCAACGCCAACAGAGGGAGCAAAACAAAGGAGGAGATTCCTGCCTTTATATAAATTTACAACTTAAACCCTTCAATTTGGAGAATTATTTTTCCTCATAATCACAAAGACCTGATATGCAATTTAAATTGCTTTTATGGAAGTTTTGTTTTTCCTTTTTATGGGAGGGTCCTTCAAATAAATAAAGTTAGTCAATTGTTTTTTTATTATTTAATTTTTGCATAACTCGGGTGAAAAACGAATAAGTTATTAGAGGTGATTTATTTATTATTAATGAAATAATTAATTTAATTAAAACATAAATAAATTTAAATAAATAATAATTTAAAAGAATAAAATGACAAAATAATTATTGTAATTTAAAATAATTAAATTTAAATTAAAAAATAAAAATAAAATGTGATTGTTTTAATTTAAAATGATATTTACTTAAATAATAAAATTGGAAAAAGAATTATATACAAGAAAAACTAATTTTGTTTGTATATAGATATAGATTTTTTTAATGAATTAAATAAAAACTGAAAAGTGAAATTAATTTTTTTTCTCTCTAAATCTATAAGAATAATAACACAAAATCTGTTAATTTTCCGTTTTTCTCTCTCTCCAACATCCAAACATGAGGATAAAAACTAAAAGTGAAAGAACTATTTTCTCTCCCAATGAACTCACTTGAAAACTTAAGATGAGTTTCATATTTTTAATCTGCTTTTAACGAGTATTTCATTTCAGTAAGTGTCATCTCATTTTTTTTATTTATAAGAATAAATAATTTTAAAAATATTATTACCATAAACATGTTCTTATTTCTCAGATGGACTAATTTTAAATTTTAAATATTGAATAAAATATTAAATTTATTTTTTCTAAATATTTCGCATGGCTTATTAATTTAGAGAAAAAAGAAATTGGGAAGAAGAGATGGAAGACAGAAAGGTATTAGTATGGTTCCTTGGTGGACATGGGAAGCAGAAAGCAATGAAACGCAGTGATGCAAGGAATTCACCAACACCAACAACACCAACACCTCGCTGCACTCGTCTCCGCGGCCCTCCCCAAGGACGATTCCGACGAAGACCCCTCCCCTCGCCTAGCAGCGATCCACTCCCTCCACCGCGCCATCCTCCACCCTCACAACTCCCTCCTCCTCTCTCACTCCGCCACTTTCCTCGCCCAGGCCTTCTCCCAACTTCTCTCCGACAAGTAACTTACTCATTTCACCTCACTCCGTTTTTGACCTAATTTCAAACTCACTTCACTCACACTACTCATCCTTTTTCAACTAACTTCGATTCTCCTGCAGATGCTACGAGGTGCGGCAGGCCGCGGTCACAGCCTACGGTGCGCTCTGCGCTGTGGCCGCTTCAATCCCTGTCGCTTCCAATGGAAGACAAAACCTCCTCTTGGTCGTCGACCGCTTCATCGGCTGGGCGTTGCCGTCTCTCAGCACAGCCGTCGCAGTCGATGGCACTAAAGAGCTCGCGCTGGAAGGCCTCCGCGAGTTCCTCAACGTTGGTGGAACAGACAGGTACGCTTTGCCTATTCTGAAGGCCTGTCAGGTGCTGCTTGAGGATGAGAGAACCTCTCTGGCTCTGTTACACAGACTTATTGGTGTTATTACTTTGATATCGTTGAAGTTTGTGAGGTGCTTTCAGCCTCATTTCCCTGACATTGTTGACTTGCTTCTTGGTTGGGCTTTGATGCCGGATTTAGCTCAGTCGGATAGGCGTGTTATTTTGGATAGCTTCTTGCAGTTTCAGAAGCATTGGGTTGGCAGTCTTCCCATGTCCTTGAGATTGCTCACTAAGTTCTTGGGGGACATGGAGGTTTTGCTTCATGATGGAACTCCAGGCACGCCGCAACAGTTTCGGCGGCTTCTTGCTCTGCTTTCTTGTTTTTCAACTATTCTGCAGTCCACTGCCTCGGGATTACTGGAGATGAACCTTCTTGAACAGATATGCGAGCCGCTTAGCGCCCTGTTGCCAAGATTGCTACGGTGTTTATCAATGATTGGGCAGAAATTTGGGTGGTCTGAGTGGATTGAGGATTCCTGGAAGTGTTTGACTCTTTTGGCTGAGATTTTGCAGGAGCGGTTTTCAAGTTTTTATCCTCTTGCTGTTGATATTTTGTTTCAGAGCTTGGAGTTTGGAGTGACAGTGCAGCGGCCAGGGTTGAAGAAGATTAGCTCTTTCCAAGTCCATGGGGTTTTGAAGACTAATCTTCAGTTGTTGTCGTTGCAAAAGCTTGGCCTCCTTCCATTGTCCGTGAAGAAGTTATTGAAGTTTGATGCATCGGTCTCTCAACTGCGGTTGCATCCAAATCATTTGGTGACTGGGAGTTCTGCAGCTACTTACGTTTTTTTGCTTCAGCATGCGAATAAAGAAGTCGTTGATGAAGCAGTCACCTCGTTGATTGAGGAACTGGAGCTCTTGAAGAGTTTAATAGGAAACAACAATGGCCATTCATATGAATTTAATCGTATTGTAGATACTAAAACATTTTCAGAAGCTGAGTTATTGGCCTTAATCAAGTTTGATTTGAAAGTACTATTAGCGTGTGTTTGCATGGGTGGGGACAACAGTTTGATTGGACAAAAGGATATTGCTTCATTGTATCTCAGGAGGTTAGAAAAGTTAGAGTTATTTATAACAAAACAGATGAATCCTTTTGAATTACCAATCCAGAATTTCATGGAGTTGCAGATCACTGTTGTTAAGACATTGGAGCGGCTAAATTCGGTTGAGTTCTTAATTAAGTGTTCTGTGAGAGAACAGAATTGTGAGAAGACTTTAGTTGAATTTCCAACTGAAAAGGAGGACAGAGATGATCAATTCAGTAATGAGCGTTTGGCTGTGATTACTGAGCATTTGGAGAAGTACAGCAAGCTCGTTGTAAAAGCCTTTCATATTTCTTCTCCTCTGGCAATTAAATTAATTGTTCTAGATTGGGGACAAAAGTTCTGCGAGAGTGTAATGGCAGTTAATAAGATCTCAAGCATTAGCGGTTTTTCCTACGAAGCATGTGAGTATGCTAGTGTAATCATGAACTTAGTTTTTTCACTTTTAGGTGGTACATTTGAGAGGGAACAGGAAGTGAGGTCACATGTTGCAATAACTCTGGAGATGTTTATGCAGGCAAAACTTTTGCATCCTGTGTGTTTTTATCCCTTAGCTGAAGTCATACTGGAGAAACTTGGGGATCCAACCATAGAAATACGGGATGCATATGTAAGACTTCTTGCCCATATTTTGCCTACTACTATATATTCTTGTGGTCTGTATGATTATGGAAGATTTAGGTCTGTTGACCCTGTGTTAGGAAACAATTCTAAGCTGCACTGGAAACAATTATTTGCCCTGAAGCAGTTGCCACTGCAACTGCACTCCCAACATCTTGTGTCAATCTTAAGTTACATTTCACAAAGATGGAAGGTACCTCTTTCTTCTTGGATCCAACGCCTCATTCATAGTTGCCGGAGTTCAAAGGATGCTATTTTAAGTCTGCCTGAAGAAACAGGAATTTTTGGTGCTAATTCTCCATGGTTGGATATACGAGTGGATGAAGACATACTTGAAAAAATCTGTTCTGTCAATAATTTGGCTGGTGCCTGGTGGGCTGTACAAGAAGCAGCTCGGTACTGTATTGCTACAAGACTACGGACTAACCTTGGTGGCCCCACCCAAACATTTGCTGCTCTAGAGCGTATGCTTTTGGACATTGCACACCTTTTGCAACTTGATAATGAGCAAAGCGATGGGAACTTAAGTATGATAGGGTCTTCTGGTGCTCACTTGCTACCAATGAGATTATTGTTGGATTTTGTTGAGGCTCTTAAGAAAAATGTATATAATGCATACGAGGGGTCTGTCATTTTACCACCTGCTACTCGTCAGAGTACTTTATTTTTTCGAGCAAACAAAAAAGTATGTGAGGATTGGTTTTCTCGTATTTGTGAGCCAATGATGAATGCTGGGTTGGCTGTACATTGTAATGATGCTGTTATTCAGTATTGTACACTGCGTTTGCAGGAGCTCAAGAATCTTTCTGTGTCAACTTTGAAGGAAAAATCTAGGACCCAGGTAACTGATAACCTCCACAATATCAGAGGAAGGTATAGAGGAGATGTCTTGAAAGTTTTAAGAGATGTTTCACTAGCTCTTTGCAAGAGTTCTGATCCAGAGTCTTTAATTGGCCTTCAAAAATGGGTTTCCATTACCTTCTCCTTACTCGGGGACGAAAACCAGTCCTTCAGTGAGGGTGGAACTGTTGGATCACTTTCTTGGATAAGTGGGCTTATATATCAGGCAAGAGGTGAGTATGAAAATGCTGCAGCTCACTTTACGCATTTGCTACAGACAGAAGAGTCACTCAGCTCCCTTGGTTCTGATGGTATACAGTTTGTCATAGCACGCATAATTGAGAGTTACACGGCTGTATCTGATTGGAGATCTCTTGAAACCTGGCTGTTAGAATTACAACAGCTTCGTGCTAAACATACTGGTCGAAGTTATTCTGGTGCTCTAACAATGGCTGGAAATGAAGTTAATGCAATCCATGCATTAGCACGTTTTGATGAGGGTGATTATCAGGCTGCATGGTCAAGCCTTGATTTGACACCTAAAAGCAATAGTGAGCTTACCCTTGATCCAAAAATAGCCTTGCAACGGAGTGAGCAGATGCTCTTGCAATCTCTGCTCTTCCAGAAGGAGGAAAAAAGTGATAAGGTACTGCGTGATCTGCAGAAAGCTAGGTCAATGTTGGAGGAACCACTTTCTGTTCTGCCACTTGATGGCTTAGCTGAAGCAACACCTCTTGCAATTCAATTGCACTGCATTTTCCTTGTAGAAGATAATTGCAAGCTTAAAACAAATCATGAGAAGGCCAAACAACTACCATCAATACTGAATTCTCTTGAATCACTGCCATCTTCCATTAGTAAAATCCGTCAAGATTGTAATCCATGGCTGAAAGTTCTTAGGGTTTATAAAACCATTTCCCCAAGTTCTCCCGTTACTCTAAAATTTTGCATTAATTTGCATAATTTAGCCCGCAAGCAAAATAATCTTTTGTTGGCAAATCGTCTGAACAACTACATAAAAGATCATGTATTTGCTTGCCCAGAGGAGAGGCATCGAAATCTTCTGGTCTTAAACTTGCAGTACGAGAGCATTTTACTACAGTATGCTGAAAACAAGTTTGAAGACGCTTTCACAAACCTTTGGTCATTTTTGCATCCTTGCATGGTTTCTCCCAAACCATCTATAATATCTGATGTTAAAGAGAGGATTCTGAAGGCCAAAGCATGCTTGAAACTCTCAGATTGGCTGAGACGAGATTATTCAGACTGGAGTCCAGAGGGTGTTGTTCTAAAGATGGCAGCAGATTTTGATTTGGCTGAATCGTCTCCACATGGCAAAGATGGCAGCAAAGAAAACTTAAGTTGCAAATCAAATTTGGGTTCTATTATTGAGGAAATTGTTGGTACAACAACAAAATTGTCTTCTAGTATTTGCCCCACCATGGGCAAGTCATGGATTTCTTATGCTTCTTGGTGCTTTAAGCAAGCAACAGACTCACTCCATGTTCAGAGTGAAACCATCCTTCATTCATGCTCGTTTTCTTCCATGCTTGTTCCAGAAATTCTACCTGACAGATTCAAGTTGACTGAGGATGAGGTTCAAAGAATTAAGTCATTGGTTTTGTGTCTTTTTCAGGACAATATTGATATGAAAGGTTTCACAGATGAACAGGAAGAACAAAGCTCTTGGCTTGATTCTGCAGAGCTCTCAATTAGTGAGAGTCCTCTGCAGAAATTGGTTTGGAATATAGTGAATGTTATAGAAACCGCTGCAGGGGCATCAGGTGCAGAAAACTCTGGTGGTGAATGTCTTTCAGACATGGTATCTTCTCAATTGAGGATTTGTTTGTTAAGCACAAATTTTGGGCTCAAAGAATCTGACATTAGTTTTGCATTGGATAATTTTGTTGATATTTGGTGGTCTTTGAGAAGGAGGAGAGTGTCCTTGTTTGGACATGCTGCTCATGGTTACATACAATATCTTTCTTATTCATCTTCCCGTATTTGCCATAGTCAAGTGCCTGGTTCTGAATATGAGACTTTGAAGCAAAAAGCTGGCAGCTACACCCTGAAGGCTACATTGTATATATTGCATATACTTCTCAATTATGGTGTGGAATTGAAAGATACTCTTGAATCTGCTCTTCTGGTTGTTCCTTTGTTGCCGTGGCAGGTTGAATGCTAGATCTCAAGTTTTTACTTTAACTTTCTGTTTCATGAGGAGTATAGTTAATTGAAATGTTACTGAAATTGTCGTTATAGGAGGTTACACCTCAACTGTTTGCACGTATAAGTTCACATCCTGAACAAGTGATTCGAAAGCAGTTGGAGGGTTTACTAACAATGCTGGCGAAACAATCTCCATATTCTATAGTGTACCCAATACTAGTTGATGTTAATGCTTATGAAGAGAAACCTTCCGAAGAGCTTCATCATGTGTTGAGCTGTCTGGTAATATTAAAATTTCTGTGTGCATTTGTAGCTTATGTATGTATTCTTTTTACTTCAAATATTCTCTTAACATCATGTGGATAATTTGGCATCAAAATTCTCACAACGTGACAATGGTCTCGTCTGCATTTAAAGACAGTGAAGTGTGGTCACTGATCAATTAATCTTTTTCAGGGATTTAGTAGTTTCAATTCTAGTGTCTGTAATATACTTTGGGTGGAAAAATACAAACTAATCTAGTTTCAGGCATAATAAGCATCTTGTTGACTACTCATTAGTTTGACCTAGCATATTTATCAAGACATGATGTGACGTGTTCATGGATTTGACCAACACTTCTATAGTTGTTACTGCTTTTAGACTGACCTTTTATTGACTTACTTTTTTGGAGTAGCAAATAGGATAATTAAAATTTACTTGTTCCATGCAGAGAGAACTTTACCCCCGACTGGTTCAGGATGTTCAGCTTATGATAAATGAACTCGGAAATGTTACTGTTCTCTGGGAGGAGTTATGGCTGAGTACTCTTCAGGATCTTCATACAGGTTGCTTACTGAATTTTTCCAATATTTTGTTGATCATGAGATCCATTTCATTGCATTGCATTGGATAATTGATGACTTCTTTTTTGGTGTTTGAGCAAGGCACATGAGATTTCTATTTATTGAATAATTAGGTGAAGAGAAATGGGGCTAACTATATTTTGTTGCAGATGTGATGAGACGGATAAACTTACTGAAAGAAGAGGCAGCAAGAATTGCAGAAAATGTAACACTTAGTCAGAACGAGAAGAACAAGATAAATTCTGCTCGATATTCTGCAATGATGGCTCCAATAGTTGTGGCTTTGGAGCGTCGGTTAGCTTCAACGTCTCGAAAACCTGAGACTCCTCATGAAGCTTGGTTCCAGGAAGAGTATAAAGACCAACTAAAATCAGCCCTGGTATCATTTAAAATCCCTCCAGTATCTTCTGCAGC
Organism: Vigna angularis; assembly: GCF_016808095.1. Classification (NCBI taxonomy): domain Eukaryota; kingdom Viridiplantae; phylum Streptophyta; class Magnoliopsida; order Fabales; family Fabaceae; genus Vigna; species Vigna angularis. Next base: position 37,048,587 of record NC_068974.1, read on the forward strand.
TATAGGTGATGTGTGGCGACCTTTTGATAGTATTGCTGCATCCTTGGCCTCATATCAGAGGAAGTCTTCAGTTTCCTTGGGAGAAGTGGCTCCACATTTGGCTTTGTTATCATCTTCAGATGTTCCAATGCCAGGTCTTGAGAAACAAATGCAAGTACCGGACTCTGACAAAGCAACTGATCACCAAGGGGTTGTCACAATTGCTTCTTTTCATGAGCAAGTTACCATCTTACCAACAAAGACAAAGCCTAAGAAACTAGGTATACTTGGTTCAGATGGTCATAAATACACATATCTCCTCAAAGGACGAGAAGATTTGCGCCTTGATGCTAGAATCATGCAATTATTGCAGGCTATAAATGGTTTTCTGCATTCTTCATCTTCTGCATGTAGCAATTCTCTTACCATTCGCTATTATTCTGTGACTCCAATCAGTGGTCGGGCTGGCCTAATCCAGTGGGCGGGCAATGTGGTAAGTATTTACAGTGTATTTAAATCTTGGCAAACACGTGTCCAGCTAGCACAGTTTTTGGCATTGGGCTCTGCAAATACAAAATCTTCAGCTCCTCCACCTGTTCCACGACCCAGTGATATGTTTTATGGGAAGATCATACCTGCACTTAAAGAGAAAGGCATAAAGAGGGTGATTTCCCGAAGAGACTGGCCTCATGAAGTCAAATGTAAAGTTCTTCTTGATCTCATGAAGGAAGTGCCTAGGCATCTTCTTTACCAGGAGCTGTGGTGTGCTAGTGAAGGATATAAAGCTTTCAGCTCAAAATTGAAGAGGTACATCAAAGGAACTTCTGAATCTCTGGCGCATTTTGTGGTTATCCCATTTATAGTTAAACTGAATGGTTAAAGGTGTTCCCTGAATATGGATTTGGTTTTTGGGGATTTTTTTTTACTATAATATCTACAGGGATATACGTGACACTAACCATGAACTTGGTTCTCCATTTACACCTTGTTTGGTTGAGAATATAGTAGAGGATGAAATTCGTGTTGTATGGGATTTTTTTTTACTATAATATCTACAGGGATATACGTGACACTAACCATGAACTTGGTTCTCCATTTACACCTTGTTTGGTTGAGAATATAGTAGAGGATGAAATTCGTGTTGTATGTTTGATGGGAGAGAAAAAGAGGGAAAACAATTTTATAAAATGGTACGACCCACCATAGTATTTCTCATGTGCTCATAATCATCTCTCTATTTCTCTCCTCATCTCCCCTCTATTATTTCTCTTCAATCAAACACCTTTAATTTCTACTTCATTTGTCCTTTATTTCCATTCAACCTATTTCTCTCCTCTCTCTATCAAACAAAGCATTAAAACAATAAGTGTGGTTCAATCAATGTTTTGAAGGCTTTAGTTCTTTTATCATTAGTTGTCAAATACGGGTTGACTATTCTATTTGAATGTACCTCTTTCCAAGCTTGTGCTTGGCAAATGATGAACTTTTTTCTTTGAGGCAAGAATTTCTAATAGATTTGATACTCCAGTTAGCTTTACTATTATTATAATTGTCCACCATCAATTGTAGGTATACAGGAAGTGTTGCTGCAATGAGTATGGTTGGTCATGTTTTGGGACTGGGAGACAGGCATTTAGACAACATTCTTATAGATTTTTGTAATGGGGATATCGTACACATTGATTACAATGTGTGTTTTGACAAGGGACAAAGACTAAAAATTCCAGAGATTGTTCCTTTCCGTTTGACCCAAATAATTGAAGCAGCTTTAGGGCTAACTGGAATAGAGGGTAGCTTCAGATCAAACTGCGAGAAAGTTATTGGTGTTTTAAGGAAGAACAAAGATGTGCTTTTGATGTTATTGGAAGTGTTTGTTTGGGATCCACTTGTGGAATGGACACGAGGTGATTTTCATGACGAAGCTGCAATTGGCGGTGAAGAGAGAAAAGGTATGGAGTTGGCTGTCAGCTTAAGTCTATTTGCATCTCGAGTACAGGAAATTCGGGTTCCCTTACAGGTATGTACAGAACATAGTTCTACACAAGCAAGTATTTGTGTCTGACATAATTAGATAAGCAGTGTTCAAACCTTCTTGTGGTTGATATTTGGTTCAGATGTGTTAAAATAAGTGTGCATGTACGTAAATACTTTTGTGCTTCAAGCATTTGTGTAGTTTATGGATATTACACGACACATTTTAGAATTTGTGTGATGTATTTGAAATCGATTTGAACTCTTGATTTTTATTTAAATTCTTTAATTTGTAACCTTCAATTAGAAAATCCAGCGTGTGAAATTTGTCATACAGTATAGCTACGTGTTTGTATATATTTACTTGAGATCTATTCAACTTGTCTAATAAATGACTCTTTTTCTCCCTTAAATCTGTGAATAGGAACACCATGATCAATTATTGACTAGCCTGCCAGCTGTTGAATCGGCACTTGAGGTATTGATGAAATCAATGCCATGAAATTGTTTGGCTACATTTAAATTGTCTTTGTTTATTTATTTTTTTCTCAATTCATACTTTTTTTGAATTTGAATTAACTTTGAGAAGTATGTACTAGAGGTTTGGTGACGTTCTAAACAAATATGAGCTTGCCTCTAGTCTGTACTGTCGAGCTGACCAGGAGAGGTCAAGCCTTATATTGCATGAGACGTCTGCAAAGTCAATTGTTGCTGAAGCAACCAGTAATTCAGAGAAAATTCGAGCTTCTTTTGAAATTCAGGCTCGGGAATTTGCTCAAGCAAAGGCTATGGTTGCTGAGAAAGCTCAGGAGGCAATGACTTGGGCTGAGCAGCATGGAAGGATTCTTGATGCTTTACGGTGTAACTTAATCCCAGAAATAAATGCTTCTTTTAAGCTGAATAACATGGAAACGGTCATATCTCTTACATCTGCTGTCATTGCAGCAGGGGTTCCACTAACTGTTGTTCCTGAGCCAACACAGGCACAATGCCATGATATAGATAGGGAAGTTTCTCAATTCATAGTTGAGTTGGGTGATGGACTAACTTCTGCCACAGCTTCTTTGCAAGCATACTCCTTGGCCCTGCAAAGAATTCTACCGTTAAATTACCTTTCAACCAGTGCAGTGCATAACTGGGCACAAGTTCTACAACTTTCTATCAATGCCCTGTCATCAGATATGCTCTCTCTTGCCAGAAGACAGGCTTCTGAACTTATTGCAAAGTTTCATGTAGATAACAGTGATTCTATTAAATTCAGTCATGATGATCTCTGTTTCAGAGTGGAGAAGTATGCAGTTGAAATAGAAAAAATAGAAAAAGAGTGTGCTGAAATAGAGAGTTCTATTGGCTCTGAATCAGAATCAAAAACTAAGGATCGTCTCTTATATGCTTTTATGAAATTCATGCAGTCCATTGGTCTTTTAAGGAAGGAAGTTGGAATATCTTCTATTCAATCTAAATATGACAGTGAGATGAACAATGCTAGACCTTTAGGTGAGCTAGAAGAGGAGAGGGAGAAAGTATTTTCAATTTTGAATATTGCCGTGAGTTCACTTTATAACGAGGTTAAGCATAAAATATTAAATATTTATAATGATGCATCCGGAGGGAGAAATCAATACAATATGTTACAGAATGATTCTGGAACTATTTTTGCTGAGTTTGAAGAACAAGTAGAAAAATGTAATCTTGTGACAGAATTTGTTCGTGATCTATGCCAATTTATAGGAAAGGACATCCCTTCTGTTGATATTAACCAAGTTCGTTTGAAGATTTCTTCTGAAAGTAATTGGGTTTCCATTTTCAGTAATATTTTAATTTCCTGTAAAGGACTGGTTAGTCAAATGACAGAAGTTGTTCTGCCAGATGTAATACGAGCTGCTGTTTCATTAAATTCAGAGGTTATGGATGCATTTGGATTGATCTCACAAGTTCGGGGATCTATAGAAACTGCACTGGAGCAGCTTATGGAGGTTGAAATGGAGAGAGTATCACTTATTGAACTTGAACAGAATTATTTTGTTAAGGTTGGTCTTATTACTGAGCAGCAGCTGGCCCTTGAAGAAGCTGCAGTTAAGGGCAGAGATCATCTTTCTTGGGAAGAGGCAGAGGAACTTGCATCCCAAGAGGAAGCTTGTAGAGTACAACTGGACCAACTTCATCAAACATGGAATCAAAGGGATGTAAGGACTTCGTCTCTTACCAAGAGAGAAACAGACATTAAAAATGCCTTGATTTCTGTGAATTGTCAATTTCAATCTCTTGTTGGTGTGGAAGAAGAAAGGGAGCTACATATTTTGAGAAGCAAAGCACTACTGGCCTCACTTGTTAAGCCTTTCTTGGAATTGGAATCCATTGATATTTTGCTGTCTTCGACTGATGGTTCAGTTGCCATGCCCACGAGTAAATTTCATACTTTGACAGATTTGATAAACTCTGGGAATTCTATATCTGAATATGTCTGGAAAGTAGGAGGTCTATTGGATAATCATTCCTTCTTTATTTGGAAAATAGGAGTCATAGATTCTTTTCTTGATGCATGCATTCATGACATAGCTTCATCAGTTGAGCAAAATCTAGGCTTTGACCAATCACTCAATTTTATGAAGAAAAAACTTGAAATCCAACTTCAGAAACACATTGGTCACTATTTAAAAGAAAGAGTTGCTCCTAGTTTACTGGCTTGTTTAGATAAAGAAAATGAGCACTTGAAGCAACTTACAGAGTCATCAAAGGAACTTGCTTTAGACCAGGGGAAAAAGGATGGGGCTGTGAAAAAAGTTCTACTTATGCTCGAAGAATATTGTAATGCACATGAAACTGCTAGAGCAGCAAAATCAGCTGCTTCTATCATGAAAAAACAAGTGAATGAGTTAAAAGAAGCTCTTCGAAAAACTGCCCTTGAGGTAGTTCAAATGGAATGGATGCATGATGTTAGTTTGAACCCATCATATAACAGAAGAATCAGATTTGAGAAGTATCTAGATACTGATGACAGCTTGTATACAATCATTTTAAATCTCAACCGGTCTAAATTACTGGATAATGTGCAATCTGCTGTATCAAAAATCACAACATCAATGGATTGTCTTCAATCTTGTGAACGAAATTCTCTTATGGCTGAAGGACAACTTGAGAGAGCAATGGCTTGGGCTTGTGGAAATTCTAGTAATTCTGGAAATACTTCAACCACAAATTCAGGAATTCCTCCTGAGTTCCATGAACATATTAAGAATCGGAGGCAGATTTTATGGGAATCTAGAGAAAAGGCATCGGACATTGTGAAGTTGTGTGTGTCAGTGTTAGAGTTTGAAGCATCAAGAGATGGGTATTTGTTTATACCAGACCAACCTTATCCCTTTAGGAGTAGTGTTGATGCCAAGACATGGCAGCAGGTGTACCTGAATGCACTAACAAGATTAGATGTTACTTTCCATTCTTATTCACGTGAGTTTGCTATTTTCCTATGTTTGTTGAACTTCCCCATTAGTTGAACGTCTGCATAAAGGGAATATGTACTCTCCTTTTCTTGTGATAGGTACTGAACAAGAGTGGAAGCTTGCACAATGCACTGTTGAAGCTGCTTCCAATGGATTATATACTGCTACCAATGAACTCTCCATTGCCTCTCTAAAAGCAAAGTCAGCTTCAGGTAGAGCTTGCCATCTTGATTACTGTTCATGTACACATTGAATTTCACACATGCACATGCATATGCATGTTTTCTTTCTATGTTGATGTATCAACATTGTGGTTGCATGTGTTGAATTTTCTTTGCCTTTTTTATAGGTGATTTACAAAACACGGTTCTTTCAATGAGGGACTGTGCATACGAGGCTAGTGTTACACTGTCTGCTTTTGCTCGGATTTCGAGGATCCAAACTGCACTAACTTCAGAAAGTGGTTCAATGCTTGAAGAGGTAGTGTCCAAATTGCATCGTTGTTGTATGTTAATGTGAAGTATAATGTTTAAATAATTCTTTCAGATAGTTTATTTAAAGAATTTGATATTTGTATTGATGTCAATCCATGCATTGTGCACATGTTTCTTTAGAGATAATTTTGAAACCGCTAGTTTATAAGTAGGCAAAATGATTTTAGGTTAATGAAATTATGCTTTGCACCTGGTCTTTAAATCTTAACATGACCCACGTTGTTCACAGATTAAATAAAAATAACGTAAATGTAGTTTGATGAAATTTTTCAAAAATTTTCTGGCTCCATGGATCATTCTTTTAGCAATCCTGAAATTGTTTGACCAACTTGTTAACGAAGTAATGGTAAATTACTGGCCCCTCCCCCTCCCAAAATAATCCCAATTCAATAAAAAGGATTAGTATGCATTTGAATAAGGGTTCTGTTCCTCTTCCTCATCACCAGATCTACTGTTTCTTATAAATATATGATTACCATCACAAAATTATTACAAATAATTTACTACCGGTTCCATTAATTACCATTATGTCCTCTTCCTATTTTTTTTTTTGGAAACCAAATATTTCTTCGCTTTGTAGGTTTTAGCAATAACTGAAGATATACATGATGTTTACAATCTGGGGAAAGAGGCAGCTGGTATCCACCTTTCTCTTATGGAAGGCCTTTCAAAGGTTTATTTACCTCTTGTATCTCAGTTTGTAAAATAGTGACGTTTAGGCTTTGCCTTAGCTGTCAATTTTATATTTCCTGATGTTAAGCTTCCCTAACATCATTTTTGTACTTTGGTGGTTTTGTTTGTTTAGGCAAATGCAATCCTTTTTCCACTTGAATCGGTGCTGTCTAAGGATGTAGCTGCTATGGCTGATGCAATTGATAGGGAAAGTGAGACCAAGAAGGAAATATCACACATCCATGGGCAAGCTATATATCAATCATATTGTTTAAGAATCAGGGAGGCTTGTCAGACCTTTAAGCCCTTGGTACCCTCTCTGATGTTAGCTGTGAAGGGACTTTATTCATTGTTGACAAGGCTAGCAAGAACCGCTAATGTCCATGCTGGCAACCTGCACAAAGTAATCTGACAGTTTCAAGCTATTCCTGTTCTTTCTCTCTCTCTCTCTCTCTCTCTCTCTCTCTCTCTCTCTCTCTATATATATATATATATATATATATATATATATATGTATATATATATGTATATATATATATATATGTATATATATACATATCATATGGCGGAACTTTGTCCTTTAACCATATTCAGCCATTGATAACCTTGATCTATATGCGTGTGTTTATATATCTGTATATAAAAACAACCACTACTTCAGTCAAATCTTTTGACTGGCCACGGATTTTTTTTTTTTGTAGTTTGAAAGATCCACATTCTCTGTTTTCAGGCGCTTGAAGGAATAGGAGAAAGTCAGGAAGTAAAATCAGTGACTACTACTTTGTCAAGATCAGATGGCGGGGGTGGTGATGCTGTTGAGTTTGATGGTAAAGAAGGGGTGGGTCTCTCTAGGTCTGAAGATGATAAAACTGATGATTTCATTGGCTTTTCTCGACTTAGTTTGGAAGACAAAGGATGGATATCACCCCCAGATAGCATCTGCTGTACTGACTCTGGATCTGACATGACAGCAACCGAAGTTAGTCTTCCTGATAGCTTGAATGATTCAGCAGGAAATAAAGACCTGCTTTCACAGGGGTCTAGTAGTAGAAACCCCACAGGTCATATGCATACTGCTCTATTCTTTCAAACTGAAGTAGAAGAAATCTCACCCTTTGGGCTGTCACAATCTTCTCCTGTAGAAACTGATCTTAATGGTTCTGGTTCTGTGAAATCAATCAATGAGGCCACTGAACATTCTGAAGCAATAGTTGTACTAGGTGATAAAACTGCTGCCATCCCTGCTAACTCCCAAAATCCAACAAATGAGAACATAGACAAATTTGATTCAGCAGATGAGCCCCTTTCTGCAAAAGAAATTAAAAATGCTACAGAACACCGTGAAGCTCGTGATCTGAACGTAAATGCCAATACTCGTGTTGGAAGGGGTATGTACAAAATCTTTATATATTATTTTTTTGTATCACTGCTTATTTAATTTATTAATCCCATATCAGTAGAATAAATAACCAGTTTTTCATTAAAATTTGTAACCCTCTCTAGTGGTGTTCAATAAATAAACACATGAAAGAATATGAACCTTACAAAATTAATGTTACCCATTTCTAATAAAAAAGAAAACCCACTGTCCTAAATGATATAAATGGACACTGGTTGCCTTCTGTATAATGATTACACAATTATTTTGTGGGGCAAAATTAAGTTGGCAAGGAGTTGTAATGAGCCGTTGAGTAGACAGTTTCTTTTTCTTTAGTTTGATCTTACTTTGAGTTTTTCTTTTAAATGTAAAAAGTAAGGAGAAAGTGTGGTCTTATGATCTGTTTTTCCTTTCATTTCCTTGCTCGTTTTAGAAGAGACTGACTTAGTGTCCAGATCTTGTCTTGATCACAGTTAAAATTATCTAAAATGTTTTAATTTGACTATGGAACAAGTTGTGGAGATTGCATTTTGATATCCAATGATATTCATGAACTGTATTTTTTGAAAAATAAAAAATAAGAAACAGTAATAAAACCACCAAGTAATCTTCTACGCCTACTAGTACCTCATTATTACTATGTCGTTCAGACATCATAATTTCTTATGTGATTGCATGTAAAGGAATTGACATGCTCTTCTTCATCTGTGGATATTTGAACTTTATGCTAGGTAAAAATGGTTATGCCTTGTCAGTATTGAGGCGGGTTGAGATGAAAATTGATGGTCGAGATATCTCTGAAAGCAGGTAGGTAGGATATTTTCGCAATCACAAAATCTTCTACTGAATTGTTTTATTAATGTTGGGCCTTCTTTGGATTGCAGAGAAATTGATATTGCAGAGCAAGTAGATTATCTACTAAAGCAAGCCACTAGTGTAGATAATCTATGCAACATGTACGAAGGTTGGACACCATGGATCTGAGGTTTCAAGAGGTTCCTCAGACTGGAGCATCTTAAGTCTCATTCCCAATATTATGCAAGAATCGGCCTCAAGCCTCGTTCCGTTGACCACGCTGAGGAATAGGTCCTTAGGCCAGCTATTTTTTCCTGGTGATGCAGGAAGCCACCAGAACAAAGTTTTTGCAGGTCCCATTAATCAAGCCATTTGTTGAAGTATTTCGCTGATCACAATCACTGATCTATCCAGGGCCAAACTGTGTAGCTTCTGCCGTCCTCTTGATTTCAGCTTTTGTCGAGGCAGAGTTACTATTTTTCACCTTACATGTGGACTTTCATCTACCATCCCACAGTGAAGTCCCAGGCTCACAGCTGGTCTCGTGGGAGATGAACAAGGATTACCATGCCTTCCTTCCCTCCTGGTTTAAACAGTGTAGTGTAGCTTTTAGCTCCTGCAACTTGCATAGCCATACTGATTGAGGAGCACGTTTTGGATCCTCAGCTCTTGAAGGCTGAAAGAATGTTTTGTTTCTGGCTGGAGCATCATACTATTGCTAAATTCACGTCCAGGATGTATTACACGTATCCGTGTAATCATTTATCAGTTGATAGGTCAAGTAATCAATTGCGCATTGCTAATCTCTCATGTAATTGCAGCGTGTTTGGTTTCTCATTGGCTAGCGCACATCGGTTTGAAGCAACGAAGACCAGCTTATGCGGTTTTTACTTGGAGATTGGAGCTTATGACGAAATTTGTAACTTTCAATTCCATTTGTCATATTTCCGCTCTTTTATTCTTTTTTATCCACTCCCATACATGTACCTAAAGTTGCCTTCGTATGCATCCCAATATTCTATCACTTTCCTCTTTTCTCTGGTATTATACCGAAGAAAAATATGGTAGGTGAAAACGAAAATTAATAAACATAACTGAGAAATAAATTAAAATTAAAATAGTAATTTGAAAATAGAAGATAAAAAAAAATATACATATAGGTAAACAATAACAGTAAATTTAACCATTTTTTGAATTATTTCTAGTTCTTTCTCTTTTTTATCTTTTTAAATACTTCAGCTCATTTTTATTTATCTCGTTGACGAGTTAACCTAGTTATGTAAGAGCTTGGATTGAATACCTAAGCCTTCATTTGCCTCTTACAAGAAGTTGACCGGACGATTCTCCTGGGTTTAATTGGAAAAGAAAGTCCTGAAGATAATGATAAAAGAAAAGAAAGTCACGTCACTGTGCTAATCACAGTATTAGTAAGGGAAAATATCTTTTTAACAACTCTTTTTTAACAATTTTTTGACAACACAGACGTGGTGGCTTATGATTGGTTCGTTTTAAATATTTTTCTGAAAACAAATTCAAACAGACCAATAAAGCAATGACACATGACCCATTGTCAAAAAATTGTTAAAATTTGTTGTTAAAATATCATGATCCATTAGTAAGAGAGTAAAAACAAGAAATAATCTACCCATACCAAGATATAACATAATTTTATTACGTTGCGCGTTTAATTATTATATTGTTTAAAAAAATATATTTTAGAATGTTATTACACGTATTTATGATAGATTATGGACTGCTTTGGTGCCCTTTGCTATCATAAACATAATAATACTATAAATAAATAAAATTAGTAATAATAAATAAAATATCTCACCTTTCTTTTCAATTTCATCATCTATCTCGCTTAAAAACAAAGGCTCCAGGAATACGCTGATGCGTTATGCCTTCTATTTCTTACCTATTAAAAAAATAAAGGTTTAATACATCATTTGGTCCTTACTTTTGGGGGTTTTGTTCAAAATGATCCCACCTTTTGAAAAAGTTCAGTAAAGTCCCATATTTTGGTTTAAAATGTTCAATTCGGTCCTTTTCGTGGACGGCGTTAGAAACTTAACAGTGGTGGTGCTACTGTGGCGAAATTTGAGTGAGCTGTCATGTTTTGATGGTTACGTGGCACTGTAAATTGGGGAAATATCCTAAATTGGGGAAAACCCTAAAGTTTTAATAACCCTAAACCCTAAATTAGAATCAGAAACCCTAAATTAAGGAAAAATCCCCAATATCAAAACCCCGACCCTCAACCGGTTAGTCTTGCTCATATTTCCCTCCAACAGCACCGCAAGGGACTAAGGGATAGGAGAATGAGACTTTCTCTTAATGTTGCAAGGAGGTTTTTTGGTTTGCAAGATATGTTGGGCTTTGACAAAGCTAGCAATACCATGGAGTGGCTGCTGAACCAAGCAAAAGCTGAAATCAATCGTCTAGCAAAGGAGAAAAAGAAGTAGAAGAAGAGTGTTCACCGTAGTTGCTGTAGTGCTGATTCGGAATGTGAAGAAGGTATGTCTAGTCTGGATGAGGTTGCAGGGAGTAGAAATGAAGAAGCAGGAGAAGATTGGGGATTTTTCCCCAATTTAGGGCTTCTGATTCTAATTTCCACTTTAGGGTCCCCAATTTAGGATATTTCCCCAATTTATAGTGCCACGTAACCATCAAAACATAACAGCTCACTCAAATTTCGCCACAGTGGCACTACTATCGTTAAGTTTCTAACGCCGTCCACGAAAAGGACCAAATTGAACATTTTAAATCAAAATATGGGACCTTACTAAACTTTTTCAAAAGATGGGACAATTTTGAACAAAACCCCCAAAAGTAGGGACCAAATGATGTATTAAACCAAAAATAAACAAATAAAAATACTTTAATTAAATTTTAAGTATTTCATAAATTAGAATAATTTTAATTGAACTCTTATTGAAAAATATTTTCTAAATATTTAATATTTTTCTATTTTTTAGTATTTTACTGTTGAAATAAAAATCAAAATATTATTTTAAACATTCAATAACTCAATTCAAAAACCTCTATCACGTAAAACTACACCAAAATATTAGATATTTGATCCAGTTTTTCTTTTTTAACCGGAGAGGATCTTTTTCCCAATTGTTTAAATTAGCAATCGCACACAGATCCAAAAGAAGAATCTCGTACCCTGCTCTGAGGCAAGTGGCACTTCCACAAGTGCCACGCATGTTGTTTATCTTTCATGCTGCAACACGGTTTCACGCCATCAGATTTTCATGCGTATATAATAACATGAAATCTAAGATTCTAGTTCCTGTTTTACGTTTCAGTTTCAAACTCACAAAAAGAACACAGTTTCCAAATAACGCTTCACTTTATCTCAATCTTAACACCCCAATGACCTCACTCACCTTATATATATATATATATTCAAACATACTTCTCACATCAAACTAAACATTACCAGAAGTCTCTTTCTTGTTTTTGCTGTCATCTCAATTTCAGTCACTTATTTTTCATACCAGCTCTCTGATTATTGATTTTCAGTTTTTGCTGCTAATTCGGTAGATTTCAAGTCATGTCTGCACTGGTGGATATATGGACAAGCGAACAGTCCAAGCTAAGGGAAAAAGATGCTGCTTCCATTCAACACGAATCTGCTCAATCCCTCCAGAAAATGGTTCAGAACTCATCTGGGTTGGCTGAACTTGCTGCCAAACCCATGCAAGTTAACAAGCCAAGGTTGCTCTTTTCGGAGGCTTCACTTTCCATGCTTGTTCAATGTTTTAGCCCTTGAAGAAAGCAATAAATGCTTAACTCACTTTATTTCTTCCTTTCAAAGTTAGAATCATGTGTGTTATGTATATATATATATATATATATATATATATATATATATATATATATATATATATATATATATATATATACTGCTCCTTCATATTTCTAATAAAATCACCTGTTTGGTTTTTCTTTTCTTCTCTTAATTTGACACCAAATCGTTTTGAAGTATATGTTTGATGATGAATCATCAATCAAATTTTGTTACTATTCGCTACCAATAACCTCGAGTAAATAAAATATATACACTCATCGTGTAAAGGCATGTGGAGACTATGCTAATCATCGGTATAACCTCATACCAAGTTTACCACTTTCTATTAAACCAAGTTTAGATAAGGTTAGTCAAAAAAATAGACAAAAAAGAAAGTTTATTATTATCTATTCTGAGAGGAATGTTCTACCTGAATTCTGTAAAACTCGGTCCTTCTAGAGAAATGGAAAACCAGAACGCGTTATAATTAAGTATATTTAATCATACTAGCCACTCATAGATATATATATTTTTTGGAGGTGTTGTTGACTATGCTTTTAAAATATATAACTGGGCATGTGTCAATTTCCATTGACTTGTTCCTTTCTTTTAGCAAATTACATTTTCATTCAAAGGAAGTTATTAATATACATAAAAATGCTTTTCAATTATTCAAAGGTGACATGACAACAGATACTTAAGGATTAAACACACGAACCATAGCTGTTGGTGTAGTTTGAAAAGTTCCACGCCGTCGTTGTTGTCCATTTCTTTTCTCAGCAATTTCCATTCCAACGTTTTGAATACGTTGTTCGATAAACCAAAACATTTGCCACTCTTTCCCTCGCAAGTCTTCTTCATATACTCTCTACCAATTGCCACTCACTTAGCTGTTTCCTAATTCAGATATTACGTCACAGAAAATGAGTGGCGGTGGAGGAACAGCATAAGCAGCATCAAGTTGTGTTGATTTGATCAGAGTGAAAAGGTTTGTTTCAGTTGGTTTTTGAAAGTTTTACTCTGGAATGATATATTACCGTACATGGCTTCGCTTCTGAAAAATCTACGTCCCGGTGTGCCTTCAGTTCATGATGCTGGTGGTGATTTCAGCTATGAGTACTCTTTTGCTGAGGAATACAAAGGCCCTCCTCTTGGCTACTCCGTCCCAGAAGTTCTTCCTTTCAACCTTGACCAAGTCCCGTTTGCGCCTGTTGCTCATTCTCCTCCTCACAACTTGTCCCTCCCAGTTATCCAACCCTTTAGAAAAACCAATGCAGAATTGGCTTCAAAAACTGCTTCTGTTTCTTCTGATCCACTGTCTCGCGAACAAGAGGATCATGATGATGATGACGACGACCCTTTAAACCCAAAACATGTTAAACGGCCCTCCGTGGTGACTTTTCGTAATCCTGAGACAAATGAGATAGTGGAGGATGAAGAGATTGTTGAACCTGCAGGTGGAGAAAGTAGTAGCAACAATAGTAAACGTGTGAGGCCGCATGCCGAGAGAGTTGGGAAGAAGGGTTCGTGCTATCGATGTCTTAAAGGGAGTCGTCTAACTGAGAGGGAGGTTTGCATTGTTTGCAGTGCAAAGTTTTGTCGCAACTGTGTGCTTAGAGTAATGGGGTCCATGCCTGAAGGCAGAAAATGTGTCACTTGCATTGGTCACAGAATTGATGAGAACAAGCGAGGGAGGCTTGGAAAACCTTCTCGGATGCTCAAGTACTTGTTGTCTAAGGGAGAAATGAAACAAATCATGAAGGATGAGATGTTTTGTGAAACAAATCAAATACCAGCAGAAGATGTTATTGTGAATGGAGAACCTCTTGACTGGGATCAGCTCACGCTGCTTTTGACCTGTTCAAACCCCCCAAAAGGATTGAAACCGGGTTTCTATTGGTATGATAAAGCATCTGGCTTTTGGGGAAAGGTGATCATCAACTCCAACCTTATTGATACTCTTTTTTGTTAGTTCAATCTGAGTGAAGCTTAATGAACTTGAACTTACCCTTTATACTTTTCACAAGCAAAGCTCAAATATGGTGTACTGCTTGATCCTGCAGGAAGGTCAACGACCTTGTCAAATTATTAGCCCACAGTTGGAAGTTGGGGGCCACTTGCAGAGAAATGCAAGCAATGGAAAGACAGAAGTAACTATAAATGGTCGAGAGATTACCAAAGAAGAGCTATGGATACTGAAGGTGGTTGTTGATCTGTGCACTTTCATAGTATACATTTTGAAACTGTTAAACTCAAGTGTCACTTTGTTTGATTGCAGTGGGCAAGAGTGCCATGTGATGGAACAACTGACTTTTGGGTGAGCCATGATGGATCATACATGGAAGTGGGACAGAAGAATGTGAAGGGGCATATATGGGAGAAGGTAATTGATGTTGTTTAGCTTTTCTTAAGCTATAAATCTCTTGTAAATGACTCTGGTATATGTGCATGTTTTTGACAGCCTACAGTGAAGTTTGCTTCTCTAATTCTATCCCTGCCAGTTCCTTGTAGTTCCTTAACTCCTTCTGGCGAAGGAGAAAGTGGAATTAGCAAACACAACATTGAACAGAAAATGCTTTACAAATATTTACTTGTCGGTTCTGTCAATTCTGGAACATGTACGATATATAAACAGGTAATATGCTGCTAGAGGGAATTATTTTGTCATGACATTGTTTGGTATCTCTCTGACATCTGAATAACTGTCTGTAATTTTTATGTTGAAGGCTTGAGTTTTGTGACACTTAGACTGAACCATTTATATTGCAGGCCAGGCTTCTGTATAATGTTCCTTTCTCTGAAACCGAGCTTCACAACATCAAGCTGGTAATTCAAAGAAACTTGTATAGGTACCTTGGTATCATACTAGAGGCGCGAGAAATTTTTGAGGAGAGTTTGTATAAAAAAAGTAACGAACAACATGTTGGTGAATCAACTTCTTCTGGTAATTGCTTTTCTTTGAATATATAAAAAGATAACTGGGAGGTCTGCGCTGTCTGAATGAAGTGTTTATCCACATTTCATTGCAAACCTTTTCCTTTTGCATTCTTTTTGAACATCATAAAGCAAAATGGCCTCATCCATGCAGTCTTTGATAACAAGATTAATGCTAATTTCCTCATTTGCTAAACAGAATGTTAAGGAGAAAAGTTATTGATGTTTAGTTTACAACAGGGACTACTGGAGAAATTATTGACACGACAACCTATTCCATTAGTCCAAGACTAAGAACTTTCTCCGATTGGCTACTCCAATACATGATGTCTGGCAACTTGGATGAAATATTTCCAGCAGCTGCTCGTGAATATGCCCCACTGGTGGAGGAACTGTGGAGGGATGCAGCCATTCAGGCCACGTACAACAGGAGAAATGAAATAAAAAATCTGCCACAAACTGCTAGCTATTTTCTTGAGCGGGTAAGAAAATGTTTAGCCCCCACAGATTCATCATCATCGCATCATAATTCATTTCTACTTTCATAAAGTTCTTTTTTTTTTTCTACTCTGCTGCCATTCTCTATACTAGAGTTGTTACACAGTTCACAAGGTTAATAATGCTCTATTACAGAATAGAAAGTATTTATCTTGTCTTTTCTCCTCTTTCTAATCCCTCTTGAACTTCTTGAGTTAGTTTAAGTTTGATACAGGATTATGTAACACAAGATTATCTCAATCTCACAGATATCTAAATATTTCTTCGGATGCAGTCTGTTGAAATTTCCAGGATAGATTATGAACCCTTGGACATGGACATCTTGTATGCTGAAGGGATAACCTTATCCAATGGACTTTCTTCCATGGAATTTTCATTTCCTGTGTCAGCTCATGAGGACTCATTGGACCCTGTTTATCGACATGATCCTTTACTCAGGTCACCTTTCATTTCATCAAGTTTACACATAGATAAAATAACAATCTTCAGTTCTGTAGTTATGCACTTCATTTTTCAATTCCAAACCAAAACTAAGCTAGCTGATTATGCCACTCAAAGCATAAACCTTGTAATGGATAAAACAACTTACGGCACTGCGTTGAATCTTTGTTTGTGCTTGTAGGTATCAGCTCATCAGAGTACATCCAAAAAGCCTTGGAGAAAAGTGCAAGTGGTTAGACATGTTTGAAGACACTGATGTAGTCTTGTTCTCAGTGGCCTTGACTGACTATGATGAGTACACGGTAGACAGTAAAGGAGCTGTTACCAACAAAATTTTAGCTGCCAGACATCTCTTTCAAAATATCATCACTCATAGAGTCTTCAGCAACACGAAATTTCTTCTCATATTGACCAAGTTTGATCTGTTTGAGGAAAAGATTGAACAGGTTCCTCTAACACAATGTGAATGGTTTTTGGACTTCGATCCAGTTATTAGCCACAATCATAAAACCGCCAGTATTAGCAAACGTAGCAACCATCCTCCACTGGCTCAACGTGCTTTTCAATACATTGGTATGAAGTTCAAGAGCTGGTTCAATTCTCTAACTGGTCGAAAGCTGTTTGTTTCACTGGTTTCTGGATTGGAACCTTCTACTGTTGATGAAGCTCTTAGATATGCCAGAGAGGTTATGGTGTGGCAAAAATGGGACCCCTCTTTGAGAAATGAGAAGTCTGAGATAACATCCACAACTTTTGAGGCAAGCTCTGAAGAAAAATATAATAACTATAATCAACCCTAGAAAATTCTCTACTTTTTTCCTCACATTTTGGAACCAGTCAATAGTACTGGATTAACATTGTTGTCACCACCATATAATAAGTAATCTCTTCCAGATATGCTCTGTAAATGTGACTTTAGAATGACAATTTCATGTATGATATAATAAATCAAAATTACATTCATTCATGTTTGATTAGAAATACACAAAATCTATACTTGAGATTAAAATATTCTGTATAAATTTTATTGCAAAGTCTAAGATAAAACCATTCAAACACAATTCATTTCACTTTAAATATAATTTTAACTAAAATTGATTTTGTAGAATCAAAGTCACTCAATATTTAAGTTTGCCAAACATTAAATTGCAGAAGCTACAGGATCATTTTTCATGCTGACACAGCTGCAGAATGAAAAAATCTTGCTTTTACTCTGCTGAAATATATTTTGCTATCACCTTTTGATATTATGATACAAATTGTTAAATATCACCCTTTATAGTGCACATTGTTGAATGGAGCTTTGTGACAAAAATCAATGAACTAATGGAGCTTTGTGACAAAAATCAATGAACTGGGGTGAGGTGAGTATAACCTTTTTGTCACGTACTGACCCTGATATTTTTTAGGCTTGAAAAATATCCTGGAAAGAAAGGTGCTCCAAACTTTTATGCGAATAAAAAAATGAAAATTAGCAGAAAATTCGGATATTTTTTGTTCATAAAAGCAAGAACAGACAATTTAACCAACAATCTCACCAAAAGGCACCCCTTTATGAGAAAGAGAAAGTCATTTCTGTTTACCTTTTCCTGTAAAGTATCATAAAATCAAGGTTTAATTGATTTTCACTGTACTAATTACGTTGCATAAGCACCAATAATGCACTGATTTTAACTTTTCCACAAGATGAAATCCACCGACACATCTAAAGAGATTATAATTGCATATTTACATATATCGAGTCAACAAAACTAAAACAGAAGAACTGAAGTATATAATCAAACATGAAATTAAACTCAAAAAAAACTGGTATACCAAATACCATGTTTGTTTATATCAGAACTTATGTACAATAGTTCATTACACTTCCATTACATAACTCGCAGGCTAAGAACTGAGATAGACAACTAGAAATGGAATATACAAAACATATTGATTCTGCTATTGCTCATTCCTTGAAATCAGCAAGAACATCCTTAATGAAAAACATATCACCAAGGCACAAATCGATCCATAAGCAAACACATGGTTGCCTCTGACATGGTTCCACTGTTGTCTCTGGTAACTGCAGTGTTCTTCTTCTGTGCTTCCATTTCTTCCTGTTCCCTTTCTGATCCTTCTTTGGCTTTGGACAAGAAAGGCTTGCGTGAAAGTACTTTTTCTCTCAGCTTTGCAAGCTCCCCAACCCACACCTCTACAACAGCAGACATTTTTTTCAGCAACTGCAAACCAGTGAGGTAAAAGACTTTGTTTTGTTGATTTTGCTTTGAGCTTTTGCTTTGTGTTTTTGCATGAAGATGGATGGTGAAGAGAGTGTGGTTTATATAGGAAGAAAGTAGAAAGGGTATGTGAAAAGGTAGAAGCTTTTGGAGCACCTTGGATTCAGTAGTGGCACACAGGACTCAGTCAATTCAATTGGATATACTTCAAAACTTTCTGATATTCGGTGGGAGAAATCTATTGGCTATATTAATATTTTTCTCTGGTTTTGGCCCACTGGCTCCATGAATTTATGGAAGTACATGATTATGATAGTACCATGTTTTGAATTCAAGGATAAGATGAGTTTGAGCATTCAATTATTGCTTTTCCTTTTTCTTATCAAACCAAAATATTATAAATTTCAATATGAAAATAACTATCTACATTTATTAAGAAAACTACTTGTTAATACCTTTTTATTGTATTAATTTTTGAAAAAATATTTAAAGCATAAATTAGTTAAGATATGTTTCGAACCTGGTTTACTTTTCAATCATCATTTTTTTATTATTAAAAGTATTTTCTTTGTTTTTCATAGGAATTGGAAAACTATCAATCTGTATATAATTCAGAATCATTATTATTTGAATAATAAACCAAGTATTAATGATGATATGTATGACTTATATGATACATGCATGACATTGGCGGGCTCCATCATGAATGACGTTTGCCGACTACTCATCACTTTTTATGACTTATAATTCAATTATATTATGAACGAAAGCAACTTCACTGTACAATACTTGTCTATAGTTATTATAAAATAAAAATAGGTTTTCACTGTATTAATCTCACTTTATTAAAATTTATTATTCATTGACTGTGATAAATGTTGCTTAAAAATGAACTTATTTTTTAATTGGGTTATAAGAAATTTAATTTGCATTATTGTATAGTTAGCATAAATACTAGTACTTTGATATTTATGTGTCCACTTGTCAATTACGCTAAGATAATATAATTATAAAATATAAATACTTTGTAAAAAACAGTGTTTTTTTAAAGGATAATGTATGAATGAAAATAATTACATATTTCCACATTTTTAATTGTTTAACGTATGCTGTGGTTAATTTTTTATTTGAGAGACTGTAAAATTGTTTTTAAGTTTGAGAGATTGTGAAATTGTTTTTAAATTGAGAGATTATATGGTTTTCCATTTTTATTTTTATTAAATAATGGAAATATATTTATCCGATGGTTGAAGATAAAAGAGCTTAATATACGAAAGCAAATTATTATAAAAGATAAAAGAGTTTTTGGGGAGGACTCAACTTTTCCAAGAAAGGTCCAACAAAATTTCTCACTGGGCTTTCTTATTGAGCCATTATTGGACTTATCACAAGACTTATAGGCTTTTTCTTCTTGTAGCTCCATAATTTTTAAAATTTTCACTTTACTCTTGTAAAAGTGGCTTCTCGAGTAATTGATCTAGAAATATTCTAAAACAAGTTTTTCGTAACATATATAATTAAGAATAAGTTTTATAGAATTAGTTTTCTAGAACACATTTTGTTTTGGAATTAGTTTTTGAGAATGAACTCTCTCTCTTAACCAATCTAGCACTATTTTAATGTAATATTTTAAAATTTATATTTGGTTATTTGATTTATTGAAATAATTAAATTTGAATTACATAAATGACTATAACAATGGCAACAATGTGACGTTAATTTAGGAGTAATAAAGCAAACAAACCTAATTCGTTTTCGTCCACATGTCGTTGGTATGTAAAAAAAGGTTTAATAATTTTTTGTGACTTTTTTCACATAGGCTTCTATTTTTTTTTTTTTGGTCTCAAATAAGACTCTTAAGGTCTCAAGCATCTTATGGCATTTCTTAATCCTTTAACACTTTTCTTTAGCTTATTTAAATGTTTGAGCTAGTATCTTTTTCAACTTATCCAAAGTCTCTTAGCATAATTTTAGAGTTGTGACTGCGATCAAAATTCTTGCATATTGTCTTTTATCATTGTCCCAACACCAAAATCAACTTGCAATATTAAGTTAGTGAGAAAAAGAAAAACTAGATTGATCAGATATGAAGTATATTAAAACTGAAATTATTCTCTAGTGCTTTGCTTATATAAAGCGTGAGATTATACATAGCTCATACTTATTTTCCTCTTAAGCCTAGCATAGTTTAGTTTACAATATATTTATTTTAGTTAACATAGTTTTTTTAACAATTTTTGTTTTATAATTTCTAGCAAATAGTTTTCTTTTTCTTTTTAACGAATTAGTATAGTTTATAGCAAATCGGTTTGGTTTGACTCGGTTCGGTACGGTTTGGTTGGTTCCGTTCGATTCGATTTTGTTCGGCTGGGCTGGACTCATTCGACTATGTTCAACTCGGTTCGGTTCAGTTTGGCTTGGCTCAGCTCGGTTTAGCTAAGCTCGATTCATTGTCGTTCGATTCGATTCGATTATGCTCGACTCGGATCAATTTGGTTCTGTTTGGTTCGGTTAGATTCAATTCAGTTCAAAGTTTTGTTCTGTTCGGCTCGACTCTATTCGATTAGTTTCTGTTCGGTTCACACTGTCATTGCTACGTGACACCATGTCAATTTGACACATGACAATCTTTTTAATTTATTTTTTAAATTAAAAAAATATTTAAGAAAAAACTGCAAAATAACAAGTGATACAATCTTTAATGGTGTTAGTATAAAACTAACCATAAAAACCTAATTGCTTCAATTTTTAAAAAAATAAAAACTCAATTAAAACCAAAAAAAGTAAAAAAGTTATTTAAAAAAAAGTCACAAAAAATAAGAACCATCTTATTAAACCTAAATAAACAACATGAATTGATCTACCGCAGTAAAACGAGTCAAAAAAATTTGACATGTCTTTCTATATATATATATATATATATATATATATATATATATATATATATATATATATATATATATATATATATATATATATATATATATCAAAAATATATTTAATACTATAAATGTTTTTTAAAATTTTAATTGATTAATTAATAATTGAGTAAATTCAAGTAATTATCATCTTTATATATTAAGGTTAATGATTTAAGTTATAAATTATTGTTTTATAAATAATATAATATTTAAAAAATAATGTTTTTAAATTATTTTTATTTAAAAAACCATCTTTTACCTGTCCAATTTCGTAGGTTAGATAAAATGCATCAAAACTTACATTACCACTACTAATTTAATATTTTTCTCTTAGTATGTGAATGCAGTTAGTAATAAGGAAGAAAAGCCAACTTGTAATGTACTCACGATGAAGAATTACTACTAGATCTCCTCTTTATACTAGATCATTACATTGTTACTGATTAATATATTACAAAATTTAACTTTTGTAATTTAATTACTTTTTGTATATTATAGAAATTGGATTTTATAATATATTTACGCATTAATTACACACATATTAAAAGAATTAAAATACAGTGTAATTAGAAAAAGAGAAAAGTGACGTGAAAACCGCATAATTAGAGTTTTATAAAAGATAAATAAAATTAAATAGTAAAAATTAAAAAAATTTAACTTAATATATTTTTGGAATAAGAAAAAAATGTATTGAAGTGTAGGAAGCACTTAAGGTGTGGAGGAAGTAACTCTTCCCTTACAATTGCACAACGTTTTCTTTTGTTTTAAAATGAAACATTTTGAGTATGACCTATTCATTAAACAAAAAAAGAATAAAATATATTTTTGTTTCTGTAAAAATGATCTCTTTAATTTTTTGAAAAATTATTTACTAGTGTTGAATCAATAATACAAAAATAAATAATTGCTCAACTCCATAAATATCTAAATGTAAGAAATTTGATTAATTTTGTGTTAAAGAAAAAGTTTACCATTTGTTACAAAAATTGCACTAAAATATTTGCAGATGTCCAAAAAAGTTAGATTAATTGAGTGCAATATGAATCTGAAGAAGTGAGAGCTCTAGAACTTGCAATTATTGCTTTATCATTCATCTCTTGTCGTGATTGTTCTGAACTATGTAACTACAGCCATCTGACACGTACACTACAGTTCTTTCATTAATATTGCCTACACCAACATCCCCACAAAATCACTTCTAAACCTGTAGGACCAGAAATTAATCCACTTACAGAGTGGCGAAAAAAGTTAGAAAGGGTGATAATGCTTGTAGCTATCAGTATAAAAGAATATAAAACACTCGATTAAAAGCCATAAAGTGTTCAAAATTATACGTTATATAATAAAGTTTATAAATTAAATTGCTATTGATGATAATGATATCAGTGTCATTATCCTAACTTCAAAAGATCAAAATAAATAACATTAAATTTTACAATATCATCCAATACAGTTTTTGGGTCATCTAAAGGTTTATCACATAGAGGCAGTATTTTTCTGAATATACTTAACACAGTAACATGTTAAAGAGTTTCTGCAGCAGAAACCTAAAGAGTTAAACTTAAAATGTTTAACGAAAGATTCTGCATTGGTATATTATCCTTGATTATATTAAAGATAACAGGGATAGGTATGAAGCAACATGATGCAGAAATCCTGGTTCCATGATTGATGAACATGGAGGATATTTTGTTTGAGTCAAAAAAGAGGAGCTTTTGACTGCATGCACGTGTTCTTGAGAGACAGTGGTTTTTGGGGTTAGTGAATGGGCCAAAACTAGATAGGTGTGGAGCAGTGATCAAAATATAGCCATCTGTAGAGCACTAACAGCGGTTGGTGGCTAGCTACATTGTTATCATTAATTAACTTTTTGGTGAAGTTATGATTAGATTACTTGGACACACTCTTCACATTTGCATCCTAACGACAACATGGTCCAATAATTCTCCAATAGCGCGCCATGTGTAAAGCACTAGAACTGCTACAACTACAATGCAGGTTCTAGAACTGTTACCACTCTTCTGATATTTCTGTAATGCCTCCATTTCTTACATCAACAAAATTCCAAAGAAATTGAAATAATGTAATGAAAATATCATAATTGGTCATACTTTAAAAGTTTGTCCACATGTGAAATGTCGAGTGCTACTGATAATTGATCATATTGACATTTCATTTAGCAGCTATACATATGGTCAAAACGAGTCCTGATAATACTATTTTTATCACTATTCACAAACAGTAAAGTTTGGGCTTTATGTCATCATGAACCTATGAATCAGAACGGCTTGAAATATATACCCAGAGGGACAAAAGTGGGGATTCTTTATGGACACTGTTTCAGTAAAAAGTTTTAAATTAGATGCTATTGAAATATATATATTTTGGACTGTCAAATTTGCTTTGTTTTATTTATATCAGTTACTTACTATAGTCATTGTCAGTGTTTTAAACAGCAAAATCTAGAAAATGAACATCCATTTATGTATACAATAAAACAAAACCATAGAAATATCAGATTGGAATCATAGTTACAATGGAGCTGGCCATTAGAATGTATTCTGAAAAAGCTTTAAAACAGTGTCTAAATTGGTTGTGGCTAATCTGTGGGACAGCACAAGACGAAGAATGGGGAACAGATATATATGCTGAAATGAATGATTGTGTTGTGTCGTCGTGTTGGGGCAAAAACAAGAAACAACTAATTCTTCTTGTACTGCTTTTTCTCTGCGATGAATGAAGAATTTCATAGTAATTGAAAACTATAACAGACCAGCGCCACGTTGCCAGCATAACATTATTTTTCAATCATGAAAGTATACAGAAAAAGGGAAAATTGCAATGATTCAAAGGCTCTGACGTTCTTGCTACGCAAATCATCAGCTAATCGGTCATATCTACACACACTGGAAAATAATGAAAATGAAAATACAACAAGGATGAATTATGATATCATTGGTAAAAAATAAATGAATGCAGGATGAGTGCCTCTAAAAGTTTTCTTCTTTTTGAAGTAAATTTCTTACTGATACTGCACAAAGAATATTTTAGCTCTTTTAGACTGCGTAAAACCTTGAGTGAAACAACCAAAGATAGTTAATCAGTTTGAAAGAATGTTAAGAGTAATGCTTAAAACTGATTTTAAACCTTAATGAGGAAAAAAATTATTACTTAAAAATTATACCATGTATCTTTAAAAGCAACTTTAAAAATATTAAACCAATCTAAGAATTTTCAAATACCTCCATTTATTAGTTCCAAAAGATCTTGTATTTAGTATTACAACAAAATCCGGTAGAGAAAAAAAAAAAAATAAAACTGATTAAAAATAAATTTTGCTTACATTAGTTCTTCTATTAAAGTGTTAAAAATTTAAGAAAATGTTCACTTTATAGAAATATTTGCTTTTATTTTTTTTTTTAGCATAATTATGTTCTGGTCCTTAAATTTTCGGATGAATCGACTTTTGGTCCCTAAAAGTTAAAAAAAAATAGTAATAAAATTTTGAAAAATATATTTAGTTTTTAAACACTTGGATTATTTTGTTTAATAATTTCAAAACGGTAATTTGAGAAATTAAAATCATGTTAAAAGAAACACATTTGGGTAAAATTAGAAATATATAAGACTAACCATATAATTAAGTCATTTTTAATATTTTATGTGTGTGTGTGTGTGTGAATATTAGAAATTTTAATACCTACGGAATATTTCTTTTTACCTAACCAGAATAAATTGCTAACATTCTTAGCCTTACCTACTTTTTGACTTATTTTTAACTCATCAAACTTGCGCTTTAGAGTCTCATTAGCGTTTTATTTTGTTAACATTTACAGTATATGTTTTGTTTAAGTAGAAAAAGAAAAAAGAAAATGATCAAATATGTATCCATATATATCATAATTCTCCCATTCTTTCTCCAATTAAGAAAAAAAGAATAATTATATGAAACCACAGTATTCATTCTTTTGTACTAAATTCTGTTCCAAAGACAAAGGATTGAATTTGTCATCTTTTATACTTTCATCTCCAACCCTTTCAGTTTTCTAGTATACTATGCTAAATAAAGTGTAAGAGACTTTAGGAAAAGTGTAAGAGGCTTTAAGAAAAGTGTAAGAGACTTGAAGATATTTTCTTTTCTTTTGTAGCGACGGCAAGTCTATATACCTCACTTTTTTAGGGCTTTTTAATTCTTCCATTCACTTTTCTACTTTTGTTTTGGAGATTCACTTTCTTTTAATAAGTAGACATAAATAGGATACTTATGCAATAAAAAAAAAACGTAAATGAAAGAGTCATTCATTGCATTAAGTGGCCATCGTGTAAAAATCTCCCGAAACTTAATTATTAATTATGATGCAACGGGACAGCTACCTCAATGGGACACTTGTCCCAGATTAATTAATTACAATATTATTAAGCTTGTTAAGTTTTTGCTAAACAACCAGTACATTATAGTCCCACAACAACATCTTTTTCTTCAAAACTTAGTTAGATTGCCACTCAAGTATGTTTGTGAGAATCGTGTTTTTGCTTTATTATAACGTGTTTGATGATCAGCAGACACAGAAGGAAAAAAGAATTTGCTTGAACATATTCTGATTTGAGCGTTTCACTTTTTTATATTCCATGATTTGGTGCAACTACGAGCAAGTTAGCAGACATGCAATGCAATGAAGAAAGTTTGCATTTAATCAAACATGAAGCCTGCAGGTTTCGCCAAGTGTCCCAGACAAATTCCTGGTAACATTTTTAGGTCTGTGATTTTGACTTGGTTAGCCTCACGGCTTACACGTACGTGTTTTGTTTTTTAGGAACTGACACGTATATGTAGATTGATAATGAACATATTTTTGTCATCATTACTCATAAAATGAGAATACGAATCACGCGGGTGTTTAACTCTAACATCACCACCACCATGCGGACTTCAATAGATCCAGCGTGGTGCAATTCAATGAACTCAACCATACATACGCAACGTTCATTCCAAGACTCATCAATTTCACTGACACATGTGCAAACCCTTTCTATTCTATTATCCACCTTATGATATCATGTCTTATTGGTGAAATATAAATATGAAGTTTATATTAAATAATAATAATGTCATCTTTATTATAAATTTTTGGATTAGTAAAAATTAAAATTAATTTATTTTAAATTTTAAACTAATTTAGTTTCTTATTTTAAAAACGGAATGAATTTAATCATTTTAACCCAGTTTTATTAAATTTATTTGAAGTTTTAAATACAGTTTTTAATTAACAATGAAAAAAAAATGTCAAACAATATAAATAATTCAAATATTATAAAATGCATTTGAAAGACTAAATAAGCTTAAAAAAAAATTATTAAAAGATTAAATTCATGTCTTTCTAAATTGAGGAACTAAATTAAATCAAAACTTTGAAAAAAATATAATTCTAATTTTTATTTAAAGTTAATGAATAAAAATATATTTAATCTTTAATTTTTTTAAGTTTAAATTTTATTAATACGTTGGAATTATATGATTTTCTTTTCTTCTCGAACTCCCAATCATAGCTTTTATACTATAATTATTAAAAATTCAATACTTCTTATTAGATAAAGGAAGTATAACAAATATTGAAACACTAGTTTCTTTTTCTACTTACCGATAACTCAAACTTGTCATGACTTTAAGGGTGGCTTGTATAACTTAATCTTGATCACAAAACAATTAATACAATTGGAAATAACTTGTTATTCTTAACCTACTTGCATGACTAGGATAGAGTAAATGTATAAAATTTAAATGATTGGCTCCCACTTCTTAACGCCATTGCAATGAAGTCAAAATGTAGGTAAAAAGGTTTGCTTACATTTTCAGAAAACTATGATATACAAAGCATGTTATACCTATCACAGATAAAATAACTTATGCATGTACATTGAATTCAATACAAAGAAAATTTATGCAAAATCGATTTTTTTTTCCGCCATCTCTTCCCTTTAAACTTTAAAGGCTTATATAAATAATAATATCCAAATCAAAACACGACTTATGATTAGATTCGGTAGATTTCGGATGACATCTATAGAAGAATCTCCTTTATTATATTATTATCTGTTTCACACATGTATAAAAATATATGAACTCCCCATAATTTTTAAATTTGCCTATCTTAACTACGTGTTCAAACCTCAATGATGTCTTTTAGATGACATTTGCATATCATTTGCAACTAAGAAAGTGTGAGCTTCCATGTTTTATTATGTGATGAGAACCAAAAATTTTCGTACGTTTCCATGTAGTAAAACAAGTATATTTATTTTTCCTAGATTAAAAATGAAATAGAAAAGATAAAAATACAAAAATGAAAGATAAATATAATATTTTGTAAAAGAAAAACATAAATAGAGAATATATATACATTCATTTTGAATGTATTCAAATAAGAAAAGAAAAAACTAATTGTTTGGATAAGTGGAAGAGAGTATAGATAAATAATTTCAATGAAAATATTTGTGTATTCATTTAAATTTAATCTAAATAGACAATCTTTTAACTCCAAAAATTTTTAAGGGTAAACTTATATATCTTTTCAGTTTTTACGTTATAAGAATATTTAATTTTTAAGAAACTGAAAGAAATGGAGAGGTTTTCATTTATTGTTTAACTCATATGGGGTATAAGTTTCTTATAAGTCCCTCAAAAAACCTCCTGGTTTTTTTTCTTAAGAAAATTAAATTTTACTTTTTCTTTTCTCCATAGGTTTCCTGTAAATAAAAGGTATAATCAATCTTTTTAAATCATATTACATATTTCGTATTGTTCTATACCACAAACTATAGAAGTTTTGCGTATGTTAAATATATAGTATAAAATTATGGAAGCGAAGCATTTTTTTTATTATGATAAATATAAGAACTATAAATATAAATCATATGATTTATTACATATGCATGTTAGTTGTTAACATTTTATTAATTAATAATCACAATCACTTAAAAAAGAATACATTTCTTTTTACTATTACTCAAATTTAATCTAATAATATTTGCAGTTGCAATCTTTCATAAAGAAGAATTGCCATTTAATGTATAAGCAAGTTACGACTCTATATATTATCCAGAAAGTTAACTTAAAAATATTTAATATGATATAACAATAGAATTTATTCAAACAGAGATTCATAAATTTTGACATTTTTTATTATCACGCTTGTATAAAGGATGAGGGAAAAATATCCAAATGAGTTAACAGATTTATATTATAAAACCGTTCACACTCTTATAGAATTTAAAAGTTTACTCATTTTAAAGTTTTGATAAAAAATATAAACATATTTGAAACATACACATGCTAACATTAAATTCATCATAACTTTTGTATCTAAAATATGCAGATAATAAAATAAATTGTTTTAAAATTTAATAATAATAATAATAATAATAATAATAATAAAAAAAAAAAAAATAATACAGTTTTCGCACCTGATATATAGACACAGACGTAAGCATACGTTATTCGTCATGCTTATGAGCTAAATTTAAATCGTCCTCGGAAAAATGTAGAATTAGTCTATAACAAAGATTCCTTGATGTAATAATTTCTTTATAGGCTATTCATTTGTAGGATAATAAATATTTAAAAAAATATATATTACATATGCAAGTTAAATAATAAAATACATTTTTGACAGGAGTAATTTTATTACAAAAAAATATAGGTATTATAAGAAAAGAAAATATAACATTTTCAAAATGAAAAGTATTTTAAAATAAGTGAAACATAATTGGAGATGGAAAAAGTCGTAGACTTAGATTAATTTAAAAATGGCCTAAAATGTTGGGTAGCAATGAAATAGACGCGACCTACTTTACTTATATAGCAATTATCCATTACTGGGAATTCAGAATAGATTCAGGTTCACATTTGGGAAAGACAAACGAGGAAGATGTTGGGTCACGTATTAGATCGATCAGGGTAGACTTTTGGTTAAACTCAGGAAAATCAGTGGTCGTAGACTTTTGGTTCACGTATTATAGATGTTGGGTTTGAAGTTTGATGGTAATATGAGAGACGGAGACAGATATACAGTGTTTGAGAAAGGCGCAGCGCAGACATTTGGCTCTGAACAGTTAAACATCTGCGAACATTTTGGGTAGTTTTGGATTACAATCTAAATGTTACCCTAAATGGCGTACATACGGTTGAACAAATTATTTTGGTGTATGCATGGTTTT
This sequence comes from Vigna angularis, assembly GCF_016808095.1. Classification (NCBI taxonomy): domain Eukaryota; kingdom Viridiplantae; phylum Streptophyta; class Magnoliopsida; order Fabales; family Fabaceae; genus Vigna; species Vigna angularis. Next base: position 37,078,345 of record NC_068974.1, read on the forward strand.
GGGTAATTAAGAATGTTGGGTGATGGGCGGTTGGGGCGTGTTTGCAGTTGTGACAGTGGGAACAAGGAAGTTAAATTCACCAACTGAACGTGTTGAATTCAACCTTCTAATATATTGTGCTATGTAACTGACAGACGCCATGAATGTGTTATGGTAATAAGGAAATAATATTGAAAGTGTCCAGCAGAAGGGACACGGCATGTGGAAAGGAAAAGATGCCTAAACGTCATGGTGACGTAAGCTAAAAAGCTCCTTTTTGACAAGCCAAAAAGGTCAACATTAGACGATCCCTTCCCTTCTCTTCCCGGTATGGATATTCAAAAGTCAAACATAACAATCACACACAATTCACAGATCGCCTTCTCATTCATATGCAAAACCAACACTCCTTACCCACCAAAACTCGTACTAATTTTCTTCCACACATAAATCCTCCCGTTTTGGCTTTCCGTCACACGTGTCGGCCACCCATCACCCCAATCTCCCTCCACCTCTCGCTATATATATCCCCCTAACAAACCTCTGCCTCAACTTTCAATTCCTTCACACAAACACAACCTCAGCATTTTAAGATTTCTCCTTAGTTTCTCCTTATCCAATGACTAACGCACAAGGCGGCTCCATGTTGGTGGAGCCAAACACACACAAGGCCTTACACAGACCCAAATTTGGAGCCTTGTTGCACTCCGAACCCAACAACATCGATGCCGATAACTTCCAATATAACCACCGCAACAACGTCAGCCACATGAACTACACCGATAGCAGCAATGATGTCTCTCCCTACTCCATGTCCCCATTGAACTACCCAAACCATTCTTCATCTCCTCTCAACAAGTCTCCATGGGTTTTACCCGCCTCACCCGCGATAAACCCCTTCCACCACCACCAAGACCACCTCCCCGGCAACAGCCTCATCGGATCCCTCGTTCGCGAAGAGGGTCACATATATTCCTTGGCCGTTTCCGGAGACTTGTTATACACCGGCTCCGACAGCAAGAATATAAGAGTTTGGAAGCATCTCAAGGACTACACCGGCTTCAAATCAAGCAGTGGATTGGTTAAAACCATAATAATCGCCGCCGGAAAAATCTTCACCGGCCACCAAGACGGTAAGATCAGAGTGTGGAAGGTTTCCTCCAAGAATCCAAGCAAGCATAAACGCATCGGGAGCTTGCCAACGTTCAAAGATTACATGAAGTGTTCCATGAACCCCAAGAATTACGTGGAGGTTCGCCGGAACCGGAACGCGGTGAAGGTGAAGCACTTCGACGCCGTTTCGAGTCTCAGTCTGGACAAGGACGAAGGGTTGCTGTACTCCGGGTCGTGGGACAAGACGGTCAAGGTGTGGCGCGTGGCGGATTTCAAGTGCCTGGAGTCGATCAACGCGCACGACGATGCGGTGAACGCGGTGGTGGCGATGCCCGGAGGGTGCGTGTTGACGGGGTCCGCGGATGGGACGGTGAAGATGTGGAGGAGGGTGAGCGACGAGAAGGGGAAGAAGCCGAAGCATCTGTTGAGCAGGGTTTTGCTGAAGCAGGAGAACGCGGTTACGGCGCTGGCGGTGAACCGCGAGGGCACGGTGCTTTATTGCGGTTCCTCCGATGGTATGGTGAACTTCTGGGAGAATGAGGAGAAGTGTGGGTTCACGCACGGCGGCGTTTTGAGGGGTCACAAGCTAGCCGTGCTCTGCCTGGCCGTGGCGGGGAACCTTCTCTTTAGTGGGTCTGCGGATAAGAAAGTGTGCGTGTGGAAGCGCGACGAGAGTGGGTTCCACACTTGCCATTCGGTTCTGACGGGTCACGTGGGTCCTGTTAAATGTATCGCCGTGGAGGAGGATCAGGCGCAACCGGAGAAGCCTCGCAACAGGAAAGATGATCAGCGGTGGATTGTGTACACGGGTAGCTTGGACAAGTCGGTGAAGGTGTGGCGCGTGTCCGAACAGGCGCCGGAGTTGAGCTCGTTTCAAACCTGGGCCACTCCTGGTCCCTTTACCACATAAACATTGTTTTGGTTAATTAGCTGAGTCATGTAGAAACTTGTAAATACGCATGTCATTAATTGGATTTTTACACTCCAGTTTGTACAAGCCTTGTATCAAGTATTGCAATTGCAGAAGTTAATTAGCCAAGTGAACGAAGTTTTTCAATATATATTGGAAATTCATCTTAGTGGGGAAAGTTAATGATATTTAGTTTTCAACAGGAATTACTGGGAAAATTATCGACACGACGACCTACCATGTAACATGGGTACGATATTTCCAGCTCCTGCATGCGCATGACTTTGCTTCACGGATGCAACCATTCACCCCACTTGCAATAGGACAAATGAAGTAAAAATATCTACTAAGAATTGTTTTCTAGAGCGGCTGAGATAATCTTTTCTCCTCCACATATTCATCATCACATCATAATACTCTCACTAACATATTATAACACTTCCTGCAACTGATACACAACGTAATTAATTGCTAACAATGTTTATCAATAAAACTGTAATGGAGAAAACAACTCTGCAGCGCATTGAATCTTTCTTTGTGCTTGCAGGTTCCATTTCATCAGTGTACATGTTTGAAGAGCACAGGTGGTTGGACATCTTTCGTGATGTAACCTTTTCAAGAAATAGACTTTTAAGTCTATCTTAATATCATAAAACCGATTTATAATATACACAGTGGATACAAACTTTATTTTATAACTTTATTTTATAACTCAATTTTATAAAATTAAATTAAACTTAAAGTTTATGATATTAAAGTTATGAGTTGAAATTTATCCTAACAAGTTGAGTTGTTATTGGATCATTATTAATGTATAATCTCATGTTTGAAATGTTTATACTTTACACATTAAAGTATATAAGTTGATGTAAATCTCATTCTATAAAAATTGTGTTAGATTTAAAATTCAGTACCACAATTCTAATTAATTTTTTTATCAAATCAAGATCAGTCAGAATTAAAGTTTAGCAAACACTAAATTACAGCAAGTTCATTTGCATTCCCGACGTCGCTGTAGATGTTGTCATTTGTTTATAGTTAGACGGAAATAAAATTTATTTACATGACATTTTGTCACATCCTAAAGAGTAGAACAAAGAGTATGTTGTCTTCCATAAAAATAAAAATAAAGAAAATAAATTTTGATATGTGAGGATTTATTGAGGAGGAAATAATATCTGAGTTCAACCATATAAAGGATGGACACCACACTCTATCCAAAACCTTTAGGCAATGGACTAATGCGGCTTTTACTTTTATATAGTATACTATTTTCATATATTTCTATCTAATGTGGAATTTAAACTCACACCTGGATTCCTAACATTGACATGAATAGGACAAATTCTGTTTTTCTTGTTTCTCCTCTTCACACTTTAAGAACAATGTGTCTTTCAAATGTGGGGTGGACAAGCTTGGCTTTGTAGTTCTGTTTTTTTCTATTTTTATTACTCTTTTTGCTTCTATTATCTGTTTTTTGTTAAAAATTTAGTAATTTTGTTTTCTGTTCTGATAGTGCTAGTTTTAGGTTTTTCTTTTTTTAGTTTATGTAATAGTTTGAAAATAATTGTATATGCGTAGATAGTTATGCTTTAGGTAGTTTAGAGTATATTATTTTCTGTGTTGATGTTTTGTTTGTATAAATATGTTATCATAGTGTTGAGTCTTTTTCATCAGTCATTTTAATTAAGTTTTGTGAAAACCTTTTGCAAATTAAATCGGGTAAGTCGGGTTCTAAGTGAGTCGGGTTGAAAACGAACCCGCATAAAAAAATTACATTTTTTTAAAAATCAATCCGGCTCAAACCCGTGGTGGACCAGATTGATTCACGGGTTACAACCCATTTTGACAGCACTAGAGAAAATAAAAAATTCTAGAAAAACTTCAAGAAATTTTAAAAGACATAAAACAATAAAAATAATAATAGCACTATAAAAAACAGTTAAATGAAACAATAAAACTATGTGATTTTATCTTATTTTATTATAGGATCCTTACTTTTTCTTTTCTTTTCTTTCAATATATATTTGTTTTCTTTTGACTTGAATCTACTTTTTTTTCAATTTTTTAGTTCAACACAGAAACAAAAAACAAAACTTGTCTTTCAAATACCAAAACTCATGGAAGATCAAAGTAAACTGTTAATTGAGACTATAAGAAAAACAAAAAAAAAAACAAATAATTTTCACAAACTAAATATTGAAATGTACAATTTAAACGAAGAATATGAAAATTAAAAACTCAATGGAATTGGAATTGGATAAAATATTAGGGGTTTTACTCTTTATAAAACTTTAAGAACAACTAACCAAATATAATTTCAAAACAAAGCACATAACACAAACATTCAAGAATTTTTAATTTTTTTATAATATCATAAAAAAATATAAAAGAGGATATTCAAACAAGAACTTTGCTCTAAAGATGATAAGATCATGTTCAAAAAAAAGTATGATCGTTTCTGAATTTGAATCCTTAAGAGACAAAACAAAAATAAAAAAAAAATATGGACAAGATAGAGATGAGGATGCTAGAATCTAATGAATTGATAAGTCAAGTGAAAATTCACCCTAAAAATATTAATCTTTGATAAGAATTAGAGTTATAATCCAAGAACTAAGAAAATTCTCTTTCAAAAATAAAAAATGCATATAATATGACTCAAAAGTGTTTACATTGTCTTTTGGTACCTCTATATATAGACACATAATTTTAAAAAAAAAAACCTTAAAAATAACGTCCAAATCCTAAAATACATAAAAATAATAGAAAATGAAAATTACAAAGCCCAAGGAGACTTGCTCACTCAATGAACACAAACTGAATCAATTTAACATTATGTAAAAATTACAAGATCATGGACATTTCAAGAACTAACAGTGCATCCTTTTGTTATTTACCAACGAGCCCTTCATTGTCCTTGGGGTGTTGCTCCCTCCACCACCACCCCTTGCTTCCTCCACCATCCCATTCTTGTTTTGCCCCTCTCTTTATTTTCTCATTCCTATTTTACCCTTAGTAAAATTTTAGAGTTAATATTTTTTAATCTCTACCCACTCCAATCCTCTACATGTATGCAGTGACAACTCTTCTTCCTCTTTATCGTTCGTCCTCTCATTGTTTCATTGTGCTCTTCTCCCTCTTTTTCACGTTCCACTTCTTCCTCTCATTCTTTAATTGTGATATAATTGTGGTCTCAGAGTGTGGTGGACTTTCATTAGCTGGTGTGCTTAGTGAGAGATTGCAAGTGATGGTGGAAGCAATTGATTAGCCGTGCCAAGATCGGTGTGTGGTGGTGGAATGTGGTGCTTGAAGGATTCGTCGTGAAGATGCTTAATAAACCCTAAAAAAATAAACGTATAATCTTTAAACGGATGTGAGCATCCCTCAGCGGATGTCAACATCCGTTTAAGGGAAAACAGATGTCGATATCCGTTTTTCCTTAAAAGGATGTTGACATCCGTTGACGGATGCTCACATCCGCTTAAAGTTACATGTTTATTTTCCAGTTTATTTTTATTAATTTATTTTTTTATATTAATTTTGAAGATATTTTAATAATGTAATTTATATGTTTTGATGTATTATTTTTTTAATATATTTTTGATGTATTTTAATAATGTATTTTTGAATATCTTTATTGTTATTAGTTTATATTTATATTTTTTTTATTTTGCAGTTATATATAATTAGTTTTTTGTTTTAATGTTTTTGTATAATATATATTTTTTATATATAATTTTTGTATTCTTTAACAATTTTATAATTATATAAAAAATTATTTATTAGTTTAATTATATGAAATATATAATTTTATTATATTAATATTTTTGCAATTAAAACAAACAAATATGGTGAAGTTAGGGGTGGAAATCTAGAAAGAGAGAGAAGGAGAGTTGGGAGATGGAACTGAGTGAAAAATAAAAATGGATAGAAAGATATAGTTTGAGTTTAAAGTAAATAAATAGAGTTAAAAAGTAAAAAAGATTATTTTTGTAATTAAATTTTTTTTGCAGAAGGTGGAAGGAGAAGTGGTGGTGATGATGGTGAAGGGAGCAACACCCTTCTCCTTGGCAGACCATTTCTTGCTTGGACTCTTTGGGCTTCAAAAAAATTTCCATTAATATAAATCAAGGTCGTATTGACCATCAAAAACCAGGGATTATTATTTGAAAAAAAATTCTTTCATTTGTCATTTGTTATAGAAAAAAAAAGTCCCAAAAATAACCTTAACTACTAGAAAAAAAAATTACTTTATTTTCTTTTATATTTTATTCATAATGATATAAACTTTTAAATAGACAAATTACAAGATCATGGACATTTCAAGAACTAACAAGCCTGCGTACTTAAAAACTTAAAAGAATTAAAAATAAAAATAACTGGAAGTGCATTATAGAACATTACAATACATTATAATACCCACTTAATCATTAGTAATTGACTCAATTTATTATATTAAATATATTATTATTCTTAGACTGCTAGTAAATAAATAATATGTCAAAATTAGGAATTTTATTCGTTAAAGGATAAATAAACTTAGGGAAACGTTTACTATAGAAAAACGATAATCATAATTTTGGGAAATATGAATACTTAATTTTGGTAAAATATAATTCTTAAGATTATTTATACATTTTTTTTATAAATCAAGAGATAATACTTTATTTTTATTGAAATTTAAATTTGTTATCACACTAACTAATTTAATAAAAATAACAGTGATATTTTCTTTAGTAAAATTTATACGTTTCCTCCCCTCCATGCAAGATAATGTTTTTGTTAGAAATCTGATTAAAAAATATTCATAAAAGAACCATTTTCTCAAAATGTTATTTTTTTTCTCTCAAAGTAAACAAAATCCAGAAATTAAGTAGTTTATATTATTAAAAAAGAAATTATACCAAATCAATTAGATTATCGTGAATAGTTTTTTTTTCCTAGATTTTAATATATTATATATTTATAGTGATTGAATTTAATAGCTGTGTATTAGATATTTAATACTGTAGATAATACTATTAAAAAAATATTACAAAAATATTGATGGTTATATATGGCTTCATGTCCGATAATATCTAATATAATATTTGAATATGTATTTTATAAATACAAGATGTTGTAGTCGTGAATAGGACATACATGTTAGAATTAGTTAAATATTTGGTTTTTTCAAATATAGTTATCATATGAGTGTGTTTTTGTGTTATCAAACTTGAAACAGTGTTTTCACATTTCAGCACTTGGATACGTTCAGAATGTAGAATGAGTGTATCCAACTAGACAGAAAAAATAATAAATTTTAAAAGTTTTTCATGAGTTTATTTCAGTTTTTTAAAATATTCAAAAGATAAAAAAATATAAAATCTATTTTAAATGAATTAGATCGTCAAAAAAACCGGTTATTTTTTGAAGGGTTAAATATGATTTTAGTCTCTAAACTATTGGCTGTTTCTGGTTTTCGTCTCTCTTTCAAAGTAAGGTACGATTTGGTCCTCAATCTTTAAAAAACGTTCGTTTTAGTCGAAAAAACGAAGATTAAAAACAAAATTTTGAGGATTAAAACGAACGTTTTTTAAAGATTGAAGACCAAATCGTACCTTACTTTGAAAGAGGGACGAAAACCAGAAACGGCCAATAGTTTAGGGACTAAAAACATATTTAACCCTTTTTTGAATAAATCAAATTTATAATTATAAACAAATAAATAAATTTTCATTTTGTTAAAAAAATTGGAAATGTAATCTATCTCTATTTTTCACATTTGAATCACCTTATTGTTTTTTTAAAAAAAACAAATTGTAACACACAGCCCCATATAAAGCACGAAAAGAAGAAACAAAACATTGAAAATAGTTTAAATAACAAAAAAAATAAAAAATAAAACGAAGTTAACAAAGTAACAAATTATAAAAAGAAAGAATATATTAAGGCTAATATGTGATACAAAGTCAAGGTTAAAAAGCCATATTTACGTACTCTAATTGATTTTACTTGGCTTAAGAAATTACATTTTTAAAACTATATTTTAAAATAATATAAATAAATATATCATCTAATATAAAATTAGAGTGTAGAGGAATTATAAAATAAAAAAATATTTATATATGTTAGTTGTTTTGTATACATTGAAGGTGAAAGATAATAAAAGTAATATTAATATTAGTTTCTTCGAGGTAATACAAGCATAACTTTCTATATCTTACTTAATACAAGAGTAACCAAAGTAAATGAAGTGTTCTTTTTAAAGAAACCTAACTAGTTTATCATTCTTTCTAAGTTTCAAAATTCATAATTCTGAATAAGATTTACTTCCATTCCATCAACTTGTTTTTTTTCTTTCATTTCACTTCCATGTATATACATACAACCTAATATATACATCTTCCCAAACATTAATTAATTCACTTTACAATAAACTAATAAAATATTGTACCCCATAATTAATTACAATGTTGATTTCTACTTTGCAAATGTCTCTCGTTCTTGTTTCGATAGTCACCAATGTCATTATTGCTATTTTGGAAAATATTGCATGAGTTATTATGACTGCTGACATTGATTTTATTATTGCTAACATCATAATTGATTTTAGCACGATCTTGATTCTGATTGATATTGTTTCCAATGCTTTCAGAACCCTTGCAGTTTCTATGATTGGAATTGCTACTTACACTACTCTTAATCTTGTAGTCGTTGAGATCATTGAAATTGTCATTATTTCCAATGTTATCATTGTTGAGTTCATCCTTGTAAGAATTGTTTTTATCAGTATGACTATTACTTCTGTTGTCACAAACGTCATTATTTTTTTGATTGTTGTAGTCAATAAGATTTCTTTTAGCACCATCATTCTTAGGGTTGATATTTTCAAAAGGGTTGCGATTATTGTAATCATTGTCACTACTCTTTGAACTACCATCATAAACCTTGTCACTATAATTGTTACCTTTTTTAACACCATCATTACTGCAAATAACCTTCCTATGGTCGTAAACATTATTATGATTGTTGTTTCCCTTTCCGTTAGCCTTAGAATTCACATTGTTGTTGATATTGTTGGAATTGTTATTGATATTGCTTTTAATCTTGTAGTCATTGAGATTGTTGCCATTGTCATGACTTTCAGTGCTATTATTGTTAAGTTCATCTTTGTAAGAATTACTTTTATCAATATGACTATTATTTTTGCTGCCACAATGACCATTATTCTTTAGGTTGTTATAGTCACTAACACTTCTTTTAGTACCGTCATTCTTTGTATTGGCGTTGTCATAAAGGTTGCAGTTGTTGTCATCATTGTTACCTCTCTTAGAATAACCCTCATTACCCTCGTCATTATAATTGCTACCTTTTTTAACACCATCATTATTGCAAATGACATTTCCATTATCGTAAACACTATTACGAATGTTGTTTCCATTTCTGTTGCCCGTATTCACATTGATGTTGATATTGTTGGAATTACTATTGGGATTACTTCTAATCTTGTAGTCATTGAAATTGTTGCTATTGTCTTTTCTTTCAGTGCTATTATTGATGAGTTCATCCTTGTAGGAATTGTTTTTATCAGTATGACTATTACTTTTGCTACCACAAACACCTTTATTTTTAAGGTTGTTATAGTCACTAACATTTCTTTCAGCACCATCATTCTTAGGATTGGCGTTGCCATAAAGGTTGCGATTGTTGTCATCATTGTCACCTCTCTTGGAACTACCATCAATACCCATGACACTATAATTACTACCTTTCTTAACACCATCATTATTGTAAATGAGATTCCCATTGTCGTAAACACTGTTATGATTGTTATTTTCCTTTCTGCTGCCCTTAGAATTAACATTGTTGTTGATATTGTTGGAATTGCTATTGAGATTGCTTTTAATCTTGAAGTCGTTAAGATTTTTGCAATTGTCATTGCTTTTTGTGCAATTATTCTTAGGTTCATCGTTGTAGGAACTGTTTCTATCATTATTGTCACTTCTCTGAGCACTACCCTCATTATTCCTTTCATTATAATTGCTACCTTTTTTAACATCATCATTATTACCAATAACATTCCAATTGTCGTAAACACTATTAAGATTGTTGTTTCCCTTTCCCTTGTCCTTAGAATTAACATTATTGTTAATGTTGTTGGAATTGTTATTGAGATTGCTTTCAATCTTGTAACCATTGAAATTCTTGCTATTGTCTTTTTTTTCGATGTTATTTTTGTTGAGTTCTTCATTATAGGAAGTGTTTTTATCTGTGTGACTATTTCTTTTGCTATCACAAACACCATTATTTTTTGGATTGTTATAGTCACTAACATTCCTTTTTGCACCATCATACTTGAGGTTGGCGTTGTCATGAAGGTTGCGATTGTTGTCATCATTGTCACCTCTCTTAGAACTACCATTATTACTCTCATAATTATAATTGATACCTTTTTTAACAACGTCATGATTACAAATGACATTCTCATTGTCGTCAACACTATTACGATTGTTATTTTCCTTTTTGTTTCCCTTAGAATTACCATTGTTGTAGATGTTTTTGGAATTGCTATTGAGATTGCTTTTAATCTTGTAGTCGTTGAGATTGTTGAAATTGTCATTGCTTTTAGTGCTCTTATTCTTGAGTTCATCGTCGAATGACTTGTTTTTATCAGTAGCAATATTAAATTTGTTGTTATAAACACTATTACTCTTTAGGTTGTTATTGTCAACAAAATTTCCTTTAGCACCATCATTCTTGGGGTTAGAGTTGCCATAAAGGTTACGATTGTTGTCACCATTTTCACCTTCCTTAGAATTACCTTCATGATCTTTATCAATATAATTGCTACAACTTTTAACACCATCATTATTGCAAATGACATTCCCATTATCGTAAACACTATTACGATTGTTGTTTCCCTTTTCATTGCCCTTAGAATTAACATTGCTTTTGATGTTGTTGGTATTGCTATTGATATTGCTTTCAATCTTGTAGTCGTTGAAATTGTTGTTATTATCTTTTCCTTCGGTGCTATTTTTGTTGAGTACTTCATTGGAGGAATTGCTTTTATCTATATGACTATTATTCTTGCTGTCACAAACACAATTAGTTTTTAGGTTGTTATAGTCTCTAACATTTCTTTTCGCACCATCATTCTTGGGGTTGGTGTTGTCATGAAGGTTGCAATTGTTGTCATCACTGTCACCTCTCTTTGAACTTCCATCATTACTCTTTTCATTATAATTTCTACCTCTTTTAACATCATCATTATGGCAAATGATTTTTCCGTTGTCAAAAACACTATTACAGTTGTTGTTTTCCTTTCTGTTGTTCTTAGAATTAACATTGTTGTTGATGTTGTTTGAATTGCTATAGGGACTGCTCTTAATCTTGTAGTCACTGAGATTGTTGCAATTGTCATTTCTTTCAGTACAATTATTATTGAGTTCATCCGTGTAGGAATTGCTTTTATCAGTATGACTATTACTTTTATTGTCATAAACACCATTAGTTTTTAGGTTTTTATAGTCACTAGCATTTCTCTTAGCACTATCATCCTTGGGGTTGGGTTTGCCATAAAAGGTGCAATCGTGTTCATCATTGTCACTTTTCTTTGAACTTGCATCATTACCCATATTATTATAATTGTTACTTTTTTGCAAACCATCATTGTTGCAAATGACATTCCTATTGTCATAAACGTTAATACAATTATTGTTTCCTTTTCCATTACCCGTAGAATTAACATTTTTGGTCATGTTGCTTAAAGTGCTATTGAGATTGCTTTCAATCTTGTAGTCATTGAAAGTGTTGTTATTGTCTTTTCTTTCAGTACTACTACTGATGAGGTCATCATTATACGAATTATTTTTCTCTGTATGAATATTACTTTTGCTGTTATAAGCACCATTATTTTTTAGGTTGTTATAGTCATTAACATTTCTTTTAGCACCATCATTCGTGGGGTTGGCATTTCCAGAAGTGTTGAAATTGTTGTTATCATTGTGACCTCTCTTAAAACTATCATCACTATTCTCGTCATTATAATCTCTACCTTTTTTAACACCATCATTATTGGAAATGACATTTCTATTCTCGTAAACACTATTACGATTGTTGTTTTCCTTTGCATTGCCTTTAGAATTATCATTCTTCTTGGTGTTGTTGGAATTGCTATTGAGATTGCTTTCAATCTTGAAGTCATTGAAATTGTTGCTTTTGTCTTTTCTTTCAGTGCCATTTTTGTTGAGTTCTTCATTGTAGGAATTTCTTTTATTTGTATGACTATTTATTTTGGTGTCACGAACACCATTATTTTCTAGGTTGTTATAGTCACTAGCATTTCTTTTAGCACCTTCATTCTTGAGGTAGGTGGTTCCAAAAAGGTTGAGATTGTTCTCATTATTGTCACCTCTCTTAGCACTATCATCATTATTCCTTTCAATATAATTGCTACATTTTTTAACACCATCATTATTGCCAATAACATTCTCATTGTTGTAAACACTATTAAGATTGTTGTTTCCCTTTCCGTTGCCCTTAGAATTAACATTATTGTTAATGTTGTTGGAATTGATATTGAGATTGTTTTCAATCTTGTAATCATTGTAATTGTTGCTATTGTCTTTTCTTTCATTGTTATTTTTGTTGAGTTCTTCATTGTAGTAAGTGTTTTTATCTGTGTGACTATTTCTTTTGCTATCACAAACACCATTATTTTTTGGATTGTTATAGTCACTAACATTTCTTTTTGCACCATCATTCTTGAGATTGGCGTTGTCATGAAGGTTACGATTGTTGTCATCATGGTCACCTCTCTTAGAACTACCCTCATTACTCTTTTCGTTATAATCGCTACCTCCTTTAACATCATCATTATTGTCAATGACATTCTCATTGTCATAAACACTATTGTTGTTGGTGTTTTCCTTTTCGTTGCCCTTAGAATTAACTTTTTTATTGTTGTTGTTGTTTGAATTGTTATTGAGATTGCTTTGAATCTTGTAGTGACTGAGATTTTTGCAATTGTCATATTTTTCAGTATTATTATTATTGAATTCAACCATGAAGGAATTACTTTTAGTGTGACTATTACTTTTGCTGCCACAAACACCATTATTTTTTAGGTTGTTATAGTCACTAACATTTCCTTTAGCACCATCATTCTTTACGATGGCGTTGCCATAGTTGTTGTCATTGTTGTCACTTTTCATTGAACTAGCATAATTACCCCTGTCATTATAATTACTACCTTTCTTAACACCATCATTATTGCAAATGACATTCCCATTGTCATAAACGTTATTACAATTGTTGTTTCCCTCTCTATTTCCCTTAGAATTAACATTGTTGTTCATGTTCTTGGAATTACTATTGAGATTGCTTTCAATATTGTAGTCGTCAAAATTGTTTCTATTGTCTTTTCTTTCAGTGCTATTATTGTTGAGATCATCATTGTAGGGATTGCTTTTATCAGTGTGAGTATTACTTTTGTTGCCATAAACACCATTCCTTTTTAGGCTTTTATAGTCATTAACCTTTATTTTAGTACCATCATTCATTGGGTAGGCATTTCCAAAAAGGTTGAGATTGTTGTCATCATTGTCACCTCTCTTAAAACTATCATGAGTGTTCTCTTCATTATAATTGCTACCTCTTTTAACACTATCATTATTGCAAATGACATTCCCAATATCGTAAACACTATTACGGTCATTAGATCCCTTTCCATTGCCCTTAGAATTAATATTGTTGTTGATGTTGTTGGAATTGCTATTGAGATTGCTTTCAATCTTGTAGTCGTTGAAATTGTTGATATTGTCTTTTCTTTCAATGTTATTTTTGTTGAGTTCTTCGTTGTAGGAATTGCTTTTGTCTGTATGACTATTTCTTTTGTTATCACAAACTCCATTAGTTTTTAGGTTGTTATAGTCATTAACATTTCTTTTAGAACCATCTTTCTTGGGGTAGACATTTTCAGAAGGGTTAAGATTGTTGTCATCATTGTCACTTTTCTTAGAACTACCATCTTTATTCTCGTCTTTATAATTGCTACCTTTTTTAACACCATCATTATTGCAAATGACATTTCCATTGTCGTAAACACTATTACGATTGTTGTTTCTGTTTCCATTGCCCTTATAGTTTGAATTGTTATTGAGATTTCTTTCAATGTTGTGGTCATTGAAATTGTGGCTATTGTCTTTTCTTTCAGTGCTATTATTGTTGAGATCATCATTGTAGGAATTGCTTTTATCAGTGTGAGTATTACTTTTGTTGCCATAAACACCATTCCTTTTTAGGCTTTTATAGTCATTAACCTTTGTTTTAGTACCATCATTCATTGGGTAGGCATTTCCAAAAAGATGGAGATTATTGTCATCATTGTCACCTCTCTTAGAACTATCATCACTACCCACGTCTTTATAATTGCTACCCTTTTTAACACCATCATTATTGCAAATGACATTTCCATTGTCGTAAACACTATTACTATTGTTGTTTCCCTTTCCATTGCTCTTGGAATTAACTTTGTTGTTGATGCTGTTGGAATTACTATCGAGATTGTTTTCATTGTTGTAGCCGTTGAAATTGATGTTGTTGTCTTTTCTTTCAATGTTATTTTTGTGGAGTTCTTCATTGTAGAAATTGCTTTTATTTGTATGACTATTTCTTTTATTGTCCCAAACATCATTATTTTTGAGGTTGTTATAGTCACTGACATTTCTTTTAGCACCATCATTCTTGAGGTTGGCGTTGCCATGAAGGTTGTAGTTGTTGTCATCATGGTCACCTCTCTTAAAACTACCATCACTACCCACGTCATTATATTTGCTCCTATTTTTTACACTATCATTATTACAAATGACATTTCTAGTGTCATATACACTATTACTATTGATTTTTCCCTTTTCATTGCTCTTTGAATTAACATTGTTGTTGATGTTGGTGGAATTACTATTGAGATGACTTTTAATCTTGTAGTCGTTGAAATTGTTGCAATTGTCATTTCTTTCTGTGTTGTTTTTGTTGAGCTCAACCTTGTAGGAATTGTTTTTATCAATATGATTATTACTTTCGTTGTCACAAACACCATTATTTTTTAAGTTGTTATAGTCACTAACATTTGTTTTAGCCTTATCGTTCTTGGGATTGGCATTGCCATAAAGGTTACGATTATTGTCATCATGGTCACCTCTCTTGGAATTACCAGCATTACCCTTGCCACTATAATTGATTCCTTTTTTAACATCATCATTATTGCAAATGACATTCTTATAGTCATAAACATTGTTACGGTTATTGTTTCCCGTTTCAAGTCTCTTAGAATTAACATTGTTGTTGATGTTATTGTCGTTGTCTTTTCTAACACAATCAATGTTGTGAATGTAATTACCATTGTCACTATTTTTCGTGTTGTCATCCTTGTTTGGAATATTATTATCATAAACCCCATTGCAAGTGTGATCAACATGACCTTTACTCTTAGAAGTTCTATTTTTGTTGGCATTGTAATTATTGTCACTAATCTTCGGATCATCATTCTTATGGATCTTCTCATAAGCAACATAACAATTGTTGACTCTATCCTTAGAGTTATTAATGATACTTGTGTTTCCAACATTAACACCATTCTTAATGTCACCATTGTTGAAATTGTTATCAACATTTCTAAAAGCATTATCATAGATATTATTTTCTATCATATGACCAATATAACCATTTTTAGCACCATCATTTTTGCAAATGCTATTATCATCACCATAACCACCACCATGGTTATTGTTATCATTCTCATTTCTATTATATTTGTAATTATTGTTAATGTTGTTGTCGTTGCCATCACTTTTAACATCATCATCAATATTATATTTGTTGCTTCCATAATAAACATCATGGTTATTGTTAAGAATTCCACCAATTTTAGAATTTTCATCTTTCACAATCTTTTTGTCATTTCCACCCCTTTTAACATTACTATTGTTGGAAATGTTGTTGACATAAGAATCATCACAGTCATAAATATTATTGTCACCACTCTTAGATGTTCTATTATTTCTTTTGTCGTTTTTGTTTTCTCTATTTTTAGCATCATCAGTGCTTTTGATATTATTCTTATTGTGATAAATATTTGTATGAATATTCTTTCCATCGCCACCACTCTTAGAATTATCATCTTTCATAATCATTTTGTCAATTTCACCTCTTTTAACGTGACTATTGAGGATGTTGTTGACATAAGAATTATCATAGTCATAAATATTTTGGTCACCACTCGTAGAGGTTTTATTATTGTTTTTGTCACTTTTGTTTCCTCCATTTTTAGAACCATCACTATTTTGGGTATTATTGTCATTATAAGCACATGCGTGAATGTTGCTTCCAGTGTTACTACTCTTAGAATTATCATCTTTGATAATTTTCTTGTCATTTCCTCCACTTTCAAAATTATGACTGTTGGAGATATTGTTGAAATAAGAATCATCACAATCATAAATATTATTGTTACCACTCATAAAAGTTTTATTATTCCTTTTGTCAACTTTTTGTTTAGCACTATCATTATTTTGGATATTATTCTCACTGTGATAAACACTTGCATGAAGGTTGCTTTCATTGCCATCACCCTTACAATTATCACCTTTCATAATCTTCTTGTCATTTCCACCTTTTTTAGCATCATGATTGTTGGGCATGTTGTTGGCATAAGAATCACCACAATCATAGATATTATTGTCACCACTCGTTAAAGTTTTATTATTTTTTTTGGCAGTTTTGTTTTCACCGTTTTTAACATCACTACATTGGATATTATCCTCGTTGTGATAATCACTTGCCTGAATGTTGTTTCCATTGCCACAACTCTTACTATCATCTTTCATAATCTTCTTGATATTTCCACCTCTTTTGGAATCATGATTTTTGGGGATGTTGTTGACATAAAAATCTTCAAAGTCATAGATATTGTTTTCACCACTTGTAAATGTTTTACTATTTCTTTTGTCACTTTTGTTTTCCCTATTTTTAGCACCATCACTACTTTGAATATTATTCTCATTGTAATAAGTACTTGCATGAATGTTGTTTCCATCACCCCCACTCTTAGAATTATCATTTTTCATATTCTTCTTATCATTTCCAACTCTTTTAGTATCAATATTAGTAGTGATGTTGTTGACATAAGAGTCACTAGAGTCATAGATATTGTTATCACCATTCATAAATGCTTTTGAATTCCTTTTGTCAATTTTGTTTTTAGTATTATCACTACTTTGGATATTATTCCCATTTTGATAAGCACTTGCATGAATGTTGTTTCCATTGCCACCACTATTGGAAAAATCATTATTGGAATGTTTGTCTTTGTTGTCATTAATTTTATTTCTAACATTCTTGTTGGTATTGTCATTGTCATTGCTTTTAGTGCTATCACTATTGCATATATTGTTTCCATTTGCATAACTAGTATTATAGTTCATATTGCTAATTTGATTGACAATGCTTTTACCTGCATTAATGTTGCGATTGTTGTCAATGTCAATGCTTTGGCCACTACCATTGTTACAATTGTTGTCGTAGTTGCATATATTTT
This sequence comes from Vigna angularis, assembly GCF_016808095.1. NCBI lineage: Eukaryota > Viridiplantae > Streptophyta > Magnoliopsida > Fabales > Fabaceae > Vigna > Vigna angularis. The sequence goes on from NC_068974.1 coordinate 37,095,927, forward strand.
CTCCTTTGTTGTGAACATTAATGTCATTCTTAATGTTTTTTTCATTGCAGCAGTTATAATTGAAGTTGACGCCTTTAACAATATCTTCATCTTTTTGGTCGTTGTTACTTTCATACTCAATACGTTGAACACCGTCAACATTTGAGCACTTGCTTCCATTGATTTTAACATCACCAGTTTTGTAATTGTCTCTGTTGTTAATGGTTTTAGTCCTAATGCTCTTTTTGTACTTGTTTTCATTGTCATTCTCAATGTCTTTAGTAGCGTCATTGTCTTGGTTGTTAATGACAATGTCTTTACTCTTTATGCTATCAGAGGTGCAACTACTTCTGTTATTGGCATGGGCACTACCATTGTTATGGTTGTTGTCATCATTATTGTTACTTGTCGAAACTTTGTTGCCAATGTCAATGCATTTTCCACTATCATTGTTATAATTGTTGTCGGAATTGCATGTATCTTCTCTTTTGTTGTAAACATTGATGTCATTCTTAATGTTTTTTTCATTGTGGCGATTATAATTGAAGTTGATGTTTTTAACAATATCTCCATCTTTTTGGTCGTTGTTACTTTCATACTTAATACTTCCAACACCATCAACATTTGTGCACTTGCTTTCATTGATTTTAGCATCACCAATTTTGCAATTGTCTTTATTGTTGGTGGTTTTAGTCCTAACGCTCTTTTTGTACTTGTTGTCATGGTCATTCTCAATGTCTTTAGTAGTGTCATTGTCTTGGTTGTCGGTGTCAATTCTTTTACCACCATAAATGTTATGATTGTTGTATTTGTTGTCGAAGTTGTTGCTAATGTTTTTAGTGATATCATTGTCGTAGTTCTTGTTGTTAACTTCTTTACTTTTGTCAATGTTGTAATGGTTCTTGTTGTTGACATCAACACCACCATTTCCATAGTTGATCCTTGTACAAATATCAACTTTATTATTGTTGATAATGTCAATGTTTTTATTGTCATTCTTAATGCTTTTAACACTGAAGTCATTGTTGTCAATGCCTTTAGTTGTACTACCATGAACATTGCAATCGTTGTCATTGCCCAAGTGTATACCATTATCAACATTGTTGTTGTTGTCAGTGTTTTTACTTACCCTTTTAAAGTCACTGATGTCATTCTTATTATCATCAACATTCTTATGGTCATTCTTAATGTTTTTAGCATTTGTAGCAATATCATTGTTACTTTGTTTGTTCCTCCCATAATCACCGATATTATCATCTTTGTTGTGCTTGTTGTCATGAGTTTCACCTGAAATGTAATATTTGTCTTCTCTATCGTGATTGTTGTCAGTGAGAGTGCTGTTAGAAGCATCACTGTTACGGTTATCAAGGTCGTTTTCATTAATAATGGACTTTCGTGGGGTGGAACAATTAGTTTCTGCTATGGAAGAATTAACACTCATTGTTCTTGGTGAGGAATACGAAGAATTGATATGATTCAAAGTGGTCTTGCATTGGATCGTGCCCTCCAACACTTGCTCAGAAACATGCCACACCTTCACTGAGTTGTCCAAGCTCCCAGTATACACAATCCATCCTTGTTCCCTTTGCTCCACAGCAATGCACTTAACAGGTCCTGTGTGACCTATCAAAACTGAATGACATGTGTGGAAGCCATTTTCACTATACCTCCACACACACACATTATTATCCACTGAGCCACTAAATACAAGGTTCCCCGCTGTGGCAAGGCAAAGCACAGCGAGCTTGTGACCCCTTAAAACATCACCTTGCAAGTACTCACCTTTATGGTCACACTCCCAAAAGTTCACCAACCCATCTGAAGAACCACAGTACACCATTGTGGCCATGCAGTTCACTGCCAACGCTGTAACAGCATTTTCTTGCTTTAGCAAAATCCGATCCAACACATGTTTAGGCTTCTTCTCTTTCTCCCCCTTTTTCACATTCACTCTCCTCCATAACTTCACTGTCCCATCAGCAGACCCTGTTAATACGCTTCCTTCAAGCAGCGCTACCACCGCATTCACTGCATCATTGTGTGCAGTGACAGAATCTAAGCATTTTGAATCCGCCAAACGCCACACCTTCAGCGTCTTGTCCCACGATCCAGAGTACAACAACCCTTCTTCTTTGTCCAAGCTTAGACTTGAAATGGCATCAAAGTGTTTTACCTTCACCGCGTTTCGGTTTCGTCGAACCTCCACGTAGTTCTTTGGGTTCATGGAGGATTTCACGTATTCTTTAAACGTGGGCAAGCTCCCTATTCGTTTGTAGTTATATGGATTCTTGGATGAAACTTTCCACACTCTAATCTTCCCGTCTTGATGGCCGGTGAAAATTTTGCCATCAGATATTACTATGGTTTTTACCAAACCGCTGCTTGATTTGAAACCAGTGAAGTCCTTGAGATGCTTCCAAACTCTTATGTTTTTGCTGTCAGAGCCTGCATATAACAATTCTCCAGAAACAGCTAAAGAATAAATGTGACCTGTTTCGCGGACGAGGGATCCGATGAGCTCAGTTTCCGGGGAATAATCTTCGTTGTAGTGGTTTGCAGAGTTGGGTAATGACCAAGGAGACTTTTTTATCGGAGAAGAAGTGTTGGGATGGTAGTTCCATGGGGACATGGTGTAGGGAGAGGCACTATTGCTGTTGGCATCATCATAATTGTGACTATGGTTGAAATCATCATCTTCATTGTTGAAACTGATAAACGAGGTGGGTTCATAATGTGATAGCGTTTCGAATTTGGGTTTATGCAAGGCGTTGTGTGTATTTAGCTCCACTAACATGGAGCCGCCGCCATGTGCATTTGTCATTCAATATCGAGAGAAAACGAACATCAACGAGGAATTCAATAGAATGTTAGATTTTGTTGATTTGAGAGATTGTAACATAAGGAAACAACATTTGAAAATGTTAAGAATTTTGTTTCAAGCTGCATTTGTGTAGCAAAGTTGAAATTTATGCCATAGGTTAAGAAAAGCATATACATATATAATTAAAGGTGGAGAAATGATGAGATAATAGACTAATATGTTAAGGGATAAAGGATGTTTGATATTTTTTTTTCTATTATGAGAAAAGAGATATACCGATAAAACTTCCAATTCAGCACACATTTTTCTACTAATATCTAGTATTAGAATGTTATATTTTGCCTATCTATATATGGTGTCAAACCATTAATGTTGCACCTTTTAAAAATATAGCTTCACCTTTTTAAGAAGAAATGAAGTTATTCTCCCTTTTAAAACTCAATGTTTAAAGATCGATCATATTATTATTTAAACAAATTAAAAGGATAATTTAAATTTGTTTTAAAAAATGTTGTACATTATAATTATATAGAGGTACACGTATTAAATAAAAATTATTAATTATTTATATTATTATTAATATATTAAAATGTTATATTTCAAATCAAAACTCAAACTATTTTAATTAAAAAAAAAATTAATTAAAAAAATCACATAATTGTAATAACACTTTTTATATCGATTGTAATTATAATAAATATAAAAGTGGATACAGTGACATTTTTGTAACAAAGAAGAAAACTTTTTATATTTATTATAATTATAACCATGTAGATGTAGTGACATTTTTGTAATAAATAAGAAAATTTTCTATATCAATTCTATTTAGTATTAGAATTTGATTTAAATAATTATAAAAAAACTGTCATAACTCATTCATAAGATTAAGATATATATATATATATATATATATATATATATATATATATATATATATATATATATATATATATATATATATATATATATAACACTCTATTACCATTCTTTCTTCGGTCTCTTTCTCAAATTTTCTCTTTGCTCACAATTTCCATTCCTTTTAAAATTTGATGACACCTCACACCAACAAGTGTGTTAGGAATCATTTCTAACCAAATAAATATTTAAATAGGGTAACTTCTTGTTTTTTTTTGTAGATTTGTTATTATTATTTTTTTCTTATGAATATTTGACATCAATCTTGGTGGATTTACATTTGAAGTTGAGATAGTTATAATATTTTTGAGTTTTATGTAGATCTGTGTGTTGTTTCAACATATTTTAGATGTTGATTTATATAGTTTGAATAAATTAAATTATTGTGTTAAGATATTGCATTTGGAAGAAATTAGTTTTATTATTATTTTGAAAGTGATATTCACTGTTATGCATAAAATGTTTGAATTTGATGTGGATGAATATGTACGTGTGTATGTATACATTGAATTTGAATAATTAAGATTAAAATGAAATGGTGAAAGAATGATGTTTGAACAAATTATAGATTATACCAATTAATTTGAATGTGTCTCAAAGTTATACTTTTTAAAAAATAAATAAATGTGATGTTGTCGCATGAAATTGATTTTCCGATAAGTTTATTAATGCCATGGATTTTTACTAAAGTAAAAATAAAACATAAATCAAAGTTTTTAATGAGATTTTTCACGAATTACATTTCTATTTCATCTCTACTTTTTGATACATTTTCACTTAAATATTAAATTTTCATTCAAATAAAAATGTTTATTATAAAATATAAATAAAATATTAATTTGTATATTTAATTTATTTTGTAATTTTAAATAAATTATATTATATAAAAGTAGTTATTAAGAATTATAAAAATTTGTACGTATTTAATATCATAAATTTAAAATAATATATGATAATTTTTAATTTACTAAAATGTGAAGTTATGTAATTTAAATAATTAAATTACTCTCGTAAATTTTAAAAAATATAATTCTTTTTAAAGAAATTATGTGAACAACATATCTCATTGTAAGAGATTTTAACTTTTTATAAAAGTAAATTATTTTCTAAAGATTCTTCATTCAAACACTGAGAGGATTTTGAGAGAAAAAAAAAGTATTAGATGGATGTAATTCCTTAACCGTAGGAGGCCTGTAAGGCCTCTGATAAGCCCATTAGTTGGCCGGATTCAAAGCCCACCTAATGACTCTTTGTTTCGTCTTCCTCAAGTTGAAAACTTGGCGTTGATCAGAAGAATTGAAAAAGGTTTGAAGAAAATAGAGTGGTAATTAGCAAAGGAAGAAAGAGCTTAAGGAGTGGCATATACAATACTTCAGCATTAGCATCGATAATGGAGTTTGTTCCAGAAGAGGGCAAGGACCTTAACGAGGATTGCTCCACTTTGATTTTAGTGCGTTCATGTTCTAGGGTTTCACCCTTCCTTTTTTCCCAGTTCATTACTCGGTCTTTCATATCATTCTGCAAATAGACATTGATTTTTCATTTCATGGCTGAATAACGTGTGGAGTTAGTTCAATTTTAGACCTAACTATTAACTACTAATTTAGTTCTTTAGAGTGTGTATGTGTGTGCATGTTACATCATCGTAATTTGTGTGCTTTCAGCCTGCTCTGTCGATTGGCAATGTGGGGCAGCTAGTTGCGGATCTTTTGATTTCATCAATGGGTTCAGAGAGAGTTGGGTATTTGGACGATCCTAACGTTTTGCCCTGTGTTGGCAATGATGCTTATGGACCCTTTCCTCAAGGAGACCTTGCACTTCCCCTTGAAGGTCCTCCTTTGGTTTTGTTTTTAATTTTATTTGTTATTTCACAACTATTACTCTTGTTAATTTCATTTTCTATGCTCTTTCTCATCAACTTTTTGCAGCTTATGATTCTCCTTCTAATGCTCTCACTATCATCCAACAGAGATCGCCGGTGATTAAGGTAATATCCATGGCAACATCTATTTTGTTCCTTTAATCTGATACTGCTTGCCTGTAATGTGCTGATTTTCTAGCCAGCGGATCATTAAGTGATTTGCAACGTGTGGGTTGTTCCTTATAAGCTTAGTTGTTGGCAGTAAAGTTTTAATATGGACAAACTGAGACTTCAGTGATACCTTTGTTATTTTAAACTAGTGCGTGCTTGAACGAATGATAGTAGTAGTATCTCACTTCCTCTTGTGTTTGAACCTGTTCTGTATCTCTACATTTCTGCCTTGTTCGAAATCCAAGGTGTTATACCTGTCAAAAACATACGCACTCATGTCAGTGTTTTTCTCAATTGTTCATTAAATGATTCCATCCGTCTGATCACTTCCGTTTCTTTTTCCTCAACTTCCGAGTACATTATCCTATAAAATGTTGTTCTTATGATTGTGTTACTTGTTTAGCTGTCCTAGTAGCCTCTCTGAACAATGTAGTTAGTATGCTGTCCTCTTTGAAATGTAGGTGAAAAATTCAAGGATGTGCAGTGCGTGAACAACGCCATTCTGAATTTCCTACTCTAATTTAGAAGTGTGTGGCAATTGCCAGATTGATTCTTAGGGTAGTCATAAAGATTAATATGTATAATTGATTACTACCTAGTATTTGGATTAACAATAACAGAACTGTGTGTATTTTGACTTGTGATTTGGCTGAATTAAGCACGAATTACTGTGCATGCCACTTGTTAACGTCAATCTTCTTGATGCTTTTGCACTATACCTCATCTTAATGTTTTCTATTAAATTTAATGATGGCATTAGTACACATAATTTTGGAAACTGTAAGAAGAAATTGCTCTGATACATGGTCATTTGAGTAGGGTATGATGGTTCAGTTTGCAAAAAACATGGCTGATTTTCTTGCTGGCAGTGGAAAGAAACATATTATTGTTCTCTCCAGCTTAGATTTTGGAAAGTGGCAAAAAGTTGATATGTCAAGGTGAGGAGCTATATATTTTTGAAACTGCCCTTCTTCGTGGTTAAGATATTTAAGTCATTCAATTCTGATTGTAACTTCTGTTCAAATTATAACCCTCAGAAGGTTCTTAGCTTTGTCATTATGACAACTATGCAGTATTTTAAATCCAGCTTGGTTTAGGAAATTGCATTGTCATTCTTTCCATTCTGATACATCTATTGGCTATCACATTAGTGGTTTGCAGATATATTATCTTTCTAGTGCCAACAGCAATGGAACTGATGAAAATTGCGAACAGCTTGGATGGAAGAAACTTCAGGAGTATGATCCTTCTCAAAAGCATTGGAAATATCTTAATGATTTAGCTGAAGGAAATGTTACACTGGAAGATATTATTTCTGTAGAAGATGAGCTAGAAGAAGAAAATTATTATGCTAGCTTGCCTTTTGCTGCACTTTTTACTTTTCTCAAGGTAACTTACATGCATTTATATTTCATGATGCTACATTTCTTGTTAATCCTTAAAGCCACTGTATGAAGATAAGAGAAGTGATGGCATCCTTTAATTTTATTTTTTAGATTGATGCCTGTTGTCATAAACTTTCTTTAGAAAGAACTCCTTCTAGTTGGAATTTGTTTCAGTTACATGGTATGCTCTATTTTTTGCATGAAAAAATTATTAAGGCTCTACCTGGACTGATTGCTGCGAAAGGAGAGACCAGGTTCATTAGGGATTTTTTTTCCATATGAAGAACAATGTCAGAGAATGTAGTTTAGTTGATCTCCATTTTTAAAAATAATAACTAATGAAAGGTCGCAGGGTGGTTATCCCTTACCTTTTAATTACAAAAATTGAAGAAATAGAGCATCAATATATGGATACATGGATTGATGGATGTAAGGTGTTGGTTTTTATGTATCAGGCTAAAGGTTTGAAGGTCACCTGCTTGTTGTGTTATTGCTCAGAAGGGGACAATGTATCGGATGCTTTTCAATTAGCCGATGCAACATATAAACTTCTCCAGATGACTCACCCTACTACTGGTGAGCTTTCTTTTTCTTTGTTGTCTTTTTATAATTATTTCTATACTTAATTTATCTTTGTCGTCTTTTTATATTGTTTTATTGTTTTTTATCTATGTTATGTTATTCATATAAAAATTGTCTTATCATGACAACTAATGATTTTTCCAATATCTTTCTTTTTCTTTATTGTTTTTTATATGTTATGTTATTCATATAAAAATTGTCTTATCATGACAACTAATGATTTTTCCAATATCTTTCTTTTTCTTTATTGTTTTTTATCTATGTTATGTTATTCATATAAAAATTGTCTTATCATGACAACTAATGATTTTTCCAATATCTTTTTTCAAGGATATAATGATTCATTATTTTTAACTCCCAAAAAATGTGACGGAGAATATTTCTTCCCGGATTTGTCAAATGTGGATTTTAAAAATTATTATTTTATAAGCCTTTGTCCGTAATCCCACTACTGAGACTATTATCATTTTTCTGGGTCTGCTGAATTTCTTGGATTAGAACATCTTTGAGGCGTGTATTTTCATGGGTATCTTATTTTAAGATACAAATATCTTAGTATTTCTCCTATCAACCACATCTCTCATTTTTCGCATGTTAAAGATTTAATTGTGACAAATGAATAAACACATTTCTGCAAGTAAAAAATCGTAAGAGTTGGTTTCTAATATTTCGTACAATGCCTTTCCAGGAATTGAAAGTGGCACATGGCGAGTGCCACTTTCTTGGATGAGTGTGTATGGACCACCACCAGACGTGTCCATCTTCTAAGGTTGGTTACTTAGTTTGATACCTGTAATTTGTTACTTAGTTACTTAGTTTTTTAAAGTCTAAATAATCCTAAACTAGTCCTATGTAAGAATAATGTAACTTTATTATGAATTTGTTATGGTGGAATTCTAACTTCTATAGAATTTGTTCATATACCGTTACTGAGGAATGGGAACAGTAAGCAAGCGTGTTTTGCAATCCATTACTTTCCCAAAACGGACAAAGTGTCATATGTCAAATATTATATTTTTCTCAGAGGTCTAAACTGGAAGTAAAATGTGAAAATAACTATATCCATTGCTTCATTAGGATTATTTATGCAATTATTTTATCACAGTTCTTGTACTTTAGAGAAAATAATTTAGAGAAAAAGTGAAAGTATGCTTAAATCCAATGGAAGAATTTATTTTAAATACAGCACTGCTCTTATTTATGATTTCTGATGAGCATAAACCATCGTACATTTATTTATTTATTGACCCCAGTTGGATTGGATTCTTTAGATAAGGTGTATAAATAAGCAATTTTATATTACAATGAAATTCCATGCAAAAAGTATTGTATTTATTATTATTATTATTATTAGATTTTGTTGAAAACTCCAGGGTTGTAATATCTGTCACTTTGATCTCCATTATCCAATTCATTTTGCAGCCTTTGCTCTTCGCCTGAACTTTTAAACACCACACTATTTTCAACTCCAATTATCTACCAACGTGTTAAATTGAATTATTCCACCTTTTTACACTATCTTTTCCTAACTAAAGAAAATACATGGAATATTCCAAAATTAATTTTTCTATTTACACTATAATGTTAAATTGAATTATTTTGTTGCATATATCATGGAAAATACTTATCCTTTTTATATACTTGTTAAGAATTCCCATCAAAGATACTGCTGCGTAACTTTAGTGGTTGGCAAACATCAATCATGTGATGAATATTTCACCTATACTTTACACATTTAATATTACTCGGCTGCCTTGTGCGTTATCCGTTTTATATACATTA